>NC_092521.1:75397897-75729147 GCF_037038585.1 Patagioenas fasciata | reverse complement strand
TTATCCAGATGTGCAATTGGGAAATACTTGCAAACTTCCAGGCAGATGGATCTTGCTCTAAAAAACACACTGCTCTTGATGTTTTTGTCTACTTTTATCATCATACTGTTTGTGAAAGACAGTCATACATCAAATTATGACAACTGTCTTGTTTGGCCTTGACCTCTCTTGATCCAACTATAACTGCAACTTCCAGGATCCCAACACTGTGCCATCAAGCTGCTCATTTCCACTTTTGGATGGGTTCAAGACGGGCATGGTGCTTTCCTGGGGAGGTGACACTCTGTAATTTAAATACATTCCACTGATTACAATACTTTTCCCAAGTGCACTTTCTGAAAGAGGAAGAGATAATTTCCATGCTTGAAGCTGAATCTCGAAATTATCTACATCTACTGAGCTTGTAAATGCTCTCTTTAGCAAGTATCACTTTATTAATTGCTCAAATACTGTTTTTAAAATAGTTGTGCTTCCCTTTCAGAAGTAATATTATTTACTCCTTTCAGAAATAAAAATAGTATGAAGAAATTGGTATAAGCCAAATAAAACTGTAACGCTATGAAAGAACAAAAAGACACAACCGTGTTAGCATCTAGTGCTCCTATATTACATGTGTAGTTGTCTTAATACTCATTATATAAATGCAAAATACCATTTGAAAGAACTTTTTTCCCATTTTCTATTGTCCTATTTTTTTCTGGTAAATATGTGGAACTTCTTGCTTTTAAGTGGTTGACCAGTTCAAAGGTCCTTAAATCAACAACTTCATGTACTTAAGAAAAATTGAAAATTGCAGTTTAATAATTAAAAAATGTCATATCAGACCTGCAGACATATTCTTTTATTTATTCACATGAGCTGCTCCACTTAATTTATCAGGATTACCCACAGCAATGATATTAATCATGCACATGAGGATTAATAGTATGATCCCTCTAGACTCCCTCCAGTTCTGTTTTCTAAGGTTACTTTCAGATTTCTGATCCTTTTAGTATCCTCATTCAACAGCTTGCTCTTCCAGGAAAAAATATAAAGGAGACAAATCTTACTTGCTGAGAATTATGTCATTGCTTTAAAATGAAAAAGAACCAACATGGACATTTTGTTATTACAATGTTTATCTTCAATTAGCAAAACCTTTAGTTAGCCATTATTAACTCAACTATGAAAATTAATTCCTGAAATTAAGCCTGAATGCATCTTCATGGTGTTTCTTCTACAAAATTAAGGATTTTTTTCCTTATATCAGTTGCAACTGTCCTAGAAAGAATGTAATAATATAAAGAACAAGTAAATGTAACTAATTAAGAACTGATAAAAAGGGCCTTTTTCTCCAACAGCACGCCATCCACAAAGAATGAAAGAATATCATATCCCAGGTCCCACACATAAGATATTTTGCTGAGAGTGTGCAATGTAGTTGATATAAAAGTTATCATAATTTGACACTGTAGAAAGTCTCAAGGAGTTTATCAATATTAATTCCAAACAAATTGATTTTAATTTATCTTCAAACACTTCCATAGTTACTCCTAGTGTTGCAAGGATCAGCATGTATTCTGAACACTCCAGTTTTCATAGTAATGGGGTGAGAATGCACACGTACTTTGCTTGTTTGTGTTGAAGCTGATGAAGCTTTGCCCCAGTGGCTGTATTTGGTCTCAAATGTCGTTAAAATCTGTTCAGCCTAGCGAGGTCACAGCTTCTGAGAGCAAGAAACTATGTACACAAGAAGTCAACAAATAATGTCATGTCAGTATGATCCAGTCAACAACCCGATGTCACTGAGAACAACCTACCTAAGAATCCTGGTTTCAAAATTCAGGGAAGATCATGGGAAATACCTGGGGCACAAGGGGGCCAAGTTTGTGAATGCTCAAGTGAAGATGGACTCACACAAGTTTTTCTGACTCTGAGGGCACCCTTAAAGCAGGCCAATTAACAGGTCAAAGATGGCAAGTCAACAGAGAACTCTGTCCTGACACTCTTGACATGTGACCAACTCCTGAAAAACCCTTTTGTGATTACAGACTGATGCAAAGTATGCGAGAAAAAAAAAGATAAGAGAACAACTGCAAGCTCCTTATATTATCAAATAATACTTTTCTCCTTGGGACTGTTTCACCTATGTGATGAAGGCTGTCACGTTCCTCTAAAGCATTCTCTTCTTTAAGCTAGGAAGTCCCAGCTTGTTCAGCCTTTTCAGATCATATATACTACACTTTACCTTCTTTGCATTTTTATCATCTGAGCTTCCATTAGTTGCTTTACTTCTTTCTTGAAAATGAAGGTTTCCTAATATAATACGATACTCCAACCTTACCATATTTTGTACTACATAGCAGAGTTAATATATCTGTTAATATTTACCAGAGTGATATTTATTTCTTTTCATATTATACCAATATTATTGCGTCACAGTCATCATGCTTCATAGTCTCTTGTATGTTTTATTGCATAAGTGCTAGAGAGCCACATCCACTGATCCCCTCCAATATTCATGCTGTTTATTATTCTGCATAGGATTACTTTTCATCTTCTGCTGAATTTCATTTCTTTGATATCTTTCTCTGAGTAATTTTGTAAATTTTTTCATTTCAGAAGCTTCACTGAAGTCAAAGTAAGCAAAATTTGTAGCTTTCTCCTGTCCAAATAGAGAGAGAAATAGTGGACTTCTGCAGAGGAGATTCTGATTAGACATTCAGGAAAGATTTCAACTGCTAAGAACAGAAGAAGAGTGGGATAGAGTGGGTGTGAAATCTTCATTGCTAAAGGTCTTTCAGATCAGGATCGACAGGCATCTGTCAGGAGCGACATAAGTACAAGTACAAAAGTACTTTATTCTAGTAATGGAACAGATGAGGCTCCTTCCAATGATTCCTTGCACAGATGAAAACAAGAATTGTCTTTAACCACATGAAGCTGCAAAGTAATTTTACCACAGAGCAAATGAAAGAAGCCTTGATTAAAAACTAAAAGATCCATTTTAATGATATTTGTTTACATGGGGCATTCAAAACTAATTCCTAAGATTTTGAAGGAATCTGATACATGAGATATTTATAAACATACATGTATGTAGACAGAACCTACTGTTTTAGTTGCTTTGAAACATTATTATACAAAGGCAAGGCATCAACAATTATTTTTCATTAAAGGTGATTTTTTTTTCCACAAGAGATGCTGTTGACTAGGTTTAATTTGATATTTAAAATAATTCAACTGATGTTCAAAACTTACTTCTGCTTATGATGAAAGGTGTTACACAGTTCTTTGTGTGTGTTTCCTCTTTCAAACTTCAGTTTAGGGTCTTAGATTGCATTTGAGCAGAAATGGTATAAAGTTTCAAGACCTGTTGATACAACCATAAGTTTTCATAGTAATATTCCTGGGGACTGCTCTTAAGCTGAACTGAACAAATGGTTTTATGTACTAGCAACAACAACAAAAAATCATGCTCCTCTTTCCCTTCTCCCATTCCACCCACATTCTGCTTACAAAAGAGGGTCAGACAACCTCACCGAGATAGTCTCAGCTCAGCTGTTATCTTGCATCTGAGAGGTTAACTTAAAAACGAGAAGATGAAACTATCACAAGGAGATCTAACAGAAGAGCAACGGCATACAACAAACGATATATTAGGCATGGTCAAGAAAACATAAGTAAGCAACATGACTTTGCAGCAGAGGAGTGCCTGCTGAGTAAAAGAGTGATAGGAGGTACAAGAAATGCAGTAAGGCAGATGTAAGAAATACCTTGAATTTGTGACTTGAATGAGTGGCAAATACAGACATTAAAGCTTCTTCCCACAACTTTAATTTCTAAATCCTCCAAATACATATGTCATTACACAACATCAAGAGATTAACAGCTGGCATGTGATAACTGTCAGTGAAAGTACCATACCGGAGCATGAATTAAAAAAAAATAAGCTCACTTATCCTAAAATAATAAAGTATTTGGATTTATAAGGAAACATTAATCCAGCAAAAGAAAAGGAATTAAAACTCCAGCAAATAAATAGGTTAGGTTTGAAAAACAACCAAGGTGAGAGCTAAGGTCATACCACCATTAAATTATTTTCGTAATTGGTGCCCACTCTGAAAGCTTCATAAGGTAAAAGAAAATCTGTAATGATTACAAAAATGTATTTAATTTGTTCTAGTTTATTTGACTAGAGAAACAAGCTTAAGAGTACATAGTCATAACTCAACTATACCATTAAGGACAAATGAGAACTAGGGTCTGTGTTTCAGGGGAGTTTTGCCATTTGAAGTCTCTTCTGTTCCACAACAGAAAGAAAACAAACAAAAATGAAGTTACTCTGAAGACTGCATGCAGTTCTGGAACCTCTTTGCATTTATCTACTTAGTGGGGAGTAGAGGGCTTCACAGGTGCAGCACTTCATTGTTGATAGACTCTGTTGGGTGGAACACAACAGCTCTAATGCCACCTCATCCATATCATGCACACAGAGCACTCTTCCCTTCCAAAGCATTTTCCTGTTTCTTTTCAAAGGGAGCCAGATGCAGTACTTGAAAACAGAGCCAAGGAGCAACTTCTCATTTTAGCAGCAAGAATCATCACAGAATTTGTTGGCATGTAACACTTCTGGGCACTATTTTGTTTTGACATGATCTATTTCTCCCCTTGCATTTCCTTCACATTAGATGTTACCTGTGAATCAGTCAGGCTCTTTCAATACATATTTCCAATGTTGTATCTATCAAGAAGGCTAATGTTTCCTTTTTAATTAATACAATTTTTCTTCCAGCTCCAGCATCACATAGAGTGAGATGTTTCACTTATACTGAACTTTCAAGAGTATGGTGTGTGCATGACATTGCACTTGTCCTTGTGGATATCTTGCATTCTAGTATGTCCACAGGCTTCCTGCTGCTTGGTTCTTCTTTTGAATATCCACTCCGGGATCCCAGGGATTCCCATCCCTGCTCAAAAACCGTATTTGCCCAAAAGCTGTTGATGTAGCAGGACTTCAGTAAATTCAGTCTTCAATCAAGCTGTGCTGTACTGCTGGAAGAAATATGGCAAACATCAATGTTCAGTTACTAAACACTATGGGTATGAAATCTCAGTATTTTGCTGATGGAGTATGTGAGACTGTCACACATGGATTGAACAGTATATATTAGAAAAAATATTAGTCTACTATTTAGAGGTTCCTCTAGTCTGTAGGTTCCTCCTGTTGTTTTGGATTTTACTGGCTAGTATGTTTTGCTATAAAGTACTGTCTTTTTAAAATTGTTTCTGAATAATTGCTCATGGCCAGACTAATTTTAAAATTCCACTGAAGAATCTTAGCAGCAAGAGTTGGTGGAAACTTTTTTAATACATTCATTTTACTGATTTTTAGAGGAGAAATATATCTATGTATTATTATGAATGTTCATTAACTCACTGGGATGAATTAAACTGTGAAACGCTGCTAAATTAAATGTATTCAGGTAAAAGGAAGCATTACTCACAGGGTCCAAGCATCTGCCTTAAATGAAATAGGCATCAGATACTGGATACAGCAGACCCTTGTTCCAGTGTGAAAATAAGTTAAGACTTCACATTCAAGAGGTGAAATCAGTTTACTGGACTGGCTACAGTTAAATAAGTGACATCCCGTAGGAAATACAGATGAGATAATGCTGAACAAATAGGGACAGCCTAATAAATGACTGAATTATATGCAGCAGCATGAAGCGGTTGTATTAATGGATTTGGAAAAGGGTTTTATTTAGGGCAGTGAAGGATGAAGACCTATTAGAACCATGAAGAGAGATCATAACATAGAGCAAGTATTTTCTTGACCTTTAGAGAAACTATTGCTTTGTTCAGTCAGGAATAAATAAGAAATTGGGAAAACACATACCTCTTTAAAAATGTACTGACTTGGATCAAATGCAGAAACTGAAGTCAAGAAATGCAGAAATGCTACAAACATTAAATACCAAAATACTGCACAGAGCTGTTCTACACCTTTTCTCAAATGTCCAAAAAATGTACTTAAGGAAAATATACAGTAAAAATCTTTGAGTAAGAGGTTCTTACTAATCACAAACCAAAAGCCTGTATTGTCACTGGGCACAGCCCCATCACTGCATTATGTTCTGTGGAGTGGTATATCACAGATTCTTATTCAAAGAACCTCATTCTGCACCCAGATTTCTCCCAGTGTCCTGGCTTTGTGGTAAAACATCACTTTTCCACTTGTTTCTCTTTAAATATTCTCAGAAAAGAGAGAAATATTTACACCTATAAGAAATCATCAGTTTCTGCTTCAACCACTGATAATCTTAATACTAATAAAAGGTTAGATAGGTGTTCTGGATAAGATTCAAACCAAACCAAACTTTTTCTGCCGTTAGAGGTTTCTAAAGGACGTGATGTTTGTCACAACTGCTGAGAAGTTCCATGTTTTCAGGCATGACAAAATTATTTTGTAGAGCTTTAGAGTTTTACAGAGACAGAAAACCTTAGAAGCTACAAGACATGGTTTCAGAAGGGCCCAGGGGAGAGGGAAAAACAAAACAAAACAAACACTTCTGTGTCTTCTCTTCTTATTCTATCAGAATTTTAAACTCAGGAAAAAATAATTTCCCTATTCCAGTCCCTTCCAGCTCTCCCATTTTTTTCACCCTCTCCAAGTACCTAAAAATGTCACACATGAAATATGAAGATTCTCATACACTATTATTGACTAGTTAATCTTTGAAGCATGATGAGGCATGGGGAAGAAAGTAATACTTTTTTTTCTGTATATATTTCAGAAGTTTATTTCTTTAATTCATTATTTTCTGCCTTATGTAGAGTTTGAGTGAACATGGGAATACTTTCAAACAGAAATTAAGGACTTTTGCCAATTAATTTCACCACACTGGGAAACAACATGACATATTGATTTTTGTATGTAATATTTGAGCTTCATGTTTTATAGGTGGGAGCAATTAAAAGGAATAACATATATTTATTTTCTGAAAATTTTAAGAAAGTTCTCCTAAAATGTCTCGAAGACTACTAGGATGGCTGACAAAATGTTCTGATTTTTCTCTTGTGTTTTCCTCTCCCCAGGGAGAGGAAACACTTGTTCCTTTGTCACATGTGCTAAAATAGCATTACTACTTCTGGTAATCTGCAGAACGCCATATAATATTTTGATCAGAATATTAAAGCTTCCAAAAAGCTATTTCCTTTTCCATTTTCCTTGTAAATGAGTTTTATCAGCATGAAAATTAAAAGCAGTGTCTTTACTTAGAATCTGAATGTGTGTACTGTGGTTATGAATGTGTTTCCAAAAAAGATCTTAATCCAAGTTAAGCGTTCAGTCGTAAGTTAAATCTGCTAGTGCCTGCAGTCTTTACACAAGGCATACTAACTAAGTATTCTGGTTTTGTTTGCCCCACATTTTGGGGATGTAGCTGTATGACTGAGTTATCAAAGACTATTCAACCATTATTTTTTTTCCATTTTTTCTGTTTCTAGAGAAAAATATTTAACACCATATGCATTATAGTATAAAGACTTCTGCATATAGATACTGTTGTGTAATTCTTAAAAGACTTCACTATGTGGGTAGCAAACTGTACGAAGAAGTAGAGGAAATAATATGAGCTGTGCCATTCCATCTTTCCAAAAGCTTCAGTTCTTCTATAGCTTTTTATCTTATCTGGAACTGATTTGCAATGAACAGAACTCAAGTGCTGTAAGGAGTAAGGAACATGTTCCCTTTCCTGCCATGGCACTCTGGAAAAGCAGAGGCAAAACAACCCATGATTGGTGAATCAGAACAGTACAAGCACATTGTCTGCAAACTGTGAGAAAGCAGATGACCGAAATGGGGCTACTCTGGGATTTGACGCCCATGGCTATTTTCACTCATTTACTTCTGCTGGTTCGGAAAGAATCAAACCCTTCCCTAAGCTTCCTATAAATATATTCAAGATGTATTCAAGACGAAGAGAAAGTCAATAATCAAATGGGCTTGGATGGACTCACAGAGCTGAACAATTCAGACTGCTATTGTTTTCACAAGGAGCTCTGGGAACATATGCTGTCCATTTCCCAAATATTACTAACATTTTGCAGAAAAATGCTGAAACCATGGGAAACTCTTGCTGCTGAGATCAACTCCAGCAGACACAGTTTATGTGGTATATGGGCAGCTGCAAAACTGATGCTTGTTTAAGCTGACTGCCCGAAAAAAAAAATAAAATTGTGAAGTAAGGATGAAACAGGAATGGAAAGTGGTACAGGCTTATGAAAAAAGTGTGCAACCTTCAGCTCGGAATAAATCTGCCACACAGATAGATCTCTACCAATGTGCAGACTGTGTTGAATTACAAACTCACAGCTTCTTATTGCATATAAGTTCATTACTGACTGGATTTTTCTATTATATGCTTCAAATGCTCAAAATAATGCTCAGAGAAAAATATATCTAGCTTCTGTTCCTCTTGTTCTAAGACATAATAAAATCTTTCCACATTTTAAACTGCCTTTTCTTATGTTTTTTTCCTGTATTTCCAGTGCTGGTGCCCCTTCATTCATGTAACAGCAGCCTGTGTTTCTCATTAGTCTTTTCACAGCCTGGCTCTCACTCCAAAATTTTCGGATGTCTGTGGAAAATGTACAACAAAATTTGCAGTAAGTTGTTGATGTCTCCCTCCTAACTTTTATTTTTCCAAAGGACTCCTTGACTGTTTCACTATCTAATGATTCGCTAAGTTTGTCTAAGTGGCCACTTTTCTGGGAACAGAAATGTAGGCAGCTACATTTTGTACTTTATGATTTGACTCTGGTTTCTTTTAAAAATGCTCTGCATGTTCCTCATGCCACTCTAGTTCAGGCTGCTTTGAGTCGTGTTCTGCCACTGGCAGTTCAAGTCTTCATGCCAGCCATCCCAGTCTCCCACTCTGGCATTTCAGACCATTAATAAAAAAGTTTGAAATAATAACGATGTATGAAATATTGTTGACACAGATACAATATATTAATTGATTAACAACAGTATTATTTTTAATTATAATAGCATTAGAGCTGTAGTATAATTGTAAAGTCATAATCATTATATTACATTTAAAATATAAACATATAACTGCAATAAAATAATGTTAATAGTAATAGTAAAGACTATATTAGTTACACAAGCAATTAAATGGTGATGTAACCAGTATGAACTAATGCTTATGACAGCAATATTACTTATAATACTTCTTGGGTTTGCTGTGGTAATGTTCCCTTGTTAAATATTGTTTGAGTCCATGTTTTTTATCTTCATATGTTCTGTTAAAGCTGCTGCAGCTATGAAGCATATGTATTTTGACTGCTCCCTTTGTATATGTCATCCTACTTTCAAATGTCCCACTCAGTGACAGGCTAATCTTTTTTTCAAGCACTGTGACAGACGATAACTGCCCATAACCAGTGAGATAGGTTTATACAGATTGCCCCTTCCACCTAAGATGAGTGAAATGTTATTCCAGAATTGTCTTCATTAGGGTACAGAAATGGTTCTGAACTAGACAGCTCATACAACATTATTTTTTTCTTCTTCACAGGGGACATTTTCACTGTGAGGCAGACAACACTCCATGGAATTTAATACTTTTCTCTCCGCACCTTTTCTTTAGTTATTAAAAGCTTCATTCTACAGAGTCTCAGTGGTGGAGGTAATAGAATAACAATACCGCAGACTTAGGTCTATGCAAGACCTAAGAATATGTTTTTTGCTATATTTCTCTCTCAGTGACATTCTGCCAGTTTAATTACAATTATTCACCAAGTCATGATTTATATTCTAAAATACAGGGAACCAAATGCATTACCTCAGTAGTCTCCGTTCATTGGCCAAGATCCAAAAGACTATTGCCAGCCTCTGCAGCCTCAAGCACAAGTTGGCTGCTGTCACCTGTCTCCCTAACTTCTCTCTCTGCCAGTCAAAATTTCTCTTTAGGTATTCAACAACCAACAGAGCTGAGCACCATCTCAAGCAAGCTATGCCTTTGGTGTGTTTGTTAAAGACTAATTTATAGGCAAAAACTATGCACACTTCAGGAATCAGGCATCACTCAACCTTAGAAGGTCCTTTGGAAAAGCAGGGAAATATTTTTCTCATCTAGAGGAACAGACATTTTATTGTGCGACTGCAAGAGAGGAAGGCCAAGCTCAGGGAAGGAAAAGGAAGGAGCAATTAGAAAACAGGCAGGCAGTTCAGCCAGCGAATCAATTAAAACAATTTCTCACCCACTGTAAGCCTTATCTCTTTTTAAACATAGTGCAGTAATTAATTGTCTTTACTAACTACTACTCTTTCTTCGAAGCCACATTCTGAGCCTGTACCTAGAGTTTTCCATTAAGGGCCACTGTAATAAGTTCACAAGCATAGTTGTCTGGATAACCATATTAAAAAAAATTCTCATTTTAAAAATAAATGGTTCCAGATTAAATCACTGCATTTCTTTTCAGTCATCCTGTATTTCTGCACCACCTTTGCTTTTTCTCCATCTTGTTATGTTTTCAATATCCAAATCAGTTTTGGAATGTTGAGAATTTAGAAGTACCTTCGCTGTTGTCTGGATCAGCTTTTTATTCTTTTTTTTTTTTTCTTTTTTTTCCTCTGTTTTCTGTCTTTATGCAGGGTTCTGAGTTTCTTTCTTTTTCCCTAATTCATAGAAAACCAAGCATTGTATCCTTGATCTTTTTTTTTTTTTTTACTTTCTTCCTGTGAATTCCAAAAATCCAGACAAACTTTCTCTTCTTTCTCTCCATCAAAATTTATGGCTTCAGGTCCCTCCAAAGTAACTATTTAAGTATTTAAATATCCCAGTCAACTAATCTGGAATTCTATGCTCTCCTCAAAAGCCTATCTCAATGCCTTGAATACAGGTTGCCCATACAATAGTGTCCTCAAAGCGTTCATTTTGGTGTGAGTTGATGGGTTTGTGTTTTTTGTTTTGGTTTTGGTTTTGGTTTTTTTCTCTACCTCTACCTTCACATATCTAAAGGCACAGGAAGTTCTACATTCTAGCTATTTTAGCTATTTTCATGAGTAGGGCTTATTCATAACCCACCGCCACAGCCAAGTTTGTTAAAAATCTGTGCTTATACTCTAAATTAGAAGGAAATAGCAACGAAAGATCATTGAGAGTATCAGAATTTGGACAAACAGTCTTAGGTGACATAAAATAAAACTCTTGTTACCTTGCTAAAGATGAAAGAAGACTTCATCTTTTTTGAAAATGCTGCTTTCCATCATGGACTTTTATTTTGGTTTTGATACATTACCATGCCCACTTCGTTTCACTAAATTACCACATTGTTCCATCTGTGGAGGCATTAAATTACTACCTGTGAATCAGCCAAAACTCAAGCAACCATCCTTCAGATAGAACTGAGCAAATACAATAAGAAAGAGTCTTGTTTCCTTACCTCATATTCATCAATATTGGAAATTAACTTAGATCATCATGAGATTGAGGGGGGAAAAAAAAAGCATGTTAGAAAAAAACACATTTATTCAGGAGCGGTGATGGAGCTGGCTTGATAACTGCAAGAAGGTGCTCTGTCATCATTAAAAGTTCATGGAAATTGGAGAGGAGGGAATGAGAAGATGCTTCTTGATGAATGGCAAAAGTTTCACACCAATCTTCAGGAAGGGCAAGAAGTTTCTCATCATATGCCATGTCCACTAACCATTTTCATTACCCTCCATTTCACTGGCACCCGGATAGCCATATATTTGTTATACTGGGAAACCCACAAGCAGGCACAGCAGTCCAGCTATAAATTCCCTAGTCCTACACAGAGAGGAGACCTAAACCTCCCCTGACTTGCTGACTGCAGTCTTGCTGCCACAGTTGGATAAGCCCTTGGACACCTTTGCTGCAAATGCGTGAAGCTCACACATGTTTACTGAAATTCTCTGTTGTTCGTCAGGATTTCCTTCCCCTTTTCTGCAAAGCTGCTCTCTAGCCAGCCGGTGCCCAGCCTGTATTGCTCTATGGAGTTAATCAATCCCGTGTGTGAGAATTCTGGAGCAGGACAGTGTTGAGTAGTGACCTTTTTACAAAAATCCTAGGAAAACAGTCAGAAGACTTCACCATCTGTTGAAACATTGCAAGCGACAAGTAGCTGACAGATTTTCACCACGGAAGAGAACAGAAGTAGCCCAACACATTTAATGATGGCTGTTGGGTAGAGGAATGAGCAAAGAGCATGATGTCAATCTTCAGAAGCTTGACATATCCAGTCCGAGCAGAAGCCACATTTTGAAGCCACTGATACAGGTAAATTATGTCCCTTGTTGAGCTGTCTTTCATGTTTGATTGTGGAAATGGCTGGTTAGTTTATATGTAAGAGGAATCTACACAATACTGATTGCTCTGGAAGAGTTTTCATTATTTTTGATAGTAGGATAGCATGAAGCTGTATGTTGAGTTAGAGATGAATTTACTATAGCAGAATAAATAAGAAAGAAATACTACCTGCATAAGAGTTCTCCATCTTCCAAATCAATCCCCTTCTTCTTCCATCCTTTTAAAGAAATTTGTACATAATTACTAATTTTATTGAGAAAGACTTGGTAACATAATCAAGCATATAGGGATTTAACTCCAGCTATAGACCCTTCAACAGACTTAATATATCCAGTTACAGATGAATGTAATTCAAAACATATGGGCTGGGAGCTACAAGAGGATAAATGGCAAAGTATACAATGTTATAAAATATAAATTACAATTCCATAAGGAAGGCTAAATCTACAATTAACATAAGAGATACTACAAACACAACAAAAGAGCATTGAATAGGGTTCTAATGAATAGGAAAAGCAGTATAATTTCAGACTAAGATATCTCTGCCTCTGTTTCAGCCTCTGGTTTGTGCTGGAGTCTTGTTAATTAAATATTAATAATCTGTTATCTTTTTTTTTTCCCCAATTAAGTAATAATTATCTCTGTCCTAGGTTGATAGGTCATTTATCTAAGGAACCTTGCTCCAGATTCACTCCTTTCATGTCATGTCTTTTATTTGAAACAGCTCTTCTTTCCATGACAGCAAGTATTGAAAGCCAAAGTTGACTGAAACTGCAACTTGTCAAGCTATTCAAGGGCATACGAGGCATTATATTATTATATCAAGGGTGTTTCATGCCTAAAGAAGTTTGGTGAAATATTTTTTTGTAGTCAACATATCTCTATACTATATCTTTAAACAAAACAAATTAATGCATTTCCCATAATTCATGTTTTTGCCTGCCTAGTATGACATTAATGTGGAACACTTTAAATGATATGAAGTTTTTAGTGTTTCAGCTGTGTTTCCACATCTGACACACATTTAAACTTTACAACAAACGAATCCTGCTTCCCAAAGGAAAGAAAATTGTCTTTTTATTTTTCTTTCATTTTTAGAGATGTTCTATAGCATTCATACAATCTTTGAATATTTGATGGCAAACTCTTAAAGAACTACCTTGTAGGAATTTAATTTGAACCTGTCTGCTCACTTTAATGTCAAAATGTAGAATTTGTATTTTATTATATTGACAAATTGGCCTGATGCAGAAGCCCAGTGGAAATATATTTTTTTGTTATGCATAAATACTACATATTTCTTGTTTGAAACAGACACAATACAGAAATATTCTTGCTTATGTTCCCTAACGGAGTTAGTGCAGATGATATTTATATTTCAAAAAACCTTGCTATGAGATAGTGAATGAACTGGTCAAAAATGAACACCTTAAGGGAAGATGGTCTTTGTGACATGGTACAGGACTCTTCAAATACAGGACAGTCAGGTACAGTGAGGAGTGTAATACTTTCCTAAAAATTCTTCAGTCCATGTCCCTCTTCATTAATTCTTGAAGTTGTTCTTCATTTTACTGTAACAGTATTAAAAACTGATGGTAAATACCTGTAAATATCTGTAAATAGGCCCGCTTCAAGTAGGGATTTTCTTTTTTCCAGTATCAGTGATCCCTTCCCTTTCCCCTTTTCCTTTTTGCCTTTCCCCTTTTCTCTTTTCTGTTTCCTTTTCCCTTCCCTTCCCTTCCCTTCCCTTCCCTTCCCTTCCCTTCCCTTCCCTTCCCTTCCCTTCCCTTCCCTTCCCTTCCCTTCCCTTCCCTTCCCTTCCCTTCCCTTCCCTTCCCTTCCCTTCCCTTCCCTTCCCCTCCTTTTCCCTCCTTTTTCCTCCCCTTTCCTCCTCTCTCCTCATTCCCACCCCCCCACCCCCCCCCGCCCCGAATTTAAGAAGAGTTTTTAGGTGTGTTTTTCCAGGTCCCTCAGACAGATACTTGAGGATACTGTTTATGAGCAGGTCCTAATATACCTATATACCTATATCTTTTCTTGAACCAGTTCAGATGTGAAACAGCTTGTGTCTGGTTGCCATACAGTCCTAATAAGATTGTGCTTAATTTAGTACCCCACCCTAGAGCAATACCAGCACAGAGCACTTTTTGATAGCACACAGAGCAAGCTCTGGACTCCTTGCAGCCAGTCTTGCAAAGACACTGCTTAGCTTGCCAGTGGGACATCAGCAAGATGCTGCTGATGCTATTGTCAGGAAGATGTGGGTTCTTGGTCTGTAGCAAGAATCAGCACTGGAAATAGAACTTGATGCCCACAGAAGTACTGAATCTTTATTAATTATTTAAAACGACCTTAAAAATGGAATAAACCACCTCGAGACTCAGATATAATTGTTTCTAAAGCAAGTAAATGGCATTCCTGCAAGAGGCAACTTGCCAGAAACTTACTGGCCATTACCACTAATGCCACTGAGGGAAGTAGAGGTGCTGTGTTTAAAAGCCTCAGGCCTTTCCTTATTATCTGATTGTTTCCTGAGCAGGAATAATTTCTCTGTCATCTCTGGCAAATTAAATTGAAAAAAAAAAAAGAAAATCCAAGCAAGCTACTCCCTGGGATTTATTTCCTCTGAACAGCAGTCTGTTTTCTTGCACGTCAGACTGGTGCCCATGAGCAAGCTGACCTCAGACAGTATAGTTAAAATGGATTTTTAACTAACCTGAAGAAAAGAGATATGCAATGTATCATTTCCTTTGCAAATGTATGATATATGAAAGTGGAAATGCCAAAGAATTTAACATTAACTCTTGATTCTAACTGTTTTTTGTGACTCATTCAGTTGCTGAGTAAGCAATAGGATTATGCTAGAAAAGGAAAATATGAACAGCTTATTTAAATTGGCATATATTTACTCAGGAAACTGTTTCCTGTTCTGATTGCAGGTATGGGTAAGCTAACTTTGTATTGCTATAAATTAGATTAAAGAAAAGAGACAAAATGTGTTCACAAAGCAGTATAAGTACCATAACACTTCTGTCTCGTAATACATGCCTGGAGCTTCTGCCAGGTAATGCCACATCTACGTGCTATATGACATACTATGTTATGCATCATACTAAGGTTAAACAACCGTGTCTTCTGTGAGTAAAGCAGTTTTCATTACCTCAGTTAAATTTTTGACAGACTCTTATATGTTGTTCTACTAAGCCCTTACTGGTTTTCTTTACAGTGTTGGAAAGGCACATGGTGCACGATTTCTTTTACTTAACTAGCCAAAAGGCAAAAGTTGCTGTCGTAGATCTCTTAGGTGACAAAGCAGCAAAGAGAGAGAGTTCAATGAAGAATTGAGCTTCCTCAGGCTTCCCTTCGACAAACTCTCAATTATGCTCAACTGAGATAGATGTGACAAAACCAGCGACGCTAAACAGGAGTTTAATTTATTATTACTGTGGTGAGTTGACTTTGTCTGGCTGCCAGAGCCCCACTCAGCCACCCTCGCTCCTCATCTTCAACAGCACATGGGGAAAACAAGATGGAAAAGCTCATGGTTTGAGATAACAACAGGGCAACCACTGACCAGCTCCTGTCATGGGCAAAACAGACTTGACTTGGACCTGAACTAAATGTAGTTCATTGTCAGTTAAAATAGAGTAAGATGGTGAGAAACAAAGGCAAAACTCGAATACCTTCCTCCCACCCCTTGCCTCCCAGGCTCGGATTCGCCCCTTCACTCCTGACTCCTCAACTCCTCCTGCCTGGAATGGTGCAGGAGATGGGGAATGGGGGCTGTGGTCAGTCCAAAACAGCTCATCTCTGCCTCTCCTGCCTCCTTACACTTTTTTGTGCTCTGCTGTGAGCTCTCCACAACTTACAGAGAAATACTTGCCTTTCCACAGCCTTTCGCAGAATTGCCTTCTACATTCAAGTTTGAACTTTACTGCACCAGCAAGTGATGCAAACACTTGATAAACTGAGTAGTGCCATTATGAGGCTAAAGCAAAGAAAGATGACCAGTGGGGTGGAGTTCTTTTACAGAAGATGGCTTCTCATACGCGGCATGGGCCACGTGCGTGTCGGTGACGCAGCTGCCGGCAGCTGCTCGCACCACCTTTCCATTGATGTCCGCTACGTGGTCTGGTGTGGAGACCGGTCTGTGCAAAGCAGTGCATGCCGTTCCCACAGTGGGATTCAGGGTCTAAACCAACACTTTCTGAACCCTGCTTTTCTCCGTACGTGTTTGGTTAATGGTTCTTGAAAGGAACTATTTCCGCCTTAGTCTTTCTCTGAGGACTGAGGTGCATACTTGGATGAGGCAGCTGTACTGAACTGACTCATGCTCAGTTTATACTTAATTTTCAGATATTAAAGTGCCACTTAAGAATGGTAGAACTGCTATGCTTTACCCCACTGTGCTTCAAATTGATGCTCTAATGCATATTTCCTCAGCATCTGGCTGTTCAAGGCTTCTTTTCTCCGTTCCCTTCATGACCAGTTTTTTTACTTGCATCCTTTTTCTTCCTCAGAGTTTTTTTTACTTGTCTTATTTACTTACTGGAGATTCACACACCTTGTCTAAAACAGATTCTTACCACACTCTAATAAGATTTTTCGTACTTCTCTGCTTATAAAGTGCTTTTATTGACAGTTTCTATTTAACCAGAATGACTAATGTGACATCACTACGTAACATGAAAACAGTAGAGCCTCTGGCTGATGAAATTTCCATCTGCAAATGTACCCACTGGAACTGTTTTGCTACAGAATTTGTATCAGGGTGTTGGTTTTTTACTTAAACATTGTGTGTCTGTGTGTACTGCTTGAGGACAAGGGGTTTTTTTAGCACGGAGCGGAGTACAGGGCTTTAATCTCCAACCCCACATTCAGATTACCTTTTTCTCACGTGTTGAGGTAGTCAGGCTCCATTTGTGGATGAAAAGTATAGCTATTTGAGCTCTTACCCTGTGAATGCACATAAACCAACATATTTAAACCGTTCTGAGCTGGACAGTTTGCTAGTGTAGAGCAGCACAGCTGTTTATTGATCATTATACATCTAAGACTGTCCTAAAATCAAGATAAGGATCGTTTTCCTGGGTTTTCCTTGGTTTTTTTTTTTTTTTTGTTTGTTTGTTTGTTTGTCGGTGGTTTTTTGTTGTTTTTTTTTTTTTTCTTTAGGGCTAAATGATATATTTTAACATTACTGGCTGAAACTTACAATTCTCTTTTCCAGAGTCAATCTGTGTTCTTTATTGGTGGACTGGTGAGCGGAGACTGTGAATTTTAATGGTGTAAAGCTAAAGGCCAGAATACAGAAGCCTCAGGGTGATTATACTAATATTAATAAAACTTTATAATGAGAAAACATGGCCTTGCTGGGCTACACAGACTGCAAGTATAGAAAAGATACAGAAAAGTTACATGTTAAATATAGAAATGTTATTTTGAATTTGAGTACCATTGTATTTATCTGGTTGCAAGAACTGATTCAAAAATATATATGCATTACAGTTGAAAACACTTGTTTTTGCAAATTCTGAGAGAACTGATTCTTCCCAATGTGCTAATGCAGATCACATTGCTAATATTTGTCTTCAACATCCATGCAATACACATACTAGCAATATTTTTCCTCTTTTATACCAGCTGTATTGTAGATAACATATAATAGTAATCACCTTCACTCAGAAAACATATAAAAGTGTGTTGAAGAATGGCTTAGAATCGCCTCCAGCTTCACCAATACCACAGATGTAAATCCTAATGAAGCACTACTTACTGTCTTTACAAGATGTCCAAGTCAAGTAAAAACATGCTGTGTTACTATATATACACAAAAAAAGTCTCTGACCTCAGTCATATAAATGCAGAGGGATGCTACCTCAGAAGCACATGAGAGAAGACTGAGCAATTGACCTTTCCTTTGGTAGAGATTTAAGATCTTACTTTTACATTGAAGGGCACTGTCATAAAATTTAAGCAATTAACAGTTTTCTGAACAAGTGAATTCTTGCATCTTATTTGAGAGGCAAAATAAGAAGCTTTTTTTCAAATGAGCAGTCTTAATTGCAATTTTTATCAAATATTAATTCATTATTTATATTATTCCATCTAGCTCTGCATAGTAAAAATAGTATGCATGTGAGGAAGAGTGAGAGAGCGACACAGTAAACATTCTTCTCTGTTATACTTCCTAGGACTGCTGAGCTGCAGAGTGCAGTAACATCTTGCTACCCAAACAGGACAGGAGGAAGAACTCGGTGATGTTACTATTGTAGAATGTATGAGAAATGGACAAGTAATTATTTGAAAATAATTCACAGAAGAAGAGAAAGAGGAGAGGAGTCTTCTGCAGGAGCCAGTAATTTCCAAGGATTTTAAGTGGACACATTCTCCACTGGTTGAAAATGTGGTTAAGAGCAGCAAGTTTCACAAGCTTTGAAGTTGCTTAAAGGTAGTTGTCTTTTGGCTTCAGTATGGAAAAAAGTACTTTTAAGCTAACGTGGTAAAATTCTGTCAGAGTTTAGGATTCAGCTGTGGGTAACTTGCCTGTTAATGATTGTGGGCTCATTTCCAGTTCAGAGCTACTGAGTAAAAGAAAGATGATGTCACTCCGATGCAAGTCTAGTGGAGGGCCAACACTTGATTATGGAACTGGAGCTCATGATGTACAAGGAGAGGCAAAGAACTGGGTTTCTTTGTCCCTGAGAAGGTTAAGGTAATACCTTACTGGTGTTTGGACTATGTAATTGGAGATGATGTAGCCAGACTTTTCTTAAAAGTGCAGTTCGGAAACACAAAGGGCAATGGACTAAAGCTGAAAAAAGAGCACTCAGGTTAGATTAAAGGAAAGATTTTTTACTTTGAAGGTTGATGAGAACTGAAATGAGTTGCCAAGAGGCAATCTCTGTCTTGGAGATATTCATATTTTGACTGGATTAGATCCTGAAAAAACATATTTAAAGCAGCCATTATTTGAGCGGGAGGGCTAGACTGAAAGAGGTCCAGAGGTCCCTTCCCACATGAAGAACCATGGGCAGAATTATGCAAAAAGACAGGTATATCTCGCAGCACTAGTGGATATCTTCTCCACCCTATCGTGCAAGAAAAGTCATGTCCAAACTGCCAAGGCTGAACATTCCTGTATGCTAATCCTGTTACTTACTGAGATACAAAAGAGAATAAGCACTGCTAGGGTAATGTCATGTTGTCGGTGTCCTTAAACCCCTTCTTTGATGTAAATCTTAGCAATTCCCCTCTCTATCCACTGTCCTGTGTCCTTTCAGCAGGCTTTGGAACCTATATGAAAAGTCATTTGTCTAACTCCTCCATGCCCACTTCACGATGTGGGCACTTTTCAGAGCTCACTCATCTGTGAGTCTGCTTTACTGTGTGGCTTGAGATGCTTTGAAACCTTCTTCCTGAATTTGTCTTATCATAAACTATGTTTGTTTGTTTGTTTGTTTCTCTTAGGCTGCATAATGAAAATAAATTGCTATTTTTTTGAGACAGACAAAGGTGTCATATACACTCTTAATCTTCCTCTGTTGATACTACACTTACATTTACAGCAAAGGACAAGATAATTTCTGTAAATTTATGTGAACGGATTTATTTTTAATTAAATTTAGTTATTTTAGAGTTATCAATTTTAAATTTATCACTGCATTGGATCACTTGGTTCAATTATCTAAAGGGTTCATTCTATTATAAATAATCCAAATTGTTCTTTTGCCTTCTCCTTCTTCCTCTTTCTGTACATCATATTTTTCACTGCTGCCTGAATAGCTTGTTCTATTTTTATACTCTCCCCCCATAATACATTTCTGGCATCTGGTCTCTAATAATCTCCTCAAATGAGCTTGCCCCCTTTTTAAATGCTCATTTGATCTCCCACAGGGCATGGATGACTCAGCTGAAATAGGTGCAACATGGGAGCTTGTATTCTACTCAAAGAATGGAAAATGGACTTGTGATGATAAGGCTGGCAGTTCTCATCCTCACCTCTCTATGAACACCTTCTCTTCTGTTTCCTCTGGGCACAGATAGTTGAAGGAATCAAGCAACAAACATGCTGAACCAGTTCAGCCCTCTTTCTGTGTGTTTATCTTGTGTTCCCAGTGAAATACAGGAACCCAGAGAAGGGGCCAAAGCAAGTGCCACTTCGCAGTACAAAATGTATGTTAATATGCTTTTCCAGACCTCATATACTCCAAATAGCATGCACTCTGGATAGAATTGAAATTATTGATGCGAAACTTTGCAAGTCTTTATACCTTTATACACATATGATTGATATTAAACTTCCAAATTTGTAGGTAAGAGTTTAAAAAAAAAGAAAAAAGAAAAAGTCTCTTCTGCATTCGTCCTCCAGGTACTGCAGAACTGAAAGAAGCTAGGCAGAATCCTTTACGGGAAATGACATTTCCTTTTTCCCCCCCAGAGATTCAAAACAGTAAGTCGTTGTTCCATAGACAAATCCTGACAGCATAAATGACTCCTTAGTGTCAACCGGGGGTGCTAAGAACATTACAACAATTGTATCGGGTCAGAGCAGACATCCGTCTAGCCCAGCATCCTGTCTGGCGGGGCCTTAGCGGATGCCTAGGGAAGTGTATGAGAACAGAGCAAGCATATAATGATGCTTCAGACATCTGGTGGTTTGTAGCTCAGAGATTTTTATCATAAAAAAAAAGTGTCTTGGAAGTAAATAAAGATGTGTTGGTAGTTTTTTCCACCCCTTTCTTTTTTCATACCTTGTTTTCTTTTGAATACTTCTATGCTTTCAGACTCCACAGCCAATTGGCAAGTATTTCAGCGACCCAGCAACATGTGTCATGAACCATGCCCATCAATTTCTTTTGAATCTGTCAGCATTATATTTATGTAAAGGTCTCTAGGTCATTCACAGCTTGGAGTCTTGTTCTGCATCAGTCATCTCCTTTCCAAGCTGAAGAGTCCTAGCATTTTTAGCTGTTTCTTGTGTAGAAGCTACTCCATTACTTTGATTACCTGTACAATCCTTTGACAGTTCTCCTTTATTTTGAGATGAGAAGCAGAACAGATTTCACTGACTTTCATCTTCCAACACCAAGAAACTAATGCACAAATTTATCAGTCCTAATACAAATCCCCATCCTCATTGTTAAGGAACAGCAAAAGTGGTGCTGCTCCATAGAGGAAAGTGAGCCAGAAACTGAGAGTGGCAGCCAGATGTAATCACCTCACTTGCAAGACTTGGTGCACTTCCACGCCAATCAAAACTGAAGAACGCCTACAAAAGTGGTGACCAGGTTCAGCTGACAGACCAATGACTTCCACACAAGCCTGTAGCAACAAGACAGGCCCAAAGTCGCAGCCAGGAAGTCATGTCATCAAGTCAAGGACAGTAAAGGTGGATGGCCAGGCACAGGCACAGTTGCAATGTAGCTTCAGGGCCTGAGCTACCCACAGATCCTAAATGAAGAGATGGAGACCTCCAACAAAGCTTCTCACAGCTCCTTCTCAAGTGCCCTTTGCACAACACTGTGATCTCAGGTGCCACAGCAGCACCATGGCAAAGGCAGCTTACAGCTTGGGCAGTCAAACCCTGACCAGGGTACAGGAAGTGGCAGGATTTCTGCATCTTGTGCAGGGCCCAGACAGTCACTACATAGACATGAGAGGCTGGAAGTGAAAAACAGATTGCTTCTAGCAAAAAAGTAGAGAAAACCTCATGCTGCTGTTGTCTCAAACCCATTATGCATGTTCTAAATTCTAGATGCAGTTTTATCTTTCTGTCTCAACAAATGTAGTAATTGTCATTTTTCAGTTCATTTTTTAAATGTTTGGAATGTTCTGTATGTTCTCCTAATGAAGTGTAAAGATTTGGCTACATTTATTTCATGGGTTTCCTCATTTGTCTATTTTGAATTTTCTTTCTTCTCTCTTGCTTCCCAAAGCAAAATCCATTTCCACTACAGGGTGTGATTTAAGCTTCTCTGGTTTCAACATACACAGGAAAACATAATATTATATCTGGAACAGCAGAATGTAACAGGCCATCTAACAGCTTCAAAATTGGGAAAACCTGTTTTAAATAAACTGTGAGGAAAGTATGTAACATTTCTTAAAAATAAAAAAGTGAAGGAATGAGAATATTATTTTCAGATATGTTGATCGTTATTCCCTCAAAGTGAGTGACAAAACCCTGTTAACTTCATTAAGCTAGAATTCAACCCAAAAGAATGCCACAGCTTTACAAATCAAGCAGGACAGCAGTTCTGGAGCTGCTGTTATTAACTTGCGCATGTTGTTTGAGGTGACCAAGACACCAGATGCCTCTGCATCTGTGTGGGCATATAAATATTCATGGACTTTGTGAACCCAGTTTAGATCTTTTACCTTTTTTCGTCAGGTCATCTTAAAAAAGAAATTAGGGTTGCCTCAAAGTCATATTTATACAATAGCGCTGCTGTGGGTCAGTAGGGTCAGATCTCACAAGTATCTACACTTCTTTGTGGGTCTTCAGCTGTGAGTCTGCAAGTCACACCTAATGTCACTTAGCTTTAGTTGTCAAAACAAGAACTTTGTGAAAAGTTATCCTCAGGTCATGAAAGAGACCTTGTCACAGAAAAAGCCGCAGAAAGCACATTTTCCGTTTGCAACACTTTTGAGGTAACAGTAGTTGTCATAAATGACAAAGGATGCCAAGCAATCAAAACTGCTGGACTACAGAATATACAACTATGCAACTTACCAGCTACACGTAGAGCTTCAGGAAATGACTCACCACTGGTAGCAAGAAAAAATCCAAAGAGTGGCTAAGGCCAGGGTATAAACTGGGTATGTTTTGTTTTCTTTTATATGATATCTTCCTCCAAAAAAATCGAATAAATCAAAAATAAAATAAAACGAAAGATTGCACCATCCCCATGGTACACCAAAAAAATATTAAGTTGATTGAATCTGACTGGTGCTATCAATTTTCATAGAACATCTTTCATGGAATGATAAACTAAAATGTTTCTTAGCTGGTGCTGCAGATTCACCACTTTTATTTATAATACAGATAGAAGACAAAAATTTTCAACAGTCAAGTTTTCCATTTTCTCTTAGACACCTTCAAAAAAATCCTGAACAGGAGATAGCCTGACCCAAAGATAATTTTGAGTTTATTCTTTTCTCTCAGTCCTAAGCACCCATACCCATGGTATTTCCAGAACTGCAAGACTTGAATTAAAATTCTTCTTTCCCAAATGTACTTAAAATTATACATTTTTAAATAAAACCAACAACAAATCTTCTTGATTACCTGTTAATATTTTTTCCCAAATGTTTTATTTAGAGGCTTATCCTCCAAAACTTGAGGAATAGGAATTTCAATTTAAAAAGTCACCCCCCTGCAAAAGTTAATATTCTCAGCCAATAATATAACTCAGACATTAAGAAAAATACCAGGTGTTATAAAGTTGGTAATGAACACATCAGAAAATTTTAAATCCTTCATGTCAGTGATGAAGTAAGGCGTGTCAATATACAAATTTCTGCGGTAAATTAATTGCAATATCGACATTTTTAAAGCTAACACAATATGGAGAATGAAACACAAAAGACAAGAATTGCTGTGTATTATTTTATTTGGTGTTACATTTTTTTTCCAATAAGAACATAACTTTGTCTGAAAACTACCTTGGTTATTCTGATTTTAAGGTGTGATTGTTTGTATGTTAGTAAAGCTATATCTAAAGTATAAAACAATATTTACGGACCAGGTGTGCCTTGGTCATTAGTCTGAATGAAATTTGTATTTTATTGGGAAATACAGATTGCTAACCTGGGGCAGGGGGGTGGGGGTGGAGAGAAGGGGAGAACAAAAAAAAAAGTAAATTATTACTATATATTTATTTGCGAGGCATAAATACATATATGCTATAATAAAGAAGCTTATGACTGCCAGTGTGTTTACCACTCTCACTAGTCCATGATGCATTCATGGTGTCAACAGTGTGTATTTGTCCAGGAAACATTAGTTCCTGTCAGCATCTGTGTGTTTTACTGGCAACAAAAGTGATGTAGTAAACAGCCATGTGTTGGAAAGCTCAGGTCTGCTGAAATGCCAGTCTCTCCTCTTCTCTAGACAGTATTCTAGCATTCAAACCCAACGGAACAAAAGCACCCGTTCCTGCCCAGTTAATGCTCAGCTTATTCTCTCTTCTGCTATTTATTTCTATTTCTGTCACTGTAAGGCCCTATTTTAGAAGCTGATGCATTGTGATTTTTACAGTGCAGGATAACAGAGAGGTACTTCTGCACAGCTCTCTCTTCCCTCTATCATATCCCTCCTAGATCACTGCTCCTGTGACTTTAGAAAAATTGCATACTATTTTTGCTAAATTAAAGTCTCTGTAGCCTTTAATTAAACTTTCAGTGCTTTTGTTAATAGTTGTTCTTATTTGGGTGTAACTTAATGATAATAGCTACCCTCTAAAAATATGCTGCTTTCAAGGATGAAATGTCGCCATCTAATCTTTTCTCCTTCATTTACTTTTTTTCCTTTCCTTTACTGGAATGCTTCTTATCAGTTTGCCTTGTCAGAAGAAATAAACTCTTTTCAAAAACTAATTCTCCTTTTCTGAATACTAATGACCTAGCACTGGAGAGAAGCTCTACACAGAGCCACAGCTCTGCTTTGCTCCTGTTATGGCTGAATAAGAAAATGTACAGTTGAAATTTGATGTATTTTTTACTTGAAAAAGAGCAGAAGTGATAAATATAGCCTCAGTTACACATGAAAGAAGGCCTTGTGAGAGTATTGAATTTATGTTTGATGTATTCAGTTATCATTTCTAAAGCTGCTTTATCTCAGTCCAGTTAGACTGGATACAATTACTTTTGCTATATTAAAAACTGTTCTCTAAAAAAACCTTACAAATTAATGTGGCAAATTTACAAACTATTCCTTTTAGTCTAGTTTTCACTTAAATAGTTATGGTTGTGCTAATCCTGAATTTGAACCATCTATCATGAAACTTAAACTTTCCTTCTGGACAAGACAAATATTTTTGTATTTGAAATTCTCATAATTCTACTATTTAGCACAACTATTCATCACATCCAGTTAATTTGCACACAGCTATGTTAGATCACCACAGCTAAAAAATGTTAACTGTACTAAAAATGTATTTTGTTCATTAGAATAATCAGATACAATTGTAAAACCCTGCATTTTTGTAAAATTGCCTCTTATTTCTACTCCATTTTCAAGAAAAGTTATGATAATGAAGTGAATAACACGTCATGTTTAATTAATTTTCTATTGTATGTTATGACTCATTATTTTATCAATTATGGAAATGTAACTTCATCTGAAATGGATGGTAGTAAACAATTGCTCACAGTGAAGAGAAAAACAAAGTGGGGTTTTTTAAGCAGGGAATCTTTGTGATCTACAGAAGAGAGAAAAAAAAAAAATAAACAACATTTTAATGCAATCCATGCCTGGACCCTTAGTAAAAGCTACTGAATGTTTATCCAGCGTAAACAAAATTTGATTCTCCACTAATGTACCTAAATATAGAACAAACATAAACCTAAATATAGACCAAATGTTTAATTGCCATTCTTTGGCAATTTTTGCCATTATCAATGGCAGAAGTGTTTTCATTGGTCTTCCAGATCTCCTCCAAAATACCTACTGAGAGCGAGCAGCCCATCTCCTTATAAGCAGTTGAGTTTGTGTTTCAGGAAAACTAAGGAAATGTGTGTAACAGAAGTGATCAGAACCAGCAAAGATATTCTGCTGAAATGATTTACTGATGCAACAAGCTGTTTGTAACAAGTGTGGTTCATCCTGGTGAATTTTTGAACTCCTGATTTTCCATCAGAAAGCTCAAAGCAAAATGCTTCATTTCAGCTTGATTTGATCCTAACCATGATGTTTTCTGTGTTGCCTTATGAGTCCTGTATTTCCACCTTCTGATCTCTCGCTGGGGTCAGGTTACAGCTTCCACACAGGACTGTGAAGATTTCCAGAGCATCTTAGGAGTGGTGGGATTCTTGGTTCATAGTGAGCACTGTTGTCTGGCCACAATATCTGACTCATTGGGATTCTCTATTTTAATCCAGTTGTCACCTTCCTCCTCAAGGGTATCATTCCATCAGGGAAGATACAGATTAACATAAAAACAGCTTGAAATTAAATACTTCAGGTCATTTCACCAAGCCAAGAGGAAGTAGTTCAATTTGAAGAATTTTTGAAAAGCTTTGAAATGAAGTTGCCAACATTTTTTGCCTTCCATTTTTCAGAAGGGAGAATAAATAAATATCAAGTACTTTAGATTTTTCCCCAGAAATTTGTTGTATTTGTAGAAGGAAAATCCAATCTGAAAGGTTCTCTTCCAAACCTTTGTGCTTCCCAGAGCACTTTGGTAGAGCTATTGTAGAGAGCAACATACATCATCTCTTCAAGAATACAGAAATATCTGAGCAGTGGAGGAGAAGGTAGAGCTGACCTGTGAATAATTCTCTCATTCAATCCGCCTTTGTAGCATCAGGTCTGGAGGAGAAAGAGTGAGACGAATCTTAGCAAATGCTGGGAAAGCAAATAGTAACAGCTATGAGTGTAATTAACTACAGAAGGTGGGAACAACAGAAAATTCTGTGCACAGAATTTGGGAACTGGGAAAATGCAATAGCTGCCTGAATAAACAGGACTCTTCCAATAGGTTCAAAGTCATTTAATGTCTGAGGAACTTGGTTAGACTTTGAAAAGGAAAAATATTTTCTGCACAAAAAAAAGGATTACAGATCCATAATGCATTGGATTTTTGTTGTTTTTTCCCTAATTTAAGGCAAATCTTCTGGAGGATTGGTTGAGGATTTTTTAATTATTATTATTTTTTTCTTTTTTCTGACTTTACTTTTTACATTTTACACCTGATCTGTAGGGCTGAGCCATCCCATCTGGAGATAACACCTACAGATAAATCGTGTCTAAATCGGCACAACAGAAAATGTAGTGGAAAATTATGTAATATAGTCCCTTATTCTGCCGGAAAAGCAGTTTTAAATAAGTGTTTCATAAAGTGAGTGGACTAACAGATTGATCTACGATCAGAATTCAGCAGGCCAGCTGAGACCCCAAAGACAGTAAGAGACTTTACCTCACATGCTGACTTTCACACTTTTGCGCTTTGTGACCCAAGTGCCTAGCCAAAAAAAAAAAAAAAGAGCTCTAATTACAGGACACTAATTTGTAATCAGCAGCAATGGCTGTATTTCAGTATTTGAAGTTCTAGGAAATATTTTTCTACAAGAACACGTCTACCCAATATGAGAGAAAAATCAAGACTGTATTATTATAGTAAGTGTCCACTTGCAACAGTACTGACTACGATCTCTCTTTGTTCAAACATCAATGCCTGGTTTGAATTACAAGTCTGAAAATTTGCCTGGTTGTTAAAAGTGCCTTCAGTATCCGCATATGAAAAAACATGAAAAAGGAAAAATGAAAAAGGAAAAGGAAAAAGGAAAAAAATAGAAAAAAGAAAAGGGAGTCTTTAGTTACTTGTATTATCTTTTCAAAACTCCAATATTAGCACATCCAAATAAATACTTGCAAAAACCTCACCATTATTACTGTAAAGATAGCATCTCTGTAGATCTGCCAGCATCATTATGGGTTATATCCAGGCTCTGGAATAATTTTCTTAAAGTTTCTCCAGCACCGCATCAGGATCTTGGTGGAGGAAAGCTTCTGGTTGGGTAGCTTCTGGTTGGATAGCCCCTGCAGCACGGAAGGGACCATGAAGATATATGCGCTGGTCAAAGCTGTTTCTGTGCTGCAGGTCTAATTTAAGTGCTAAAGGCATACACTGTCATCAGTGGTCATTACTACTTGCCACCTTATTCTAGGTTAATGAAATGGAAGTGTTCTAAATTCAAAGGCTGGACCTAAACTTGCAAACTACTCAAGTTAGGAAGGCTAAGTAGGTGCAGTAAACTCTGTCAAGATTTTTGCTTTGGTTTGGAGCCCTCAAGGATAAAAAAAAATAATAATGAAAAAAAGAAAGATAATGGTTTAATATATCAAACTGCCATCTAGATTAATCCAGAAACAAAACCACATAATGGGGAAATTTGTGTCCTGGCTTCAAAATAAAAGAACACCACTATTTTTTCCTGAAGCAAAATAAAAATTCATATTCAGATATGGTTTATAAAGATTCAGGAAAAGGGCCAAAAATTGTGGTCTGGCAGTTTGTGCATTTGCCTTTGTGCAGCAACAGAAGCAAGCTCCTATGTCTAGTGGAGAGGGACTGGTGCCAGCAAGGCTCCCAATTTTTTTTGCTTTTTGCAGCAAAGGAACTGGCAGCAATGCTCTATAACTGCTATGATGCACAAGTGACAGACATGGCCTGCCATACATCTTAACTTATACCCTGGGCTGCAAAATTGCTTTCTGACTGCTGCTTTTTTTCAGAAATTGTGTTTGTCTTGTGAGTCCCAGCTGTGAAGGGGCAGAATGAAGCAACAGCAGTCTCTGAGAGAGTGGCAGCAACGTTACATGGGACGCAAAAGTAACACTCCCTCTTACCACCTCCAAGTTTTCCAGAAGCCAAACTGAACAAATCCAGCACCCAGTTCCTCCAGCAGATTTTTCCAGTTCCCAGAGCACTCACTCCAAGTTCTCTTCATCCTACAGCTAGCAAGCAAGCCTAGCAAAGATTCCCTCCCACACACATATACATCCCACACCTGCAGCAATTCAAGATACCAACCACCTACCGATCTACTCCCCATATGTCTGCTCACTTTTCCAAGGAAGGCAGTAACCACTTTCCTGTTCCACACATATGGGCGTGCTCTGAATCCTACCCTAACACTGCACCTCCAGGTTGAGTTAATTAAAGGCTGACACTTGGCATATATCAATCAGAACGTGCCTCAATGCGTTTGAGTAAGTATCCTATGTGGAACCACACGTAACTTGGTAGCTCTGTTAACAACAGAAAATAGATAGCAATGTTTTCTTCCAGTGGATCTTAAAGAAGAGCTCACAACATGGGAAGAGGATTTTAGTCACTACAAATGCTGTAGGCTAGGATTTCAGATAAATTGTTGAAAAATATTCTAAAATCTTCAGCTATAAAAAAAAGTCTTGCCAGCTCAGATACCTGAAGCTCTACTCACAGCTTTTCCTGGGGATATTGGTAGCAATACTTCTCTCTGCTTTCCATGGCCAGATTGCTCTGCTAAAAGGACCTTGTGTCTTTGCTTCTCCTTGCCCTTTGTCTTATCTTCAGCTTCCACAAACAGGTTGGGTAGAGAGAAGCTGGGTGCTTTCTGCCTTTGTTTCTGCTTCTGGTTCTGATGTTTAGAGACACTTTGGGGGCCTTGCAGACTGGGGAGTGGGCTTATTAAAGAGGATCCCAGAATATGCTCTTTCCAAGTGATTTAGACGAGGGAATTGAGTGCACTATCAGCAAGTTTGCTGATGACACTAAGCTGGGAGGAGTGGCTGACACGCCAGAAGGCTGTGCTGCCATCCAGCGGGACCTGGACAGGCTGGAGAGTTGGGCGGGGAATAACCTGATGGAATTTAACAAGGGAAAGTGTAGAGTCCTGCATCTGGGCAGGAACAACCCCAGGTTCCAGTATAGGTTGGGGAATGACCTATTAGAGAGCAGTGTAGGGGAAAGGGACCTGGGGGTCCTGGTGGACAACAGGATGACCACAAGCCAGCACTGTTCCCTTGTGGCCAGGAAGGCCAATGGCATCCTTGGGTGTATTACAAGGGGGGTGGTCAGTAGATCGAGAGAGGTCCTCCTTCCCCTCTACTCCGCCCTGGTGAGACCCCATCTGGAATATTGTGTCCAGTTCTGGGCCCCTCAGTTCAAGAAGGACAGGGAACTGCTGGAGAGGGTCCAGCGTAGGGCAACAAAGATGATTAAGGGAGTGGAGCATCTCCCTTATGAAGAAAGGCTGAGGGAGCTGGGGCTCTTTAGTTTGGAGAAGAGGAGACTGAGGGGTGACCTTATTAATGTTTATAAATATATAAAGGGTGAGTGCCACGACGATGGAGTCAGGCTCTTCTCAGTGGCAAACAATGATAGGACAAGGGGCAATGGGATCAAGCTGGAACACAAGAGGTTCCACTTAAATTTGAGAAAGAACTTCTTCTCAGTGAGGGTAACAGAGCACTGGAACAGGCTGCCCAGGGAGGTTGTGGAGTCTCCTTCCCTGGAGACATTCAAAGCCCGCCTGGACATATTCCTGTGCGACCTCACCTAGGCGTTCCTGCTCCAGCAGGGGGATTGGACTAGATGATCTTTTGAGGTCCCTTCCAATCCCAAACATACTGTGATACTGTGATACCTGGGTATGATCTGACCTCACATGGACCAGCCCTTGCTGCTGTTGCTGCTGCTGAAGTTACCCCACTTGTCAGGGTTGGAGAACAGTCTGCATATGAATTGGTACAAGAAAGGAGAAAGGGAACAAGCTATTAACTGAGCCAGGAGATGGATTATTCATGGCTTTGACAGTTTTTGGAGCTGGCCCAAAGTGCTGTCAATTGCCAGTGGTAAATAGCCAAAAAATGAAAAATGAGCTTTTTTAGGCTGTGTCAGCAGAATCAATCAGAGCAGTATCCAAAAATCTTGAAATGAATAGAGCACATTTCTGACTGATGATGTTTAAGCAGAATATATTTTAAATGGACATAAAAAGTGTACATATCACCTTAAGTTTGTTTGCCTAACCACATATTCAACCACTATTCATAAAGGGATTGGATTTTCAAGCACGTCTGTTTTTTCTTAATTGCTTCTTTTCCAATTAGAAATTCTTAGGTTGATTTTACTGTGAAGCTTTTTGGCATGCTTATGTTTAATATTCAGGACAAACAAAGATTTTTTATGCTATGCAACATAAATCTGTTATGCTGCACAGCACTAGGGAGAGACATGGCAAGGGGTATTAACTGATGTTAGCTTTGCCACAGACCTAAGGTCAAAAGCACACTTTTCATCTTCATTATTGCATCTGTGAGGCACTTTAACAATTGCTGTTAAACTGTTTATTTCTGAAAAACAGAGGTGGAGCCCTTATAAACTTATGTGGAGGTCCACATAAGAGACATAAAGTATTATAGACAGAAAATGATGGAGAGCTGTGAATATTTGGGTCATGCTTTTTTTTGCAGGGTTATGAGATGGATCTTTTTAACTTCTAAGTAAAATGAGGACATTGGTGACAGTCCAGATTCACATTTCTTAGGTTTACTGTTGTAAAAGAAACCAATAATAGTGATAATTCTGAAAATTTAAGAAATGTTATTCCTTGATTCTTTGTTCAGGTCTTGGAGAAGCATGGAGAATACAGCACAGATACAATGGGATCTGTGTTAATACATAGTACATGCTAAAAAACTCCTGTAAAGAACAGGACTTTTAATATTTGTTTAATACATTTTGTGAAAAATTTTCACAAATTTCAAGCTGGACTAATTTAATTTCTTTCCGATGTTTTTTTTTTTTTTCTGCTTAATAACCCATAGTACGAACAGTATCACAATGTTTATTTTCATGCCTTCCAATTTTAACACTTGCCTTTGAGGTGGAAACATAATTCAAACATCTCATTAATTTTTTATGCAAGCCTTATAACTAGTCTCTTAATTGAACTTTAAAACAGCTTAACTGCATTTCCTTCAATACTTACCTTCTCTCTATCTTTCCAATAATCTTGAATTACTTTTTCCTTTAATTCATTATAAATTATTCAGTTAGTAACTTTTTATTTCTTAGTTTGAGGATTATTTAGATAAAATTCTATGGTCAGTAATGGAAGGCCTAATCCTGCAAAATTATTATTGCATGTGCATTACTTACACAGTGAGTAAATTTATGTCATAGCTGGTTTCTTAGTAAGCTTTAGAAGCTCACATAGAAGAACTGAACCACATTCAGTTTGGTGACTTCCTGCTCACTGTATGGCATATAGTTTCTTATACTGATTTCTACAGCCCTTAGCACAAATATGTGCTAACATACAGTATAAAATGTATAATTAGACTGCTTTCTCCTTTTACTTGCAGCTATATTAATAAGCATATAATTAAATTACTGTAGTAAAAAAATTAGGTTCTTACAAGTCCTATGCTAATAAGAATTTTGAAACTTGTATGGGATTTCATATCTAAATGAATGCTAGTAATTAGCTTCATATTCTAGCCTCAGTTTAGTATTAAGATCCAATGAGCTTCCATGGGAACCTTAGACAGAGGACTGAAGCTGATCACAGTACCTGACAGATTAGTTGCTCATTAATTATGCATAGACTGTTCCTGTGAAACTAGGTTTTCATCCTAGGACAAAGTTTGGTCTTTTTTATGGTGTGCGAGTTTGCCTGGGGGCAACCTACTCTAGCACCGCAGCCCCCAGAGCAACCCCCAGCCTGGGATTCTCCTTGTCTCCCTCCTCTGCCCAACTGTGAGACAAGGGCAGCTTGATGGTGAGGTCATGCAGCTCCAGCTGGGCCTGGGACTTTATGCCATCCCATCAGCTTCCCTCTCATGCTCCTCCCCTCCTTTGCTGCAGAACCCGAGGGAATGGCAGGAAGATGTGCCAGGCGAGGTTTAGGTTGGACATGAGGAAAAGGTTCTTTCCCCAGAGGGTGGTGGAGCACTGGAACAGGCTCCCCAGGGAGGTGTCACAGCCCCAAGCCTGACAGTGTTCAAGAAGAGACTGGACAATGCCCTCAGACACATGGTGTGAACTGTGGGGTTGTCCTGTGCAGGGACAGGAGCTGGACTCAATGATCCTTGTGCGTCCCTTCCAACTCAGGACATTCTATGATTCTATGATTCAATTATTTTTGCTTGTCCCTCTGTCCCTGCCCTCCATGTCAGGGAGGTTTGGGGTGCTCTCATTCCTCTTCTGGTCTATCCAGCATCTTCTCTTTCCTCACCACGCCAAGGGTGTGTTTGCTTCAGTAGCTGCTTTTCTCTCTTTTCCTCACCTCCCCTCTATTTTTTTACTTCGTGCCTGGGGCCAGTCATACAGGGCCAACAGGGCACGGAGCTGAGGCTGTGACTGAGCTCAAAAGTGTCACAAGGTCCCTGGAAACACAAATCGATCTACAAACAGTTGTGAAGAGTCATGAAGCTCTGCCTGTGCTAAACTCACAAGATGATTTATCATGTAACGTCCAGACACACATTTAAACAGAGGAACATCGTAAAATTAGCAAGAAACACCCTCTGCTCCTTTCCTAATGGCTAATATTATATATATAATAGACTTCCGATACGCTATATCATGTCTAATAATGATAATATTTCCACAGTCTGCTTCTTTGAATTATTTTAAAAGGCTTTTGGAATCAGTGATTATGTCTTAGGAATCTCATGTGAGTATCACCTTCAATTCATAGCTGAGGAAATTTAAAGTATTTAGAAGAAAACAGTATTTTTATTTCCCTAATTTCAAAAGTGAGTGAAAACAAAATTTTCCTTTAAATTAATGGCACAAAGACACATGTACCATTAGTGGACAAACACTATGGAAACTAAAAGTATTATAGTGTATCTGAGATGATTCATTTTAAACATAACCTAGTATTTGGATGATGAGCGTGAGGTAGTCTAATAAAATGCAATATAGTTACACAGATATTATTAGATGTGTAAACAATTAATGAACAAATAATTTTTATTCGAGTATGTCATTGCATTGTGGCATATGGCAAATAACCAAATAATTAAAAAATATTTGAACTACATGCACCACATTGTCTCGAGATAAAATCAAATCTCTGTCTTTTCCAAAGCAAATTACTGCAGAAAAGTGTTACAGGGACTATCTTGGTCAGAGCAGTAACGTATGGTGACATTCTTCACTGCTGCAGAAAATCAGTACAATTTCATTACCCTGCCTTCCTGCAGGGCAGCTTGATGCACTTACATTAAAGTCTTCATCTCTTACCTGTTTCTTAAAATGCTTGCTGTTTATGTCTTTAGGGCTCTACTCTAATTTTAGGAACAAAGACCCCTCTAGCTGTATAAAACATCTCATTGTAGAATTGGCTTCCTGTGTTTTTATCTTGTATTTTAAAAATAAACCAACCCTGAAATAAAAATATTGTTTGGTTTAACAATTTGTGCAATGTGTTGCATATGCTATAACATCTTTGATTACAAATTATTTTTTTCTCTCAGTTTGTTGCAATCTTAAATATAAACTGTTTTGTTCTGCTGCTTGTTTTGCTGTTTTGTTAGGGCTGTCATGTGATGAACATTTAGAGAAGGATGATAATGAAATCACACCATTAGCCCTGAGTTGCAGCAATGTAAACTGAGATAGGAAGCAAAAATGAGAATCAATGCGGAAGGCTGAAGGAAGGACAGAGCTCCTTAAACTGGCTCTACAGATAAGAGAAATAGTCTCAAGCTAATCTTCTAAATCACTAGCGTTGCAGTAGTTCATACTACACAAGACTAATGACTATTATTTACAGACAGTGGAGATGTGCTAATAGAAAAATACTTTTTCCCATATATACAGCCACATCTTTTAGTAACCCATTTTTACAAGATCTTCAAGATGTCTTTGCTCTGAAAGTGTTTTAGCTGGATCTCTGTTTTAAAATAATGGTATATCATCATATTCTAACTTCCATTTGTGTGTGTGTCAGATTTATTGCTCACGTCAATGTCAAATTGAAAACGGTGGGGACTAGACTCCTCTGTAGAAAAAGTATTTTATAGGACACAGCAGTGTAAAGTTCCACATGCTGCTCTGCATTATAATTCAGTTCTTAACAGGAAAGGCCGCTTCTAAAAGTAAAATGTAGTTCAATTTTCACACAGTTTTCCCTCTTTGGCCTGCTGACAACTTCACCAGTTAGCAGAACTGAAAGCACTTATTTTAACAAGAGTTGCCCGAGGGTTCAAATTCCTTCCCCTTGCACAAAATATAACAGTAGCAGTGATACCCATCCAGAACGTGATCAGATGAGTTTCCTGACTATATTTTAGAAGTTACAGAACTTGTGGTGTTTTGAAAGGGAAAGATAGGGAGTGTAGCTGTAATGTTTTATATGTGCACTCACATCTTTGGACTTAATTTAAGGCTGCTTTTCAACTAACTAATAAACAGCTGTCAAAGTCAGTAAGTCGACTTCTTCATGGAGGAGAAACCAGTAATATGAAGTCTAGTTCTTTTCTAAGCATAACTTGTTCTCCTTATACACATAAGAAGAGTCTTAGCAAATGCTTTTTCCAGCTATTCCCTGTATGCCTCAGGAAAGCTGCACCTCATGTACTTCAGAATAGTAGTGTAGATGGAGATCTAATTATCTGACATGGTAAATAATCAACAACAGCCCAAAAAAGGTTGCCCAGTATGCAGATTTATGCTTGTGACCAGCTTTTGCTATGTAAAAATTTTGCTTGAGATGAGGGGAACTGTGAGTGTCTGTAGCTGTTACCTTCCAACCCAACCAGAACAATAACTGCAGTGGTTACAGGAGTCAGCAGGATGCCTGTTAAACCCTTTCTGCATGCAAAAGTCCCATTCCTGTTTATGACATGGCTGACTGGAGGTGTTGTGGAGCAGCATGGCAAGTTTCTGACCCACACCCAGGCTGGGCTGGAGACATAAATCTGCCCCACCATTGTTACTGCTGAGTGTAAACAAGTGTCTGTCCTCATCTGCCCAGATCTATTGCACACAATCATAATAATACAACTGAAGAACAAGTAAGCACAGCATGATACCAACAGGCCAAATAACCTTTAATAATACTGAATATTGAAGAGAATCTGCTGTGATATCTAAGTCCCTTTTTGTAGGAATACTGTTTTATCAGCAGTGATGAAGACCATGTTTGACACAGTCATGATTTCTCCCTCTGGTCTCATGACAGCTCATGCTACTGGTCCACATGCTCAAATACATTCAGAAACTTGAAGATACACACAAACACTTCTTCTGTTTTCCCCAAAGGCATTCATTTGGATGACACTGTTGTTTTTCTTCTTGCCTAGTTTGTCTCTTTTAGATGCAGTATGTTCCAGGAACTTGTGAACATTATTCTGCTTCAGGCTATACTTCTGGTAAAAGTCACATACCCTTAACTCAAAGAATTTATTCTGTTGCTCTTGTATAATATGATTTACTTCGCTGTTGCATAGAAGCTGGGACGGAAGCAGACACTACAATAGCCACAAGCACTTTGATACTGTGAATCCTCTAGTTATAACACGAAAAGGGATGCTTTGAGTTCTGCCCTTGACGTGTGGCACCAGTCTTACTTCCTTACATAAGCAGAGCAGACAGAAATGAGCTAAAATGCTGGGAAATAATAAAATGCATGACCTCAAAAAAAGAAAAGAAAAAAATAGACCAATGAAATGAAAAACAAATCAAACATTCTGTGCACCACAATTAAAGAAACCTGGGATTACAAGATTTTTAAGCTGTTAAAACCACAAGAAAAAGTTTAATTTTCTCTTCACATTTGAAGTGTCAATTTTGTGATCTTTTTTTACATGTGGAGGTTTACTTTGTCATTGTTATATGGATTATCCTGAAGCCTCTAGCCAATTGAGTAATCTTTGCTTTTTCATGTGAACATCACCTTCAGAAGAATCAGTGACCTTCATGCTGTTCAAACATTAGTCCTCAGCTGAAGAAAGAAGATAAAGTGAGAGGGACTTGTCATACCATGTAGATTTCTATCCAAACGAAGTGATACATGCATTACGTACATTATTCACAATGGTGTTACTGAGCCTATACCAAAGGCTTTATTTAGTACTTAATCAATGGAGGCTCGTCCAAGGAAGAATGAAATACAGTTAGCTACAGATGACCACCTGTTACACAGAGTAGTCTTTTTTAATTAATGAATGAAACATCCTTCTTTTTAATTATTATTTTTAATGAACAATGTATAAATAGCTAAAATGGATAGTTCATCTTCATTTGGGGTTGCTAAATTTTCAGGAATAATTCATCTGAAACTACATTTAACTACATTTAACAAATGTTTCAGCTACATTTTCGTTTGATTCAGCTCCTGTGCAGGGTTAAAACACCACTCTTCTATTGTACCAATCCAACAGTCTCAACATCTGTTACTCTAACAAACTTAAATTTCACGCTCTCTTCCAAGTTTTCTTCATAACTCACCAATATCAAAATAAGCCTTTTAAGGTTTTCAGTGGAAGTGCCTTTGCCCTTTGAGGTGTCATAATGTCAAGTCTCAACTGAGACACAAAGCTTTGTCTGTGGCCCTTGACAGGATTAACTCTGATGACTCTTCTTGCACACAAAGTATATTTCTTTACTTACTTACCGTCTTTTGGGTGCCTGATTGCAGCATGGTGCGGTCCTACAGTAATTTCACTAGGTGCTAATTCCAGAACCTTATTGACTCAAAACATGACTAACTTTGGACATTTTATTAATCAAATTAGTTATTATGGCATGATAGTGCCACAATCATTATACTGCAATGTACCTAGTAGCTGTTTTTTAATCTTTAAAGTCCGTATGATCTGCAGCCATGTTGAATTTTCAAGGTGTTAGAGAGCAGAAAAATTGCAAAACTTCTCATTTACCACAGCTTGAACTGCAATGAAAACTCAAATCTGTGAAAACAAAAATGGGTAAAAGGACAAATAGATGGACAGTAGACCCACAAAGCAGTGGGAATGAAATTATTAACATCATTCTTAAAACAATTCATTATTTGATTGTTTAGGCTCATATCAAAATCTGATAAGGTCCAATTTCAGTCTGAGTGAGCTATACTTACCCATTCTTTTTCACATTCCCTTCCTATCTTCCAGGCCCCACATCAGTCTCCTGCCCTCCAGGAACTCAAGTCTCTGTGTCTGGGCCTGAGGTTTTTTGCAGTCACTACAGAAGCTATTTGGAAACAGCAAATAGTTTAGAAACATAAAATACAAAATAAAAAATAAATAAAAAAGAGAGAGCACTTTAAGAAAACTAGGTGTTTTTTAAAAAGTTGTGAAGATCACTCAAGTAGAAAAAGTCTAGTTGAGCTGGTGGAATAAGAAAAAAGGTAATACATTTGGGGTGGTGTTACTGTGAATGAACCTTAAATAGTTTGAGAAGCTTTCTATTTATCCTTTTGCTCCATTTTTCAAACATTAAGAGTATTATAAAGTTCAGTACAGCAACTTGATGACGTGTACTGTTTTGAAACATAATGTTACCTCATTTTTTTAAGGGCCCAATACAATTTGATCTGGATACTTTCTTTTAGGTATAAGTTAAGCCTACTGTTTTTCTTGTATTCTGAAGTGAGAGAAGAGGATAAACATACGATAAAGCAAACCTAGATTGTTAAGTTATCTGATCAAAGCTCATCTGCACTCCCATAGAGGAGCACAGAAGACAATAGTGGAGGAGCCCAAGTAATCCCCTGCCCTGGGTACTGGCAGGTCCACCACAGGAGCTCTGAGCCCATCAGAGACCCATGTCCAAAGGCCTGAGGAGGACAGGGACAGGTGGGAATCAAAATTAAGGACTTTAAAGAATGAACACCCTGTCTGGGCTCCTCCCAGGGCTGTACCAGGAGAGCCTCCACCCCAGGCTCCAGGTGTGACACCCATCCCTGTGAGCCATGGGAGCCAGCTCTGCAGCTCACCTTTTGGGTTGAGGGCAGTTGCTGCCTAGAGGTGTGGAAAACATTATAGGATGCAGGGGAAGAACGTTTTGCGATTGCAGATGAGCTACTGGGGGATGCTTAGGGGAGGAACAAAAGGTGGGAGGTGTTCAGATGATTTGTAGAGGAACAAGTGTGGGGGAATGGAGAGGGAAGGGGATTAAAAATGGCTGGGGAGTCTCTCTGCTGTGTAGATGTGTGTGTGTGTGGGTGGGGGTATGAGCACAGTCACGGGGCTCAGACTATGGGTGTGAGGATCCACGTGTCCATGGTGCTGGTGACTGGAGTGAATGTGGGTGTGCATGTGATGGCCAGTGAAAGTCAACCCAGACAAGCTGGTGAGCAGGTGAAATGGCCTGGAAACAAGAGGTGAGGGTGTCTCTAAGGGCAGCTCCTGTTGTGAGAGCTGCAGGAAAATAACCAAGGTAAGCACTGACTCCTGCTTGGACCTGCAGATCACACCTTCTCTGCAGTAGCACTGAGGCAGAGATGGTTCTTTTGAGTTGCTCCTCTTGCATTCTGTTGATTGACATTTTAAAAGGTTATAAAAATGCTAGAAAACAAGATACCACAGCGAAAAAAGGGTTACTCAAAAGTCATAAAAGTCCAAATCTATGAAACCTATATAATCATAAGCAATGAATCACATTATTGTTACAGAAAAAACATAGCAGACAAACCCAATTCCTACACAGAATGAAGTTGCAGAAACTTGTTTATTTTTTAAATACCTTTTTCTCCCAACTCTATGCACATCTAGGAGAGAGATGGCAAAATTCTGTTGGTTTGTTTTTTTTTTTTTTCTGCTACCTGACTTGTCTAACTCTGTTCTGTCACTTTGTATCCCACGCTTATCAGGAAATGACAGATTTTTTCACAGGCATACACAGGCCAAGAAAAACAACAACCACTAAAACAGAGGAAGAGGGAAGATTTATAAGATCGCTCCAAAAGTATTATTTAAAAGATTCTTTTCCTGTCGTGAACCAAATTTGTTCAGGGACAATATGAACCAAGGTACAATGTCAAAAACTGAACAATTATTCACATGTATAGGACTGATATATCTCTGAACAGAATGGTCATTTAATATCTTCTCTGTACAATACTGAAATAAAAAGTATATCTAGTCCAACCATTCTCTAAATTTTTCCTCCAATTCTAAAACCATAAGGACAGTCTGGTTATGCAAGGTTGGATGAAACATGGTGGATTACTTAGATCTTAAATAAGAAATGGCATGAAAAAGCTCCTCTGATTTTTCTAGCAAAACAGGCAAAGACAAAAACTAGTTGCCTTGGATTTTTTTAAAGAAAAAACCACATATTTTAGTCTACAAATATGAATATGTACTGTACTGTTTAGTTCCACATGCCCTCTGTGATAGACAAAGTAAATATCTACAACTGTTAATGAAAGACATCAGATCCACCCTTTCACTTTTTAAAATTTTTCTCATTAAAATAAGCAACATAGCAATAGTGAAACAAACTGGTAATTATTAGGGCAACTTAGAGTAAACAGAAGTATACCTTATATTTATGAGGAATGACTACCTATTTCATTATTTAAAGCTATGTTGTGGTTTAAGCCCAGTCAGCAACTAATCCCCACACAGCCACTCACTTTCCCCCAGTGGGATGAGGCAGAGAATCAGAAGGGTAAAAGTGAGAAAACTCCTGCATTGATATTAAGACAGTTTAAAAAGTAAAACAAAAGCCATATACACAAGCAAAGCAAAACAAGGAATTAATTCACTACTTCCCATTGGCAGGTAAGTGTTCAGCAAGGCTCCATCAGGCGTAGCCATTTCGTAAGAAGGCAAACATCATCACTCCAAATGTACCCCTTTTCCTTCTTCTTCCCCCAGCTTTATATGCTGAACATGACATCATGTGATACGGAATATCCCTTTGGTCAGTTGGCGTCAGCTGTCCCAGCTGTGTCCCCTCCCAGCTTCTTGTGCAGCCCCAGCCCACTCACTGGTGGGATGGTGTGAGAGGCAGAAAAGGCATTGATTCTGTAAGCACTGCTCAATTATAACTAAAACATCCCTTTGTTATCAACACTGTTTTCAGCACAAACCCAAAATGTAGTCCCATATTAGCTACTGTGAAGAAACTGAACTCTCCCAGCCAAAACCAGCACAGGCTATTAAATAAATTCTGAATATCTCCTTCACAAAGACGGCATGCCCTGCAGAATTTGGAGGGAAGAATGAAAGATCCTTAACATCTTTCCCACCTGCACCCTTGCTCCCATTTACACTGTCTGGGTTGTGGAACTCCTAAACATTTTTTCAGCACATAGTTTGAACAAACAGTATCAACTAAACCCATTTTTCTCCTCTTTCCCCACAGAAACCTGAAAATTACCTTCCTTGCTTTGTGTCTGGCAACTGAATGGAGTATACTTGTCTACATACCCTGAAGCTTTCGATCAGATTTGGCTGGACAAAATACTGAGAATCTGAAGTATAAATTTCTGTAGATATCTATCCAGTACCTATCTATGGTGGTCAATGGATTATTATAGTTGAAATAAAAGCATCATGCCACATGTTTAGGATCAGTCTTCGCTTATGTGTCTTCCTTTGATCTTTTTAGATAAAAATAGCAGTCCTGCACTTTTCATCATAGCAATAATTTCCTAGCCACTGTCCCTAAAGTTGTAACATTTCACAAATACAGGTGTTTTTGTTTGTACTAGTTTGCCACATATCTAGCTCCTAAATAGAACTATAATGCATCAGACAATAATCTTAATCCAGTAGAAGTAAATACAATTTTTTGTCCTTTAGGGGCTTTCAAATGAAATTTTGACAGTGAAAGACATTTTTCAAAAGCTGTGATCTCATATTAAATTTCATAATTTAGATGACAAATAATTTTGGGGTGCTGAATCACATTATTAATATTACACAGAAATATATCACAAAAATCTTACTTCTTATTGTGTAAATGTATACAGAATAAATATGGAGGAACTATCACAGAAATTCTTGATAATTTTAAAAAAATATATCTGCCAGTGCTATGCATCTAGTAAAGATATACAGAACATTCTGAACTAGAAATAAAAAAAATCCAAAGACGATGAAATTCATCCCTCTGGAAGTGTAGCATATGCTATATTTCACTTAAGTCAACAAAGTGGCATTTCTGAAAAGATAAATGAAGCTACGATTCCTAACATATATCAACAAGTTTTGATATAGGTTTAGACCATGCAAGTATTTTTGTAATCTGATTTTAAATGTATTACTATAATACAATTAATAGTAGTAGTATTAAAGTAGTATTCAGGGATTTAGAGGAGTTTATTGGGGTTTATCTGACTGTTAAAAAAGTTACAGATAATCTGTTTGACTTTTTTCCTGAGATTCCAAAATTACTTTGCTGCAATTTTTTTGAGTGTCCTTCCTGCAAAACATGTTGCCAGACTCACTGGATATGGTTATATGAAGAGCTTATGGAAAACTTTCAAGAAAAATTAAAGTGATTTTTTTAAACTTCTGCTTCTATTTTTAAAATATTGGAGTAGCAACAGATTTAAGACCAAATACATTTAAGACTGAACTTTCTAGGAAGAGACGTTCTCTTCCCTTTCAATGTTAGCAAGCTCCTATTTGGGGACTAGGAGATTCCATACAATAACATCATTTTTACGTCACTGTTACATCAGTGAGTATTTCCTATTTTTGACTTGACTAGATGTGAGCTCAGGAAGCAGAATGAGTAACCAAAGAAGAAGAAATGTTTGCTTTGTTAGTGGTGGTAGGGAAAAGCTGGGTTTGATTTGGCATGCTGACATGTTACTCAAAGTTCAGTGAATAAAAACTATTGCAATGAGGCAGTCACCTTTACATGATAAATTATTTGCTTATGCTGCATTGCAATTTCTATGTAAAAGTTATGCTACCAATGAGAAATGCTGCTTCAACTAGATATTCCCTTGAAGACTAAAGTTTTTCTTTTGGGAAATATGGGTTGAGTCTTAGTGACACGACAACCATGTGTGAGAATAAGCAGCACTTTCAATTAAGAGAGTTCATTTTGTAGCAAACACATTTCCTGGTAATGTAACTTCACTTAAGCCAGTGAAACTACACCGGCAAGGAAATCACTGCTGCGTGCAAGAATTAGGTGCTTACCTGACACGATCTTCAAAAGTGTGTTTAACAGTTTTCATTGTGACTTCTAAATTACATATCTGCAATTGGATTTAGGAGCTTCATTAAGGGATCTTATTTATGCTTATAAATATCTCAAGGGTGGGTGTCAAGAAGATGGGACCAGACTCCTTTCAGTGGTGCCCAATGATAGGATGAGGGACAATGGGCACAGACTGAAGCACAGGAGGTTCCATGTGAACATGAGGAGAAACTTCTTTACTTTGAGGGTGCCAGAGCACTGAACAGGCTGCCCAGAGAGGTGTGGAGTCTCCTCTGGAGACATTCAAGACCCTCCTGGACACATTCCCGTGCAATCTGCTCTGAGTGAACCCGCTTTAGCAGGTGGGTTGGACTAGATGATCTCCAGAGGTTCCTTCCAACCCCAGCTGTGCTGTGAATAGTTATGAAATTACTCTGCCTTATTTCTAGTTCTCTCATGGATTCTGCTAAGTCTTGTGCAAATAGAATTGTCCAAATATGTATAGGAAGACTGACCAAAGTTACAACAAGAGACCTTTTTTTGATTCAAGTAGGTACTAGTGAAGTCCAGGAAAACTGTGAGTGTTTAGTATCTTGAAAAATATGATCACTTTTTTTCTAAATAGCTGGCCTTTGCCATTAAAGCTCGAACATTCTAGCTTTACATGGTGTGTGTGTATATATATATATATATATAAACTAAATAAAGCGCCCATATCAGTAAAATAAATATTATCCTTTCTTGCTGTATCTGAAAGAACTAGGCCAAGTCAATAAAAGTTGATACAAAGTTTTGAAACTCATCAGAAAAGTTTTTCTTAATATCAAAGTATTCTTCATACAATAAAACCCATCAGTCATGATCTGGACCAAAGGATTGGCTGAGCAATGTCCAAACAGCTTCTCTGCTGTTATGCAATAAACAAAAAGGAAATGTGATCAGAACAAAAACACAATGAACACACTTGACCAGATATGATTTACTGGCTAATTCTTTTAAACTTTTCTCTATTCATATGTGCTTTTGAACATTATAGCGTGACCTTCGAAATCCAGGTGTGTGCACATACGCAGGCACATCGCAAGAAGAGCCAGAGGCCACGGATGCATTTGCAAAGAGCAAGTTTTATTTTAGTTACCTCTCTACTGGGGGATCTCCAAAGCCACACCTGAGCTCCCATGCAGAGGTGACACAAGCGGGGATGCAGGCGTTGGTCAGTTCAGCCCTGCTGGAAGATCGCTGGGCCTGCTGAGCTCGCCTGTATTTCAAGGCTTCAGGTAGGCACAGCACCCCGTTCTTTCTCACAACAAAGCAGGAATCTCAGACACAGTGATAAGGTGCCCAGAGTTTCTCCCAGGCCTGTGTTATCTAACAGAGAGCTTCTACTCATCAAGCACACAAGGTCAGTAAGACAATTAGTGTGATGTGTGTGCTTTTTCTACAGACAGGTGCAAGTCACTTGAGCGTATTTACATTTAACTAACCTCCTCGCCAAATCTTCCGCTATATCCCCATACACCAGGAAATATTCAAGGCAAAAGTATGTTAGCAACAGCAACATACTAACTTATTTATTAATTGGCAAGGTGGAGTATTCATTAAAATATGGTTATTGCACACATATCTTAGAGACATTCGTGTAACAACTGCTCACCTCCTACTTCCTCAAGCCCTGAAGCAGTGCCCATGACAGTGACAACAGTTACTCTTATATAATGGAACCTTCATGACACATGAAAATACCCTGGAATATTTTAGATCTTAATTTTTGACAGAAAGAAATATTTCCTGAACCTGGGTTGAAGAATAGCTTTATAGTTCCTGCAGTAACATTAAACATTGAGAACCTCAGTAGCTACTTGCTTGAAATATTATTTCTGTTAAAAGTGTTGATACATGTATAAAAGCCCATATGTTTTCTTGTTTACAGGATCCACAGTTTGTGAGCTCATTAGTATGTAGGCTGAATCAAGCAGAATTCTTATAAGGCTTTTAGAGATCACTGATAATGTTTTCCAACTTAAAAGCTTGGACTTTTTGGCATTTGAAAATGATGGACATCAAGAAATTCATAGTTTGGCGTGACACAGGTGACAGGACTACTTGAGTTTCAGGATACAGGGCCTCCATTTTGAGTGCTAAATGCATCACTCTCAGGGGGAATCTATGTCCCTTGGCCAAGCGGTCCCACTAGTTTTATATTCTTCTAGATAAGATGAAGAAGATAGACTGTGTCTATTTTATGTGACACTTGTCTCTTTTGGCCTATCTGTTGTCCCATGGTATTGTGACATTATTATTAGTAACAACGCAAAGGCTGTGCTACATCCCACCGGCATTATTATTCTCTAATGTGAACTTGCAATATGCCACACTGAGACACAAACTATTTTGAGATAAGGCTGAGATACTGCATATAGCAGCAAGAGTAAAAACAGCTTATCCTTAGTGCAGGTTGGGAAGTATCCCAGAACCATTGCTGGGTTTTGTTCTGGATGCAAGAAATTGATTCACTGCAAAAGACATCCTGAGGTTGAATTAAAACATGTGAACAGGCCTAAAATTACATTTGGCCCTTCGAAGGCAACTGTGAGGCTGATGTGGATCCCGGTGAAAATGCATTTGATAGCCCTCATATAGATCTTTGTCTCTCACACTTCATTCCCACACTTGGCCACCTCTTTTCCTCTCAGTATATACTTCTGGCATAAAGATATGTTTCTATTGATCTAAATTACTGATATGAGCTCTTGGACAAGATGCTTTTCTCTCCCGTAACTTGGGGCAGAGGAGATTCTTCATCTGGCCGGATGTCTCCTAGTACTCAGCATCCCAAGCATGCAAATTAATACTCTAACCAGTAAGGAATCTACTATGTGAGAGTCATCACTCAGTTCCGACCACAACCTCTGAAATTTCTTGCCCTGCACTTACAAATGTTTTTTTCCTGTCTCTGGAATATACTGAAAAGGCATTATAGTAATGACATGCCTGCAGTCGTCCGTTCTTCAGATTATCTGATGAGGAACTGCACACAGTGCAGCTGGAGTGAGTGAAGGAACTCAAACTGGTGTTGAATATTGGTGATCTTCATGGAGTCACCTACAGTGAAGAGCTTAGTGGCTGGATTTTTCCTGCTGCCGGGTGTGGCAATGAGTGAAAGTCATTTGTAGTAAGCACAGAACGCAACAGGTTTTTTCAATACATTTTTTTGACCAGAATGGTCCAAAAAATCATTGCAAGATGACTTTTTTCATTCCCTAAAAAAATGTAACAATTCCGTCTGGCCTTCTGAAACAGAAGAAACTGCCAGCTCCTCAGGGAAGTTACATGCAATATCAAGAATTCTAGTTTGGGGCTTGAGCAGGAACACTTTCCAGTGCTCAGCTATACTACCAGGCTCCTTTCATATTCGGAAACATGTAAAACACTTGCTAATATGGGCTTCTAAAATACAGTAGGAAAAGCACTATCCATTTTCCATTTTTCCTCCTGCAAGTTCTGCAGTTATTAGCAGTATAAGGAAGGCACTCTAGGCATAGTATACAACTGGTAATATTTTTTGAGCACTTAACCATTTTCTGAAGCCCTACCTACTACAGAGGCTCATCATTTTTCAGAACAAAAAAGCTTTTTACTTCTGTTTTATTGGTATCTTACATGGCCAATACAGTGCAGCCAAGATCAAGAGGAGGCAGAACGAGAAAGCCAAAGCAATTGGGATTGTGGAAGGAGTACAAGAAAGATGCAGTAGGTACACTTCATTACCTTTTGAATTCATATTTTACTTTGTATTGACATGCAGTGGCAAGAAAACATCTCTTTTTCTTCCCTTCTTTGTTAAGAAACAGCTGCCTGTCTCCTTTATCTATATGAATTTGAGATGAAAATGTATACGTTTGCTTATATATTTAACCAACTCTCAAGTATATCAGTTGTGAACTAAGGAAAGAAAAATAATATTGATAAATGTCCTGTTAAAAATCTTGATTCTGAGAAGCTCTTTAAATGATACCAAAGAGTTGTCTCAGACTTTCTGAAATGGGGACTAATGTGTTCACCAGTGTGGCATAGAACCAAAATCAATGACAATTGATTAACTTTAATATGCTAGATGTAATGGCTACATTTTGGAAGGAACATTATCTCAAATTGGCTTTAGCCATACTGCGAGAACAAATAAGGCCAGTACTCACAGAAGTTAAACGCATTTCAATCCATTTAAATGAGAATGTATTCAGCTGACACTACCAAACAAGCATTTTACTTTGGTAGACAAAACTCTGGGACATCTCTCTGATGGCTTTGGGTATGATCATGTCAGCCACAAATACAGTTCTTACTAATCCAAACAATGCTGAAGGCAGGTAAAACAGCGTAAGTAGAAGATTCAGTTGTTTAGTGCCTACCCTGTATACTAAACAAAATGTAGCTACTGAAACCAGTTAGAAAGCATTTCCAAATCCATATTTATAACATGCAAATCTTTTCTGATGTCTCCCCCTATTCCCTAAGGCAAATATTATTGGATATATTACAGTTCTGAGATGGTGTTGCTTCATGACATGCTAAAGAAAAATTCCAATTTCTCTCCGCACTCACTTTTCCCAGACAGTTTTACAAATCCTGACATAGTTTTGAGATATTTTATCTTCTGCAGGTGATGTTAATTGTCTTTAGAAATACATTACCCACTAGAGAAAGAAGAATGAGATAGCTGAATATCCAAATCCCTGCTTCATTCATTGTTTAAGAGAGAGTTTCAAAATTTAAAGCTGTCTAAAGATTCTGACAGAGATAGCTGCAAGAGAGAGAGGGCAGTCAGAAAAACCCTCAGGGGATTTTTTTCTATTTGGTTGAGAAGCTCAGAGTGCTTGTCAAACATTAGTGAAGTAAGATACTTTGACTTCATGAAGTGACAATCAGAGGGGGGCTGAGATGAATCCAGAGATACATGCCAGCCTTGGAATTCAACCAAGCTCTTAATCTCAGTAAAAGATTTTCCTTTTTTGGCAGCAGGTTCCACATGTTGCTTATGAACTCTGTTTTGAAATATTTCCTTTCATCACTTTACACCTCGCTGAGAAAAAAAAAAAAAAAAAAGAAAAGAAAAAGAAAAAAAAGCGTGAGTATTCCAAAATATTTCTCTTCTTTAAATTTTAAGTTGACATTAAGTGGCTCCTGTTTTAAAAGGGCCACCAGCTATATACAGGTTAATAAGACCATATTTCTGACCAGTGAAAAAAACAAATTCCATATTTTTTTTTAAAGAAATATTAACAATAATTGCTGTTAGCATCAAACTCTTCTATATGCCCTTTATTTGTGAAGGGCTCCTAGAATTATCTGTGAATCTCTGGATAGAGAACTTTACAAAAGTGGATGACAATTTAGATGTGACATAAACAATCTGTTATAGGAATGATGATGTAGAGAAAAGTTCTCATTATACACTGAATATGAAGTTATTGTGTTAAAAGATATCACAGTTAAAACTAAAAAAATAGTATCTTAAAATACCGTGTAGAACTTAAGCTATGGAATTAATTCACTGTCAGAAAAAAATAGAGGCAATTTACAAAAAAGTTAACAGGATTTCAAAGATTACTCATTTATACAACCGATTTCAACTTAATGGCTGGCAGACATCTGTCTGCCTTTCATGTTCAGTGGCATGCTTTTCCCACTCTTTTTTCAGAAGCACCAAATACAAGATGGGTGTGTGTCTTGCTTGAAGGACTCTGTTTCAAAAGGATCTGAACAACTGATAGAATTAGGAGCTGCAGGACAGGTAAGGTGCTCACCAAAGTGGAGAATAAAGCAGATACTGTTGAAAAAAGAAATATCGGACCAGGAGAAGGTAGATGGTGGAGTTTCCTAAGTACTGCCCCTGAAACTCATATTTTCAAATATTTCCATTAATAGTGTTGGCATTTAAAAAAAAAGATGCATGCCAGTAAGTCTTGTGAGGAGCGGCTGAGGGAACTGGGGCTGTTTAGCCTGGAGAAAAGGAGGCTGAGGGGAGACCTTATTGCTCTCTACAACTATCTGAAAGGAGGTTGTAACGTGGAGGGTGTTGGTCTCTTCTCCCAAGTAGCAAGTGATAGGACAAGAGGAAATGGCCTCAAATTGCACCAGGGAAGGTTCAGATTGAATATTAAGGAAAAAATTCTTCACAGAAAGGGTTGTGAAGCATTGGAACAGGCTGCCCGGGGTAGTGGTGGAATCACTGTCCCAGAAGGTGTTTAAAAGACGTATAGATGAGGCTTTTAGGGACGTGGTTTAGTGCTAGAGTTAGGTTATGGTTGGACTCGATGATCTTAAAGGTGTCTTCCAAACAAAAGGATTCTGTGATTCTATGAATGAAACATACTGAATATGCTAGGCTGGGATGTATTACCATAAAAGAGGACTGCAATAAGTGAATGACCACAGGCACTGAAAAAATGAAAATGAGAATAAAATCAGTATTTCTATATGCAAGGCAATGCACTTGAAAAACACCATAGAACTCAGTGTAAATTGGGAGTTTGCTTTTTGAAATAACTGACAAGCCACAGGACCTGTAATCTCAACTAATTAGCTACAGGTTCACTACAAGCTATCAAAATTGAGCATCTAGGAGGGCACATGCAATTCTATTAGATATGAGGAAAGTATTTGAAAGAAGGATAGGGAAATATTGCTATCATTACAGACACGGTGGTAGGACCCCATCAAGAATATAAGATAAGGTCCTGACTGTCATACAAGATGAAGTCCGGACTATCAATACTGAAAAATAGGAGTGAAAAACAGATAATATACAGAGAACTATAAAACTGTGTCTATGTTGTGGGTATGGGCACTGCACAGCATTTTCTCCCTACATCTTGTTAAAAGGGTAATCAGCTGGAGGCTATTGCTGCTCCATTTCGCTTATGTGCCTTGATTTTATTCCAATGCAAATTCAGGAAAAGAGAGTGGTAAACATCCAGATTTCACCCCCAAACAGAACAAGAATCCTACTAGATAACACACCCGAACCTGGGAATTGTCTCTAACTCCTAGAGGACAGCCATATTCTTACATGACCAAGTCAACAAAAAACTGTCTGTTTATGCTTCAAAGGAGACTAGAAAAGCCTGTTTTTTGCTAATATTGAAAAACTAAATCTTAGCTAGAACAACTGCTATCTATAAATAGAGAGAAGCATTAATACCAGGAAGAGAGAATATCAAAATTATAAAACTGTCATAAAAGCAAATTAATAAAAGCATCCTATATCTAAGTGTAGCTAGGTGAAAAAGAAGGTCCATAGCAAATATCAGAGCAGTGAAATTCTGGTCCATGTTTCCAAAAGGAGACCAGGCTGTTCCCAAGCTTTATGACTTTTACAAACAGAATTTCATATTCCTGGGAGGAGGATTATCATATTTTGTGCTTGTGCAAAGAAAGTCCAGGACTCAACAAGCCCTAGTAAATGTACTTCTGCACAATTTCACTAGATGTGGGCTATGGGTGCTTTTATTCACCTAAAATTGTAGACTGATCCAAAGGCAAGATGTTTACTGAGTCACAAAAGGGGATAAATTCAGTCCTGCAGGCTGGGCTGAACATGTTTTTCTCAAGACATGGGCAAGGCCATACAAAGATAGCATTCCCACTCACACCTTTTGTCACTCTCTCATTTGTGGCAAAAGCAACATAATGAAATGTTTCTAAGGTTGTGGTGAAGTGCAATACAGCCAGTATTTCCCTGCTAGTAAGGCACCACACAGCACTCCAGAGATACCCAGTGGAACACCGTCATGTTAGGGATTGACACTATTTCTTACCTTCGTGTGAATTGGTCAGACTTCTGACATGATTTTGCCTGTGTCATTTCCCCAATTTGAACACCTGAAGTTCTTGTGGATGCTAGGCTAGCACAACTGCAACTAGACCAGAAGATCTTTTAAACAGAAGGGTCTGTAAACATACCTCCTTCTACCTACTGTCTCCTTTCACAGTCCATTTCAGTCCTGCTCCAACAGTTGCAACAAATACTGCATTAACCTTCTGGATCTGTAAGAAACTATTTACGTGTCAAGCTGTATTCTTCCCGGGAGTTTCTTAGTGTATATTATGCTGCAGACTCCCAACTTCCCACCCCCCAACAACCCAGAAAACACACTTCTCCCTGCTGTCCTTGCACTGCCCTTTTAAGGGAAGATAATGTATAGCATCTGTAAACTCCAGATAAACAGCTACTACCCAATATGTGTTATGCAATTAGCATTCAAGTGGCAACAAGACAGCCTATTAATTATTAGTGCCATTAAGCTAGGATTGAACCTGACTTAGCTGTTCTTATGTTTATGTAAAAGAAAAAAAGAAGATTCTACACATATTCGTATCAAATTACACAAGATCACAATGTTAAGGGGATATTGCTTGTCTTTGTGGCTATAATTTTTGCGTCAAACACATGGAGTTCTCATACCCTTCTATCACCCTCCTATCACTCATCTGAGAATATTTTCATCCTCTTTATAGCATCTGCTTTAGAGAAGCAATATGTTTCCTTGCACTAAACAACTGCTGAACATAGACACTGGCTGACATCAAAGCTTAAACTGCTTTCTTTTGGTTACACATTTTTTGTGGTTGCTCAAAATAATTTGCAAAAGGCATATTACTTACTTCAGTAATTATAAACTAATAAATGTTTCTGAATGCCACAGCTGCAAAGATTTGTGTTAGTCTCTTGCAGTTTCCTAACTACAAGCCTGCATATCATTATGTCGATACTAGGAACACAATAGTATTAAGAATATTAATTTAAACTGTATTTGAACACACTGAAAAAGATAGGACTGCACAATTGGTACAATTCCTATGCAGTTTTCAAAGCCTTTTAACAACCCTACCCCACCACATTGCTGTTTTGCATAATGCTGTTAATACTACATGTACCAAGTGTCAGTCTTCCAGGTTAGGGTTGTGCTGTAAGAATTATGGAAAAATTCAGGTGGCAAAAGACCTCTGACAGCCCTCTAGGCAAAACTTACTCTAAACAGGATAGGCTTTGTAGCTACATCAGGTTGCTCAGGGCTTCCCTGTAAGGGAATGAAGATGACTTCCTGTTGAGGGAAGATGACTGCATGAGTTTCTGGGGTATTGTGATGTGATTCAGCTGTCTGAAATTAATAACGCTAGCAATAATGATTACATGTCATCTAAACCCCAGAACTGTCTTGTAGACTTAAGACAACCAGGTCTACAACGCTTTAGAGATCAATGGGGAGAGCTGGGAAAACAGATTTTGGAAGTTTCTGTGCAGGGAGAGCCACAACAGGAGTTACCTGACATGCTGTGAAGCATCACAGTAGATACCTCAGCAGAAACAAGGAGAGTGGTGGAAGGAGAAACAGGTAAGAATACAAAGCCAGGAAAAGGAAGGTTTATATTTGGCTGTGCACTTACTGGAGGAACAGCTGTGTGATTTTGACCATCCTTCAGCTTGTACTAGTAGCAACCATTTTATGAAATATGTTTTCTCAAGGTCTACTTTATAGATGGATTATGTAATGCAAATGAAGAACCTTTCAAATAGTTACATTAACAACCAGCCATGAACCTGGCTCTGTTCTGCATCAGTTGTACCTTGTATGCTCAGCAGCAGATAAAAAATTAAAATTGTCCTAAACAGTTAACAACTGACACCTTTGCAGAAGCAACACCTCCAGATGCTGAACATGAGAAGGCTGTTGGCTCTGTATCATCAGTTTATGACCTCATTTCACTCAATTAACACTTCAGAGAAGGTGCAGGTCAGGGAGGAGTGAATTATGACAGACATGCATTGCGCTTCAGTGGTCCTGACAGCCAGAACAGTCCCTGTGAACCAGCATTGCCACTGGAAAACAGAAGGTCTCTAAGGCTAGTTTAACATATTTATTATGTCAGACCAGAGCATCACTCCCCCAGCATGGAAGTACGAAAGGGTAGCTGAACAAAATCAAGCTGCATGCGTCTCATAACTGGCCATTTGTCCTGATTCTGCAGAACTCTTATCTGAAATTATTATATAACAGAAGGGAGGTTTTCATAAGTTATTACAATAAGAAAAAGCAAATACTAGAGTTTGATATCAAGTATTTGTCCTGAGAACACTATATTTTGATACATGCAAACACATGCACATGTTTTCAGTTATGCACAATCCAACCAAGAAGATTTTAAGCATTTGCCTAAAAGATTCACTTTCTTACTCAGAGCTGTCTTCTTTGCTTGATTTCACTGTGAATTGGGATTTTTTTCCAAGGAGAAAGGAACTTTATCATATTGATATTTCTATCTTATACATTTCTTTTTCTTCCTTGTGAAGGATTAAGATTTTAAAAGCATTCTAATAAGGCATGAATAGGAAATGAAAATTGTCGTTAAAATTCTGTGAAATAGAGTACTCCAGAGCTTTTCCAATGACTTCCTTTTCATTTGTTTCTCATAATCTAAATGAAAACTGATGGCAATAATTAAAATGCATACTTGTAAAATATGTCATGGAAAATATAATCTCAACAGGTCTGATCAATGGTTTTTAACAGTCTTTTTACTAGACTAGAGAACATTTTTTTAAAATTTGATTTTGAAGTGGACAGTATTTTAAACAGCATTTAAAACAAGGAAAGGGAAAATGGGACAACGTTATTATAACAGATGATAGGAACTAAATAATTTTGTACCTCTTCCTCTTAAAATGTAATTTAGGTATTTGCTTCAGTACTGAATCAGTATTGCAAATATGCAAGAACTGTGAAATGATTGCAAAGTGAAATTATTTTCATTTTCTCCATATGGTGCAAAGTAAACAACAATCTTGACACAAATCAGTGTGTCTGTTTGACACCAGGATTTTTGCCAAAATGTAGGTGGTTGGGACAGCATTCATGTCTTATTCTTCTAAAATTACACAACTTGACTGTAGCGTCAAAATAAAATGGAAAACTTCTTGTAGTTTTCTAACCTGATACACTGACAGAATCTGCATGCTCACGATCTGAATGGTCTGAGGAAGGAAACACATCTCTCACAAGAATGAGAACAGAGAGATAAATGGATGAGACAGAGACACCATATGAAAATCAAGTAAGTGTCTGAAGATAAAGAACACGTATCAGTAGCAATTGTTAACTAAAAGGAGTGCAAACATCCATAATTAGAATAATTTGTTCTTGATTCCAAGAAAAGAGAACATAGTGGCATTTATGAACAAAAATGTTTATACATGGCATATGGATAACAGATGACAAAAAGACACAGTCTTCAATGAATTAGCAATCCTTTTTGGAGCCAGATTAAACACAGTAAAAATATTAAGTTTGACATCTTGCATTTCACATAGCTTTTTCATTAGCAGCCTGATTTTGGTAGGTATAAAACATTGTCAGCTTTGTTGACCCAGTTTTCCCTGTTACCTAAGATGCCTGCAACTGTCAGCTCTGAGGCCCTTTAACACCTCCCAACAGACAATATGAACCACAAGTAGAATATGATGTTTACCACGTGATGGACGTCATAAAAAGTTCCTGGAATTTGCAGCCTAATGACCTGCAGCTTTCCAGTCTCGGGAGCCATGTTGTACCCAGTTAAGTCTGGTAACCTCTACTGTCAATTTACAATTCACACTCTACAGCAGGATCCTTCTGTACTTTCAAAACTATTTACCTGTAAAAACAAATAATCATAGAAGCAGATAACACTGTGTGGTAATTCTGTAATGAAAAAGAGGTTGTTTATCTGTAACTTGATGGGGTGTGCCCAGCTGAGGCCTGATTTTTTTTTAAGATGTAGCAGTGCAAACCCTTCCTGCCCACCTCATGGCACATCCAGAGCAGCACACTCCTGATAACCTTCCATCGAAACCTCAGATTTTCGAGGAACGTTTGTCATTGTGGGCACTACTCTTTCTGGCAGGAAGGAAAATTTCAGCTACTCGAGAGCTCCAGCTGCAAAGGATTTTCTGACAGGAGAAAAACCTGTCTTGATTCTCCAGCAAATTAAAGAAACTTTGAGTGTTGCATTTGAAATCCTACAAATACATTGGTAAGAAGCTATCTAGTGTGTATGGTATCCTCTCTTCTGTGAGTTTGGCATTGACAAATATCATACCTATAAAGTAAGTGCAGAAGAGCAAGCAGTAGTGAAAGACATTATTGAAAAGAAAAAAAGATTACTTTTTGAAATATGAAGTCTTACCAGAGAGCTAGGCAAGAGTTTTATTTTTAGGCTGGGGTGGGAGGAATTAACTGGAAACTTTGCCTCTTTCCTGGAAAAAAATTAAGATGAGGAGGATGTGTATGGGCAAATGAAAGCATATCAGGACCATCAGCAGAAAAACAGCTGGCTAGTTCGATAAAAAAATCTGGAAAAGCTGGGACTGCTCAAAAAGTGCCCATCTGTCACTGGGACCTATGCTGCTATGAGGATAATCCTCTTTGAAGTAAAGCTGGACAATTGTACAATCTAGGGCACAAATACTCTTCTCTTTTAAAAAAAGAAAAACCACTGTTTCTTCAGTTTCAATCTGCTAAGGTTTCATATACCATAGTAGTGGTATGCTTAGTTAAGAAATAAGAATCAGAAAAGGAAAAAAAACAGAGCTGGCTTTAACGTGCAATTATTTATTCCACTTCATGTAAATAAATAAATATTTTCATATCTTTGTAAAAGTTCCGTTCTTCAGTCACCATCCTTAGAAGGTTTCAAAAGTCACTAGAACAAGGCTTTAAGCAACCTCATAGAGGTTTGAATTTGGCTTTGTTCAAATGTCCAGTGGGACTAGAGACCTCCAGAGGCCCTTCCAAACAAAATCTTTGTGTGACTCTGTGGCCATGTTTACGAAGAACAGGATAAAAAAAAAAAAAGAAAAACTGTGCAGTTCTGACCAAAATATTCATTGTCCCAGTAGAGAAGATGAGCCCTATTTGTCAAGTTTCCATTTTTCCCTAACTACTCCTCTGATATCAACTATAACATTTCAGTCATTTGCTATTGTCATCAAGGTAAAAAAAAAAAATAAAAAAGGAACCTGAAATATACAGCTCCCCAGTTGGCATCCTTAGCATTAGTACAGACAGAAAAAGGAGGTTCTTTACCTTATAGTGAAGTAATTAGTTAAAGGGAAGAATGTACTATTGTGGCATAAAAAATTTAAGCCTTGAGTCCCTTTAGATAGGAAAATAATTATTAGTGGTTACTGCAGATTCTGCAGGTGATTTTCTAGTGTCCTGTCAGTTCACAATTTATTTCATGTTCTTAAAGGAGAAGGTACTGTCATACACAGCTTACCTTCTTAGTTAATTTCGTGCCTTGGTTAGTTGACCCCTAATAATTCTGTGAGAGACAATCACGTTGAGAATCTGAATAATAATGAAAAATATCTCTTTTGGCTGAAGAAGATATAGCAAAGCACAGATTTTGTTGTTCTGTACTGGGAAAATGCTTGCAAGGGTATGCTTTTTCATTATATTGCTTCAGTTTTGATGAGCTGTTGCAGTGATTTGTTTTCTGACAGTCTCTAGGAGCATCCCATTCAAGGTTCCCTTGTGCTAAACTTTGTAAATGTGCTTGTTGTTTGTTTTTAAGTTATCCTGCCATGAAATGAAAGCTTAATTGAAACTATCACCAATAACTCGTTATCCTCCAAGCTTATAGGTATAACTATGCTGCTGTCACCCCTCCATTACTCACACACCCTCTGACATGCCAGCAGGTATGAATGAGCATGTATACAAGCCTCATCCTATCCATGAGTATGTACTTGCATAAAATCTGCCCTTTTTTTCACAGCCCATCTTTTTCTGCTTCATACCATTTCTGCCTTCCCTCCATCTTCTCCTCTGGTACAATAACTAATAATTTCTGACTTCATTTAGGCTGCTTTCCCTCCTGCCATTCAGGGGAGCTCAGCTCCTCAGAGGCAGAATTGTCTGTCATGATTTTCTGGCAAAGAAAATAAGAGGAGGCTGCTTTATTTTTTTAGAACAAATGCATTCAGATTTAATTTTGTATTGTGAATATAGTACTTTTGCAAAAATATTCCCTTGATGGTTACAGCTGGCCAGGCATAAAATGCCAGCAATACATCAACCTCTCAAAACCCTGGCCTTATTTACATTTACAACATGCTTGATTTTCACATCCATTGAATAATTTGGATTTGTTCAGCTGACAACTAAATGTTCCTATTATGGTACTTTTGGTAATGTGGGTGCAGTTTCATGAGTATGCTTGCCAGGAGCAGAAAGTAAATTAGCCATGATGGAGTATCAATTTGAAGCAGAAGCATTCCTATAAAGGAGTTACCTAAAAGTCAAATTCCTCTGAACTCTTAAGTCAGATTTCCTAAGCAGACAAAAATATTTAAAGCCATTCTGCTTTGTCGCTTGGGGCAGAACCCAGAACCTTCTCTGGCACTCCCTGTGGGGTGAGGCAGCTTTTCCTGTTGTGTTTTGCAGTCCATCTCCTCTCCAGGGTTGCACACACCATGCACAACCATTTCTGCATTTCTGGGAATGTCTCTTCTTTGCAGTCAGCTCTAAAGCCTGACCTGGTCCTGCCCTGTGCTGCTAGAAGCTCTAAGGGAACTAGTGTCTCCTCCAGAGGCCTCCACTCAACCTGGAGCATGGCAGCCACTAGAGAGCAAAGAGACACCCTCTGGCCTTGAAGCGCAGCCACTCTTTTCATGGTAAAACATACCACACAGTGCATATAAATTAAATGATGAGCCAACCAGTAGAACTGTCCTATCATCTTTCACAGTAATAAAGAATATTGAACAGGCGTTAGAGAACCTTACTGTGAAACAAGAAAGGATCTGAAACTATGAAATGAGAGTTTCTGGACACTAAACTAGTTTGACCCTCAAGTGACAAAATTCATCACTAGCTGTTAACTATTTCTTCAGCATTTTGTCAAATGGTTTAAAACCTTAACTTTTCCAGATATTGCCCAATACATTTTTTCTGATCCACTAGATTATGACACACTGTTTCATATTTTTGTCTGTTTAAATTCAGAATTAAATGTTTTCTCTGTTACTGGTTATGACTTCTTGAATCACAGCTGATGAAATAAAGGCCATGGGACAGCTTTCCTCAATTCTGCTTATTGATAAATAGAAAATTCACTCTCTTGTTAACCTCTTCACATTCAATTGACTATTTCAAATTTATCCTCACAGAAGTGAAATAATGGGAAGAATTCAATATAAGTCAGCAATGCTCCAGCAGTACACTCTAATTGTGAAAAAATGGTGCAGTGGGCAGCAGAGATGTGCTGAGCGTTGCTCCCAAACCTAGGTATCAAAATAGATGTGCTGAGAAAAGCAGCATCTTTGAAAAGGTTATGTTGTCCCCATTTGTTATTTCTCTTTGTAATTTATTACCTTTCGCTTACGCCTTTCTCTGAGGAGGAGAAAGCAGATTAGTTTTCAAAGCCTTTAGAAGGTGTAGGTGTGTTTAGGATTAATTCCTGCAGCTCAGTTCTGGGCTGTGTGCCACCCATAAGGAGTGGTAACCTCCAACCAGTAGCCAGCAGATGATTCCTGTAGCAAGCATGGCACTTCTGTCTCCTAAGAGTCAGAATATGCCTCTTCACAAGGCAAGAGGGCAGAGGAGGGGGTTGAATGTTCAAGGGGCTGAAGCTTGGTCCTTCTCTGGCCAACATACTCATGCCGAAATTCTAAATCAACATGTACAGAAGGCTGCATCCAGCTGCAGGAAACCTCCACACCTCAAGTACACAGGATTTATTCTCAATCAATATCACACTAGCAAAACACACTATTATGGTGATGAAGGAAATACACAGTGGGTGCTTTATAGTCCAGAGTTATGCTGCTGTTACTCTTCAGAGTTCTGGTTGGCTGCATTACAGCATGTGGCTCAAATCATGGCAGAAACTCTGCAGCTCTGTGAATGTCCATATTACGCTGAGGAAACCCAAAAGTCCAAGATCACAGTATCACAGTATCACAGTATGTTTGGGATTGGAAGGGACCTCAAAAGATCATCTAGTCCAATCCCCCTGCTGGAGCAGGAACGCCTAGGTGAGGTCGCACAGGAATATGTCCAGGTGGACTTTGAATGTCTCCAGGGAAGGAGACTCCACAACCTCCCTGGGCAGCCTGTTCCAGTGCTCTGTCACCCTCACTGAGAAGAAGTTCTTTCTCAAATTTAAGTGGAACCTCTTGTGTTCAAGCTTGATCCCATTACCCCTTGTCCTATCATTGTTTGCCACCGAGCAGAGCCTGGCTCCATCCTCGTGGCACTCACCCTTTATATATTTATAAACATTAATAAGGTCACCTCTCAGTCTCCTCTTCTCCAAACTAAAGAGACCCAGCTCCTGCAGCCTTTCTTCATAAGGGAGGTGCTCCACTCCCTTCATCGTCTTTGTTGCCCTACGCTGGACCCTCTCCAGCAGTTCCCTGTCCTTCTTGAACTGAGGGGCCCAGAACTGGACACAATATTCCAGATGGGGTCTCACCAGGGCGGAGTAGAGGGGAAGGAGGACCTCAGATTGGTGAAAACAAAAGACCTGTGTCTCTACATCCTCAGTTTGAAGGTGATCTCATGCACAAGATGGGAATAACAGGTAATTAGTGCTTAAGAATGGGTCAGGTCACTGTCGAGGCTCCTGTGCTCTGGCTCCCCCTGTGAAACTCTTCTGTGGAGAAATGGAAGATGTGAGATTCAGACACTGTCAATGTGCTCCTTTTCACAAGCACTAAACACACACAAACCTTCAGATTTCAAAGTGGTCATGCATACGTCATTGTGCTGATGTTACTGGCAGTGATTTTGTGATGCAAGATTGCACGAGACTACAATTACTGGAATTGTTTACTTCTTCCCAATATCACACTTTCTATTTTAAAAAATGGAGTGTAGATGAAGAGGGCATCATCCAGAGAGATGACAGGAATTCCTACTGGAAAGCTCAGTCTGCGTCAATGATACTAAATTAAATAATCCCAGGACCATAGGGAGTATCTAGAAATGAAAACTGATTTAAAAAAAATAAAATTTCATTGGTTTAGAATGATTCAAATACTCTAGCCAACTTGCTTCCATAACTGTTTTCTTTATGTGAAACACGCAACACTATTTTCAGTGTTAAAAGATCTCATTTCATCAGAGTTCACATTAAGAAAGAAGACGACTTGTAACTATTTTAATGACTATCTAAAAATAAAGATAGAAAAGTATAAAGTAAAATGTTGAAAAACCCTTCATGTATTTTCAAGATCGAATGAAGGAACTTTAGCCTCCTATAAAAGTCAGTCTGTTTTTTTCAGTGTATACATAGGGAAAGCTACGCATATTACTTTCTGCTTAGTCTCTTTCTTTTGAAAAGAAATTTTTGTGCCTCTGCAGCCATACCTCAACCTCCATATTATTTTCTTTACTCTGGCAGGCCTTCCCAAGTTCTGTTACTTCAACTGATTGTTGATTTTATCTACTTTCTTGGTTTCAGTCACCACGTATGCCTAACAGTCACCTATGTTTGTTAACTACAAGCATATCTTATACTTCAGCCTTTTTCCTGTCATTGCCTCTTTCTTACTCTACTCTGAAGATTTGCCACTAATTCAATCTGTACGTATTCATGAACTTATCACAACTGTTCCTGCTTGTTCTGCTACTCTGTTCTCCATTTTGTCTTCCGCATGCCCTAGGCCTGAACAAGAGGAGAAAAGCACAAAAAGAAAAATTCGAAAGCCCCTTGCATTATATGATGCAATTCACTCACAGTCTTGTGACCTGACAGCACTGATCTGAGAAAGTTGCTGGTTTTCTGAGGAACTTCCTTTGATGTTCTATCCTCAGGAACCCTGTGCCCATCATTTCATGTTTTAAAATAATTTTATAAAAAAGCTATTTTCTAATCAAAACCATATGCAATGTACTTTTTCTGAATTCTGTATTTTAAACTTCTGAGCCAATTGGCTCAAAAGAGATTATTTTTCTGTGGAAAATCATCCTGTTTTCAAACTGAAATGGAAGTAGCATACCAGCTGCATGAAAAGGATCTGTATTTTTTGGAGTATGTAGTGAAACTGAAGACTCCTATATTTCAGGGGAGTTTGGCTTTCCTTTATTGATACTTTGATTTCAGGTTAGAAGTTGTGTTCTTGAGTGGACTCCTGAAAATAAGGGAATTACAACGATGAGAGAGAAAGGCTCATTTGGCAGAGTGGCAGGTATCTCAGTACATCTGCTTACCCCACTTAAGAGACTGTCAGGATTTGCTGCATACTGAAAGAAAAGCTAGTTTAAAAATACTGCAATGTGTCCCGCTTTTGTCCAAGTGCATTAATTCTTATTTGTAGGAATAGATAGAGGACAAAAGAAACAAAATTATATTAAATCTCTGAGTGTTTCAAACTTAGTGTTGGCATTCATTCCTAATTGAAAGAGTTCCAGTCAGTTTTGTACAGATTCTGCCTTGATGACAATAATTATTAGCTCACAAGAAAATGCCTACTTGTATAATACAGGCTATCATACATCATTTTTTTTTTCCCCCAGACAGCTGCTCTTTTTCTTTCGTCTGAATACATTCAAGCAGATTTTTGATAACTGCAGCATGGAGCCAGCTTTTGTTTTTCCTGTGAGCAAAGTCAGGAAAGGAGGTGGAGTCAATGACAAATGGATGCTGGAGAGTAATCTGAGTCCAGGGGTGGGGGAGGAAGGAAGAATTATCAGCAATTTTAAAATAGAAAGGGAGTTGCAGAGCAACTGCAGACAGTAGACACTGTGGGCTGAGGAAGGGGGCTGAGAGCAAAGAGGCAGAGGGAGATCTAAGTGGGAGCAGAAGCTGAGGGGTGGGAGGAGATGATGGGACGAATGTGGGGACTGTGGTGAGGAAGAGGGTGAAGTCCAGTGATCAGAAGTGCATGCACCGGTACATGCTGGTGATTGACCAGCTGGAAAATAGCTTTGCCAGGAAGGACCTGGGGATCCTGCTGGATACTGAGTTGGACATGATGCAGCAGTGTCCCTTTCAGGCCTAGGTGGCTAACAATGTCCTGGGCTGCATTATGGGGAAGAATGTTACCAGCAGGTCGAGGAAGCTGGTCCTTCCCTTCTCATCAGCACTGGGGAAACTATACCTGGCATACTGGATCCATTTCTGGCCTCTTCACTACATGAGAGATATTGAGCTACTGGAGAGAGTCAAGATGAAGATGAAGATGATTAAGTGACAGGAGCATTACCTATATGAGGAGAGGCTGAGAGGGAACTGTTCAGGCTGGAGAAGAGAAGGCTCAGTGTGATCTCATCAATGTATGTTAATACTGGAAAGGAAGATACAAAGAAGACAGAGCCAGGCTCTTTTCAGCAGTGCCCAGTGACAGGTCTAGAAGCAATGGGCACAAACTGAAACATGAGAGGTTCTCTCTGGACATCAGGAAACACTTTTTCACTGTGAGGATGACTGAGGCACCGGCACAGGTTGCTCAGGGAGACTGTGGAGTTTCCAACCTTGAAGATATTCAAAAGCCATGTGGACATGGTCCTGGGCAACCAGCTCTGGGTGATTTGCTTGAGTAGGATGGTTGGACCAAATGACCTCCATAGGTCCCTGCTAATGTCAGCCTTTCTGTGACTGAATCCTTGTTGAGGAAGGGGTTCTATGAGCAGAGCTCACAGTTATGGTATGGGAGTTCAAATCTGGGGAGTTTTCAGATGGGAACACGTGAGGGTTTCTGCTGTAAACAGTAACCTGGAGCTCAGGAAGTGGGAACTTAAGAACCAGGGATTCTGCCAGAGAAATATAAGAATTAAATGATGTTATTCCCATTTCTGCTTTGGGGACAGATGAACTCAGATAACTGTCTGCTTCCATTGCACAATGCTGAAAAGCACAGGAGCTAATTCACCCCCTCTCTTTTACAGTTGAGAACACAGTAGCTTCGTTACTTAATCTCAGTTTGTTACAGCAGTCGTTTGGGCCTACCATACTCCTGACAACATGCTCACCAGCTTTCATACACACACACCTGCGATCCCGACTCCTCTAATCACATACTGAACAGTTAAAAACATTGTGCACTGAAAGGAAGCTTAAAGTAATGCTTATTGCACTGACTGAAACATAGCGGCTTTGATGACAAAACAGAAAATGTTCCTGTTGCCTGTAGTGGCTGTGGGATAAATCTGACAGGCAAAACACAAATCCACAGCTTCTTTTCCATTGTGTCAATTTTTATCTTGACATATGATGGGTCTTCCAATGCTGATTTGCTATCCTTACTGACATTTTTAAAGTTTTCCCTTGGTTTGATTTCCTTTTTTAATCTCCTGTTGCTTTAATTCACTTTAAATATTCTTTGTATGACAGATATATCTAATCTTCTTTGAGAGACAGGGACTTATTACCACAGCAATTCCTTGTGATGAGCAGTTGTGTAAATGGAACAAATGAATTCATTCTAAGAAAAACGTGGGGGGCAGATCAGTGAAAATAGTCAGTCACCATGTTTCTTTTACTTATGTGCCTTATTTCTCTCCAGTTTTCAATTATTATTAATACTTGCTTACTAAATTATTACAACTTCTTTTTTTTTCCAGCCTCCGATGGGCTCAATAATGCAGCCATGTAAAAGGAGAGGCCCAAAAAAAAGAGTAAAAATCTAAAGAAAGAATTCCTCCCAGCTTTTTACATCTTTTCTCTCAAATTCTCACAGCCTTACAGAAAATTTTCTCATCTGTCCAGGACATGGCAAGGTGCATGGCATCCTAAAAGCCAGATAACTTAAGCTTCTGCAGTGTTGCTTTTACTTTCCTGGAATGCCCTCTAGCAGGCTATGTGTAATGCAAGAAGTTAATCAAGTCTTGAAGCATAAAATACTGAGACCAAGACAATATCTTAAGGACTCAGAGGAGAATAGGAATGTGTGGAAATGCAATGGGATGCAATGTTGGTGAGATAAAAGCATTGGCTTATTCCCAGACAACAGGCCTCAGTTCCTGAGTTGAGATGGTGGCAGGAAGATCCTAGTATTTTTAACAGAAACCAGTACAGTTCTTTCCCTTAAAGCGGTGACGAAAAATCCATGAAAGGTCTGAGGTCACTGAGGGGAATGAACTCTGGGAAGAATGGTCTGGCCTGACAAAAACAACTTCCTTAGAGAGCTCAGTGATCTGCATGGTAAATAATAGGGCAAACATATATTGCAAGAGGAGAGAGACACAAGAAATGCATCAAAAAATATATTTTTGTGCTTAGGGGGCATAACGATTGCAGTTACAGCATGGTTATGACAGGTTTTCTTAAGAAGCCAACCTACTTTTAGAAGTATGGAGTTCTTTTAACTTATCATCCAATAATTCATGAAACAGTCTTCAGATCTCACTGCTCTTTGTAGTCCTGCCAGGCACACCTCAGAAGACTACTTAAGAATAGCGAATAGCATGATAAATTTACTGAACTACGTGGTGAATTCTTGACTCACTGAAGTAAGGAAGTGAGGTCCAGTGGGGATGACATACAGGTCACTCAGGCACAGCTTTTGCAACCCAGAGTGGTAGCTTTCATACAGCTGTGGCACACTGTTACTGCTCACTGTTGTCTTAGGGAACACTGCTCTTAATAATGAGGGATGCTGATGAAATATTGAGAGAAAATTATTAAAGTCCCTTATATTTGGGGAATGGAGTGTGTTTGCAAGTAGTATCTTTGTACTATTTAAAGAGATTTGTCTGCAAAATGAAAGGAAACAGAGGGATGAAGGAAGAGTGGAAACATCGTTGTGAAGGGTAAATATTCTCAACTGTGGCTCTTTCACACTGAATTTCAGATAGCAGCCCAACCAAGAGAGTCTGATTTATTCTTAGCCATTGAAGTAATACAGTGAATTAACAGTCTGACTTCAGGGAAACCATGTAAATTCTCTGGAGCAAAATCACAAAAGGCGAAGTTATACTCCATTATGGTGGCAATCTGCTCCCTCAGCTCTGCATGTCTTTTTTCAGTCAGGGTTTACCACCTTTGACTGCAGATTTGGAACAAACAGTTCAGATGCAGAACTGCATTTCACCCAGCTCACGAGGCTGATGGGGCTGGAATAATTCACGCAAATGTTTGGGAGAAGGATACATGCATAGTAAAATTTATACCTGGATTACAGAAAGCACAAAATCAGTAAGTCCTGTGGAATTCTGAATATTTCTTGGACAAAGTGTACCTGAAGTGGATGATGAATATCTAGCTGCAGTGTACTTGCCCTCTTGTGCACAAAAGAGAAACAGTAAGAGGTTTTAGTACCCTGACTTCACACTGAGATGTGTTTCGCTAACGTCAAGGAGGGAGCAGATTCAGATTTCAAAACATGAAAGCATGAGGAGGTTCAAATCTCGGGCACAGATCTGGATAGAAAGGCTTTGTAATTCACATCAACAGCCAAGAAACAGAGCTGAACTTCACAGTTCTGAAAGTGTTTGTATTTAAGATTTATAGTCAAATACTGCATAAAAGTACCTGAAATAAAGGTGGTCTAAGGGATGGGAGAAACACCAGTGATTAAGCAGGTTCCAGACTGTAATGGGACAGGATTAGTATCACCGTGCTTGTACTGCTCCTTTGGGGCATTCCTGCAAGCTTCAGAGATGATAGTGATTCAGGAGTGGCTACAGTAAAGGCCAGCTGGCACAAACTTGTCCAAAAGCATTAGTTTTATTGAGGAGTTTTTTCAGCTGATCCTGTTCTTTATCTTTTCCTTGGCCCTGTGTGAGCCTTTATCTCTTCTTTGCAAAGGACTCTGCCCTTCTTTTTTTGAAACTACAGTATTGTGATAGCTGCTTGATGCTGAACTTACTTTGATTTATTCAGTTTTTACATAGATAACCCAGGTCTTGACTATCACTGGCCTTGACCTCAAGCACCTGCCTGGAATCCCACCACATTCCTTGTCAGTCTCTAACCAGTGGCACAGTTAGATCTCCAGTCTGGCCCATGTGGTGTTTGAAACTCCTAGGCAAATGGTAGTTTCCAATGGCATATTGTATCACCTGATGTCTTGGGTCATCCCCTTTTCCAAATATTTACCTATTTCATCCCCTTTTCCACTGAAAGCTTCTTTCTTCTTGGTGTAAGTATTAGCTAGGAACTTCACACACCTCAAAGAAGTAAAGATACATTTGACCTAACCAAGCTGATTTGTACTAGTTAGAAAAGGAACTGATGTTGTCCATATTAACCAGACTATCTGTTAAACCATGATGAGTCCTAAAGTTATGGTTACCTAACAGAAGTCATGTTACATATCAGACGTAGTCAGCAGATCTGTGTTATCGGGTTCTTTTCTCCTGCATTATCACCACACCTATATTGCCTCTGGCACCTCAACCAAACTGCAGATGTTCCAACCTTGATGCTGCACTGTGTTGTCTAATGTGTTGTCTTTTGTCCAGAAGATGCTTTAGTGAGTGATCTCAGGAGATCATGGGCACTACTGGACTGTTAGAAAGGTACACTAGATAATACTGTATATGAACTCTAGCAAGTATTTTCAAGAAAATTCTCTGTGACAAGATGAACATCAGCTCTCCTTTCCTACATTGAAGTGGCTTGTAGATGTGCTTTCCACTATCATGTGCATCAAGCATGCAGTGACAAGTGGATCAATGGTACAGGATGTACTTCTGAAGGCATTCACAGAAACCAGTTGGGTCTCTTGGTGAGCTCCACAATCTGTCTCTAAAAAGATCTGTCCAAGGATATGGTTTTCTTGAATACATTCACTTGATGTGTGTCACCAAAGAAAGGACCATAAACTTCTAAAAAAAAATCAAACCAACCAACCAACAACAAAAAAAAGAAAACCAACAGAAACAAACAAACAAACAGAAAAACCAGGAAGACAGTTTACTAGAAATCCTGGAGATAATTTTTCTTTCTTCCTCAGAAAAAAAAAATCTCAGAAGTATAACAGAATTAAAAATAGATTTAATGTTTTGGTCAGGCCTGCTAATGACAATCTCAGAGAGCAAATACCAAAAGACTAAAATCTGACTAAGAAACCAAATTTTTTGTTTTGTTTGAGACGATGAAAAATTAGTACTTACATCAGTTTCTATAGCCAAATTCACATGTTTAAAATCAATAGCAGAGTGAAAGAAAGGGGTGACTTGCATCAACCAAGAACTGACATACAAAAGCTTAGCTATTCCTTATATCTGCAGCTATCAGGAAAAGCAGAGAAATAAATCTGCCCTGGAAGCTTGAAAAGTACAAACAAGGGATTCCAGCTTTGGTCTATGCATGCTGAGGCATTTGGAGATGGATGGTATTCAAGGAGGATGAAATGTACTGTATTGGGGTGAGAAAGCACAGCACATGGTGAAGTGGGAACAACAGCCATGGTGATTTGGTAACCTAGAAATTGCAATGAAGGTCAAGATACAGAAATTTCAAATTAGCAGATCTGCCACTGTTAAGATGTAATAGTTAACAATAGGTGATATTACCTGCTATTAATAATTATTAATTGAATGCTTAATTAAGGAGAGCTGATGATTCTGGCTTTGGTCATCTGAGTTCCACTGTCTTTGCACAGAAAATTGATTTAGAGTTATTAATTTTATGTCCAGATATACAGTCTAACAGAGGCTTGCTTTCACTGTTTTAACTGTTTCACTTAGGACATGAAGAAAGCATACTTAGCGTCGTGCATGTGAGTCACTTTGTGGTCCTGGTAGCATACCATACATGGTTAAAGAACATGTCTTTGCATATTAAAGAATCCATTTTCTAGAAAAGTATACTAAGAATCACTGGATAATTAACTCACAATTCATTGTGCTGCCATTGGGATGAGATACTGTTGAAAATTACTTCATGTTAAGAAAATGAATTTCCAAAGTTGTCATCTGGTAGCAGGGTAGGCCAGAAAACAATACTTGATTTTACACAAAAAATATTTCTTGACATCTGTTTCACAAAAAACTACAACACTAGGTTTTTGAGAAGTTGTGGATGGAGAAAGAAACCAAAGTAAAGATGTTCTTTAAGGTTGTACACTAACAGATTCTTAGATTTTTCTTGCTGGCTTTTATTCCTTGTATTTGATTAGAACATTTACTGGACCAGAGAGACTGAACCATTAATTAAGTGTCTTTGTTTGGGATCTAGGAAGCCAGTGGAGCAGATAATGACAGAAAACACTTCATTAAAAATATACTCATTTTTTCCAATTAATAGCCTAACACCAACTCCAGTCAAATAGAAACCTGAAATTACCAACTGCAATAATTGAAAAATGACTGAGTATCAATAATAGAAAGTCTGACCAGAAATCTGCAAGATGAGACTGAAAATCATTGTTAGCAACAAGGTCATGAAGAAGAGCCCCACAATGTTTATTATGCTTAGTATTGTACAATTCTTAATGCTATATACATACACATGGATATCTGGTTATCTGTTTAAGTAAACTTCTGATTATTTAATTTGCATATAACCTATTATATTCCTGGAGCCTAACATTCAAGGTGTCTAACAATTCAGATATGCAAATGCAATCAAAATCTTCATTTGGTTTTTAAGGGAGACAGAGGGAGTTCTATTAAGCATTTTAAACTGGCAAAACCTGTCTATCACATTATAATTCTCTCTAATTAATACTGCCAGAAGCTACAGCTATAAAAATCTTTACCAAACACTGAGTCACACTTACACTGGTGCAAAAATCCTTCTCTTGCCCAAGCAAACATTAGAGAAAATCACTTCCAATGAGTTCCTTAAAACTGAGAACTGATGACTACTCATGAAGAAAAACATACAAGCATAGAAGAAGACATTTTGTTGAAATGTGGGATATTATGTATTTTCCTAAATGGTCAAGACAGATGTGAAAGTCAGTAAATTATATTGCACCCATAATGCATGTATGTATGTTTAGGCAGAATATAAGAATTAAGCACCATCTTTTTAAAGATGACAAAATGGGGTGTGAAGAGGTGTGCCTGTGTAATGAGCCTATGTTATAGGCCATAAAATAATTCACTCACCCCTAAGGCATACGAAAACAATGATGCAAAACAACCATCGTACAAAAAAAACCTTGGCAATCATGCAAAGAAACTTTGCTCAGAGGGTCACACACTTCCCCTACCCAAACACAGTTCAGAAAGAAACTGGAAGCTGCTTGAGGCTGGAGGCATGCCCTGTGTGCAGGGTCTGTCTACACAAAACAGAGGTACCTACAGCTCCCAGGACTGTGGCCCCTGGACGCAGGGCAGGTACTGGGGGAAAAAAATGTCCTACCCTACTGTGAGAAAGCTTCGGTTTGAATAGATGAGATTGACAACCCTCACCTATTGTCATGGGCCCTGATGTCCCTGCTATCATTAGGATTTGCTCTCTTGACCACTGTAGAAAGACTTACAGGGCAGGAAGGCTTTGAGTCTTTGGAGTAGGTGGTGTAGCTCCTGCCTATGTATGCTCAAATAGACCCAGGTGCCATTGCTGAAGGACCAAGTAACTTATGAGAAGCAGTATCAGATCAACTGAGTGAAATTTAAAAATCAGCTGATTCTCTGAGAAAACATTGGATTGTGTCCAAAACGTGTGTACCTTACAACAGTCCTGTTTGTCCTGTTCAGAAGACCATTGGAGAGTGGTGGCTAACAATTGACTTTAAATTAGTTCACACTCATTAGCTTCTCTGGTTTTAGACATGGTACAACCATTATTTGAGCTAGAGACTAAAGAATATATCTGATATGCTATAAATGGTATTGCAAATGTCCTTCTTGTTAACTCTCTGGCCAGAGAAGTAGGAGTCCCATTTGCCTTCTCCCAGAACAATGTGCAATATACTGGGAATATGCTGCTCCACGGAGGAAAGAGCCCTACCATCTGCCATGGCATCCATGAAACATCATCAGGATGCCTCTGGAGAAATTTTTCACTATGCTGACGAAGTGCTTATGGAATGAATACACCCAGAAGAAAAACTAAGCGAAAGACAACAAGTGATCATTGCCTTCTTCAGGTAAAATTCCCTTATTTATGTTGGTTTGCTTGTGATAATCCCAAATGACATTTTAGGTGATTTGAGATGAAAAACGGACAATATTCCACTAAACTTGGAATGTTTGATAGTATTATTACTCTTGCGAACCGTTTCTACCTTTCTCACTTTATTCAATTCATGATATTAATCTTCCCTGACAGACTGAAAAGGAACTTGGATAGAAAGCAAAAAATGGATTTCCTGTTAACTTCTGTTGCGTGTATTGATTCTCTATCACCAGTTATGTGGCAGTGGGTTTTTTATCCCTTTCAAAGACATGGGGAATAATGACAGAGTTCTTTCTGCCGCAGCTGTTTCCAATCACAAAAGAAAAAGAAAAAAAAAAACGAAACTGTGGGATCCCTTTTCTTGGGAGTAACAAGAGAGTGACCAAAAATCTCAGAGAAGAAGTAGACACTACACACCCACATATCTTCTACAGAAAATGATTGGCAAATATCAAATCCATCTTGCATGGCATAGGTTCTGTGGCACAAGCCAGACATTTCTGCACTGTTAACACTTTGGTAAAATTGTCAACTTTTTATAAAATCACTTTGGTAAAATTGTCAACTTTTTATAAAATCACAAGGGCAAGAAGTGTGTACTTTTACAACCTGAAAGCAAGTTTGCTGTTTGCAATCACATGATTCTGGGGTCCAGAGAGTAAGTAATAATTCCATAAGATTTCGATATTAACTTGTGCTTCTTCTAGCCCAGGCAGGTCTTCTGCCTCCATTAAGATTTTTCTTTGGTTACTTTCCTAGGAACTGATGAATGACTAGGAATATTCAGTTTCATTAGATTGTTTGCTAGTTAAGGGTAAGTTTTATATACTAACTTTTCTTTGCTTGCAGGCTGTTTGAGCTGTGACATGGGTAGTTCTCAGCAAAATTCTCAGGTGAGCCTTGGCAATTTCTGATAGTTCAAGGCAGCTGCTTTTATTGCTAGAATGTCGTGAGCTGCTGTGATAGTTGTAGTATGTTAGATGATTACACTGAAAATCTTGTTCAGAGCAGAGAGGAACACAAACTAGTGGTAGAGTTAGGAATTTATTGGTAGACTAATTAATCTTCAATTTGCTATTTTTATATGTTTCCTTATCACAGCCTGCTCTTGTCACTTCTTCCAGACTAAACATTGAAAATTGCATGCAGGCCTCCCCCAGCCCCATTCCCATGGAGGGACTGTTTGTCCCACAGTGATTGCATAGGGGTGCCAGCGCCCTGCCCCAGGCACTCCCAGAGAGGAGCCAACATGTGGCCACCAGGCAAATGGTACAGTGCCTAACACCATCTAAACCAAACAAAGGCCTAAGCAGACTATCCCAGAGTTTGCACCATGAGGTCAGTACAAAGCCTGTGGCCTTTTACAAATAAGGGGAAAACAGTATTTATGAGGCAACATATGTATAGTGCCGGCATGGTCATGGAGGGTAGGTGAAGTAGAGAAGCAGAGATGATGGTCTATATCCCTACAGAGTGTGTCTTTCTGTGAGTTGCACCTATTCCTACACAGCAGCAAGCTATTTAGAACTGTGATTAACTAAAATGTTATTTCTCAAAAAATACAGACACTTTTTTTTAATGTCTAGTTGAGATTGTGGCTTTTAGCAAAAATGACATCTCTGATCTTTGCTAGTAAAAGCAAATGCAAGAACAGGAGATTAAAAAGGCAATGAAATAAAGAGCAAAATCTTTGTGTAGAAAAAACAATTATTTCTTGCAAATTGTGAAAAGGGCTTGTAAAGTCTTGTAAGTACTTTAGCCAATGAGTGAAAAGAGAATAATTTGAAATGGGCAGGTCTAGCCCACACACCTTTCTTATCTATTAGATATATCTGAAACTCTTAGATAAATGCTGGACTAAACCAATCTTGCTTCAGCACAGATCCACTGAAAGGAAAGCAAGAGATGGAACTGGTACTGTGGTGACTGCTTTTCTTTCCATATTCAGAAAGTAATCCAAAGTGCTTTTATGAGAATGCTCAAACAATAATGGAAACATATGTATTGTGAGGACATAGGTTTGAACAAAGATGAAAGGAAATCTAAGGAACTGATGTAAAAACTTCAATTCAAAGAAACTATAACTTCAACATATGCAAATCTTATTAAAAAAGAAGTGTCGAAATTTTTATTTCAATGATTAGACATTCAATCTTGAAGTAGTGCCCTGAAGTCTTGAAAAGTAGTGAGAAGTTAAAAATGCCCTGAGTAAAATTAACATGACACTGGTCCACGAACTCTGGGAGAAGAAGAAAAGACTTTTAAAAGTGTTAGTCTCCAAATCTGTGGTTGAAATGGACTTTAGGAGGTTTGCGGACAAGCAGCTTTCTCTAAGCTTCCATATACCAAGGGCAAAAAACACTGATGAGAAAAAACTTTTAAAATGCTACATACGGATAGCTCCATATACAGTGTCATAAGGTTAGTTGGCATCATTGGAACATACCATTAGTATGATAAGATCAAACCTGACTATGGTAGGATGCTCAGTGCAATGAAAAACAATGCCATTTTTGTAGTGGATTTCATACCTATTTAGCTAAACTTCCATGGGAGGGAAGAGAGCAGTGCTGGGAGTAACAAATGAAAATGCAAACATACAGGCAATTTTAAATAAGGCTTATTTAGAGATGGAGTAGTCTGGTTTCATTTCTTGGATATTTGAAAGATAAGCACAGTAGTATAGATGAAGTAATTTAAAAAATAACTGTGACACATGATGCAGGAAAAATAATTTTACAAGCAGGGATGTGCATTTGTGTATGTCAATATAATACATTTATATGTGTGCACACATAGGCCATCAACCTTGGAGATTAATTAAAATTAATGGAGAATCAGGGGTATGAAAATAATTAGTAGAGCATGAATTAATTCACGAGCTCTGTAGCTCTCATGAAGCTTAAAGGCTAGAGCAACCTGATGGCAGCAATCTCACTTGCAAGGTAAAAGTTACATATAAATTACAGAGATGCAATGAGAAGCCTGTGCAAATTCTAATGGCTCATTATTATTCAACAAAGAACATAATGCTCCATGAAAGAGATGTATTAATAACAGCCCAAATGGCTAACGAGAAAAGTTGGCATCACTGAAAACTCTTCCAGCCTAACTTGCCAGTAGACATGCACACACTCCAAGAGAGAGTCCTTTGTTCCCTGACCTTAGAGCTGGTTTCTTAGTGATGTGCCACCTATTCATTAAGCACAGGAATGAGGTCTTAGGTCCTTGATGAGTGCTCAAAACTGGAAGCTCTTATGAAGAGGGTATGTGGCATCTTCTCAAGATATTAGTTGTGTTTACTGCTGATGCAGTTCCAGTTGTGAGACTTTGTGCTGAGAGATCCTTAAACATCTTCCTGAACTGCAAACTTAGGATAAGCAGCACTCTATCTATCTATCTATCTATCTATCTATCTATCTATCTATCTATCTATCTATCTATCTATCTATCTTCTAGATTCCTGTAGGCCTTCAACAGGAACACGATGCACAAAGACTGTGCAGCATGAACAGTGTCCAGAGTCCTGAGATTGCCCTCCCTCCTGCTGCATTTCTAATTTACAACTTCACTTTCCCAGTGGGACTGTCCAGATGTGATTGTTCTTCCCCTTCCCTCAGGAGGCTGGGAAGAAGCCAAGTTGATTCTCAGAGATTTTATTTGCCCTGTGGGAGAGCAGTGGCCCAAAATACAATAACATCATTCATCAATTCCAGTATTCTTGGGTCTGCAAAATACTTGGAGTATTTCCCTTTGGAAACACTATCATGCATAAACGTATATTGTTTGTTAATAACAAGAAGGAAAGTAAAGTAAAATAGGCAATATATTTTGCTGAGTTTTAAAGAATGTACATTGTTCCATCCTAAGCTACAGAGTAAATATTATGTTGAAACCTGTTATTTAAATGTCTAACATACAGATTTTTGCTAAAGAACATTAGATTTTCTAAAAGTTTGTTTACCAGTTATTCATAATATTCAGCTTCAATTGTTATACTTTATACAATTTCTAATGCATTGCCATCTCTCAGTACTGTTTATAATATTTAACTAAGAAAAACTATGGCAAGCCTTCTCTGAACTTGACCGAGAGCTATTAACACCTATTTATAGCTGTTTTTACATGCAGTTTCCTTGAAGTTTAACTTTCAGTGTAATGCTATGCAAAATTTGATACTCAGCCCTGCTTCAAAGAGTTAATGTCAGAGTAAGTAAAAAAGAATTTAATAAAACTTACATATATAGATTTAAAAAAAAAAATAAACTAATTAGGCAAAGCTGCTAATACAAACCTGGACTTTCATGAATTATATTGTTTTCCTTTTTCACTCACTGGCTCTGGGAAACAGGAGCTAAATCACCAGTAAACAAAGTCCATTGTGTGTTACATTTTGCAAGCCTGCATTTTCACACTGTAGCCAGTGGGAAGTTTTGCAAATGTTGGAGTGCAATATTGGTAGATACCTTATTTTGAAATGTGACCCCATAAGAAAGGGAAAGAGCAAGAGGCACAGAATGGGATACATGATCTCACATCAAGAAGCAGTAAGAGCCCTGAAGCTGGATACAGCTATTAGCACCTGCCACATCGTGACGTGAGTTATGGCCTCTGTCTCTTGTGTTCCTCCACAAGCAACTTGGTCTCATATTATTACTGAGGTCACAAAACCACGTCCTGCAAAGACAACTAAACTAGTTTTGGTTAACAGGTCTGTATAGAGTTCCCTGCCAAGCTCTGTGCAGCATTATCATCTTTTTGCTGACTTCTACAACCAGGATATTGTGTTTCTTCCTTTTCCTACCTATTCAGTAACTTGGTCACATAGTCACATTAAGAAATCTCTCATTTCACAAGTAATTTACCTGGCAAAGAAATACATTTTTATACTATATGTCACCAATCGCTTAAATTAAATTTAGCAAGATGAAATTCCAGAGTGGCTTGAAGTCATCAAAACCCATGTTGCTATAGTACTGTCCTGCCCCCACCCCTACTGGTAGCCATACATTTCCGTGTGCTCCCTGGAAGCAGCCTTGGTGCTCGTACAAGTGAGTAAGTGGTCAGGAAACATTTATTTGATCAGTAATTCTCTTTGTGTGTGTGTGTTGTTTGGTTTGGTTTTTGTTTGGTTGGGTTTTGTTGTGGTGTTTTGTGGGCTTTTGTTTGTTTGTTTGTGGTTTGTTTTTTTGGTTTCTTTGGGTGGTTGGTTGTTGTTTTGGTGTTTTGTTTGATTTTTTTTCAACCATGACTTTTCTGAAATATATTTTTGTGATCAGATAGTCTAGCTGACAGATGGCCAAGTCAGCCAAGTCAGTCCCTCCAACAATCAAAAAAACCTGCCAGGAAAGGATGCCATTTCACATGGAGATTATTTAATGGGAAATTAACCACCTGCTGCCAGTAAGCTTCTCATTGATTAACTTCCATGGAGAAAGTCAGCTGCAGCACCAATTGCTGACATGGCTTGTGTTTGAGCTCGGCAATAAAATTTCTTTAAAGCCATAACAACCTAGATACTAGCAAAAACTAAGGATTGTTATTGATGTTGACAGCTGTTGCAGAGCAGAAATCTGGTTTAGGTGATAGAGGGTATAGGTAGTGCTGCTTGTCACGTGTATATAAACAAAGTTTAGAAGAAAACTGATTGTCCAGTAGATATGTGAGACATCTGTAGCAGTTCAGTTCTGGAAAACATTTTGGTAGCCCTAAAACAGAATGCTGTGCTCCTAAAAAGGTTAAAGATGGCAAACGTTTTAGACTGTGAATAACTTACAGTTTTTCAAAACTGACAGAAAATTTAATCACTGTTCTTCTCGTACTTTAACAATGAAATCCAAGAAGACTTCAATTTTTACCTGAATGAAGAAATTATGTTACATGTAACCTCTTCCTGCTGTGAGGTTTCTTGCCCAGAACTGGGCTGAGAGAGGTAACACACACCCTTTAGGACTGTGATATTTTTAGAATCACTTTGTTCTGAAAGGACTCTGTCAAACAATTACTACAGCAGCAGAATATGTTCATGTCTACTGTTCTGCCACCAGGAAGCTGCACTTACTTGACCTCTGAGAGTTCCTGCTTCAGTGTTACTGTCTGGAAAAATTAACAAGTATTGAGTTTTTGATGGTTTGGTCCAAAGACTTAGACATTAAGAAAGAGGGTCAAGTAATAAGAGAGAAGATATTGTGCAGTCCTGTATTAATTGTACATAATTAGATTTATGGAGTTCAGTCTTAATGATTACTATGACTGTGATTACTTAGGCACTGCGCGGTTTGGCAACAGCACACAGAACGGCTTACAGCATAGAGGAATGTGAGTATTCAAGCTACTGCTGTTTCAGGTTGGAAAACAGACAAGATCAGTCCATCAAAGGTTTTGCAGAAATGGAATAACCTTGCAGTTTGGCTGGTATGGAACACCTGGAAAATAGCCCTGACAACAGTCAGAGAGTACTTGCAAGAGAGTCTTATTGCTACAATATATACAAAAGATGACATCATACAAGCTGCAAAGATAATTCATACACACGCATACACAAACCAGAAATTAAATGGTTCCTGTCAAGAGAGAGATTCATTTGGTCTGTCATAAGAGTGCATGTCATTCCCTAGGGATCAAAGAGGTTAAGTTCAACTGTTTGCTTAACTAACAAGAAACATGATTATACCTCTCTCTCAGAATCTCCTGAAATGGACTCAGATCAATGTCTCATTACACCAAATGGGAACTGAAACAGAAACCCAGGTCTCAGCCTGAAGGAAAAAGCTGGCCATGAACACGAGAAGGCATCAAATCTTGTCTGACGTGAACATAAAGGAACAAAAACAGGAGAAGAAGCATCCCAAGGTGAGCCAGGAGTCACAGGCAACATACTGTGGCACAGCACTGCACCAGGAACTGCCAGCATGGACACACAGAGCTCAGGAGTTTTCTAGCACTAGATAGCATGATAAAGCACCCGTGTAAAGCCAAATGGGAGTAACCAGATTATGGGCACCTTGTTTCGGAAGACAGAAAGTTTACTAGCATAGGGCAGCTTGTGCTTTAAAAGATTCCAGGCCAAAACACATGCTCTGGCTTGTTTAGTTTTGTGCCTCAACTGGTAACTGCTTTTTTTTTTTTCCTTGTGTCTAACTCCATTCCCCCTTTTCCAAGTTATTTACAATGCCTAAAGTCCTAGTCCTTTATTCCACTAATTTTAACCAGAACTGGACATCCATGTACCTTGAAGAGGAAAGAATGAGAAGAATTTGGTGCTTGTGGAAGCTGAGCAAGTGGTCAGCTGGACTGTGTAGTAGGAAAAACTGAACAGGTTTGGAAAAAGACTGGCCACAATTTGATGTTCAGAAGTCCAGTGAGGAGCATAACTGAAGGAGTCCCAGCCAAGACAGTACTTTCTTGCGCTAAATTAAGTACTTGTGCTGCTACACCTCTTAGTCAATAATAAAATCCCTCCTCTGACTCATATGAACATTTATCCAATATACAGACTGTGCAGCAACCATCAGGTGTTTTTGCATCTTTCTTTTTTCTGGCAAGTTTGGAACAAGTTTGGAGGTATAGACAGAGGGACCTCCAAGGCCTGTCTCTCAGCATGTTTATAGACCAACTGCTAAAGAATTTTCCTAGGAAATGGTAGATAGAGAAGCAAATCCTGGCTTTCAAGCAGACCCACAAAGTTTATGAGTTTGGGTCTCACCAGGCAATTGCACTAGCAGAGTGCTAGGGAAATGCAGCACAGATGGGGGGTGTAAGATCATCTTCCATCTACAAGACCTGAATATGAAGACAAGTGCTGAGCGCAAAGGACCTGATCCCTCCTGCAGACAAGGATGCCAAGGGGCTCCTGGTAACTTGAGGTGCTCAACAGTGCAAGACTGCTGCCAGGACTTACTGATACTGAATCTATCCATTGGCAGAAAAATATTTCTACTGATTTTCACCAGTGGGCTGTCAGTATCTCCACAGCAGGAGGTATGGGTTTGAGAAGGTTTTCTTGAAGTTAAGAACCTAAAATGCCCAGTAGAACATTTTGCCAGTTATTTTATGTAATTGTACCCTTCTGCATGCCTCCTTCCCAAAGGAGGAGGTTTTATACATACCTGTATAAAACACAGGCATGAAAATTAGTTCCTCCATAAATAGCCTCAGGAGCTTAAAAATTATTGTTTTCCAAATGATTCTTATTTTTTTAGAATTTGTGGCACACCCAGGAAAGCCATTGAATCATGTTGTGCCAAATCTGAGGAAAAACATCCACATTTTAAAAGACAGGGTCATTAACAACTTGAATAACACTAAAGAATGCTGGAATACTCATTTCTCAAAGTCTTCCAAAACTCCTAGGTAGACATAACTGAAAACATTTGACTGAATCCCTCAATAAAGCAGGCATTAACCATACTACTGCATAGCATGTGACTATAAAGTAAAAGCCCACTTTTTAGGTCTCTTGTGACCTTAAGATTTATTAAAACCTTCATTTTCAAAAAGGAGAAATCTTGACCCTACATGAAACAGGAAAATTTCTTTAAAGCTATAATTTAAAACTCCTTGAGAACTTTTAAAGAAAAGTAAGTGCTTTCAGATGCCAATTGTTTTGTATTGGTTAGGGACAAATTTAATTATATATAAAATCATTTCCCGCTGTGGAATACCATAGCATCATAGAATAGCTGGAGTTGCAAGGTACCTTTAAAGATCACCTAGTCCTACTCCCTCTGCAATGAGCAGGGACATCTTCAACTAGATCAGGTTGCTCAGAGCCTTGTCCTGACCTTGAATGTTTCCCAGGATGGGGCATCTACCACCTCTCTGGGCAATGTGTCAGTGTTTCACCACCCTCATAGTAAAAAAATCCTTCCTTATATCTAGTCTGAGGCTACTGTCTTTTAGTTTAAAACCATTCCCCTAGTCCTACTGCTATAAGCCCTATTAAAAAGTCTGCCCTTATCTTTCTTAATGTCCCCTTGAAGTACTGGAAAGCCACAATATAGTCTCCCTGGAATATATGCATTGCTTTTACATATATACTTACCCATTAAAGCATGAAGAGTTATAGAAATCTTCAGTGTCACACTGATTAAATTTTGCAGGTAAGTGTATCTGGGGCTCAGAAGTTGGCAAAGTCCATTAAATCAATGCAACCTGTTCTGTAAAGGTGTTTCTCTGAAAACTCCAACTGATCTAATACGATTTTGATTGTCTAAAGCAACATCTAAGAACATTTTGGCATGGGTGCACAACAGACCACTCTTAATGGACTAGTAATGGTCATTCCCTAACTCTTCTACTCATGTTACCAGGAATCACTGCAGTTATGGGAACAGAATTCCAGCAGTCCTGCTCGCATGACAAGTAACTGCATACTAATCATGCGAAGGCTTATGTTGAGTCACAGGATGGGATAACATGCAACCACAATGCATCACAAGGGAATGTTCTCCTTTGTGAATATGAATGTGTTATATTTTTCTGTCATGTTTTGCATTTTTTCATGGTATTGTCTTTGAATCTTTTGGAGAAGAAAAATATGTTATTTTCCTCTCTGGTAGTCAGTGTGTTGCTACTTTCTAATTGACCTGAAATTATTTCCTCTGATCTGCTTCTTCACTCATGCAGCTGAGTCTTGTTTGCTTGCTTTTTCTGCAGCTGCAAAAATCAAATAGCAGTCTTTCCCACTGTAAAATCACAGCTATGGGAAGATGGAGGAGGCTATTACTTCTAGAGACTCCTGTGGAAATGGAAGGATTGCAATACAAGTTCTCAGCACTAAGGAAACTGGATACACTTCTTCTCTTTCTGCCCAAATCCATCAACTGCCTCATTCTCAGGAGTACTGAGCATCAGTGAATATGGATTAGGCAGGCTTTTGAGGCAGGAATAATTAATTACATGAATATTGTGGGGGAAACAACCACTGAAGTAAACTGCAAGGAGGAACGTTCAGGATAGAAAAACATCTTGTGATGATCATGATAGTGAAGTAACTGGAATAGATAGCAGAGGGACATCTCCATCATTTGAAGGTGGAAGACAGGTCTCCCTTGAGAACAGATTAGGGAAATGCTTTTTGGGAGTGACCTAGCTTTAGCTGTTTGGCTGCTGTGAGGAACAGGGTGGAGTAGAAGAGCTCATGAGATTCCTTGCAGCCCTGTGATCTTATAATCCCCCATTTCCTAGAATTTAGTAATTAATAAAGTCATTACTGTTTCTTAATTGACCTTAGAGGACTCTTCTCACATTTGCTTGTTCAAGCATGAACTGATCACATACACATGTGTAGCAATTACAGGAGTAATTGTAACTGTAAGAGCCTGAAGGGAAAACTGGTTGTAGCTTACGTGAGTGGATGTTAGAAGTCTGGCTGAGCCCACTCTCCTACCCTCCCAAGCTTTTTATTGTGATGTATTGTAATAATGTGTTTTATAAAAATACATTACTCTCATGTTCTAAACCAGAAGTTTCATGTCAGTCACCACTTTAGTGTGTTACAGCACAATTCAAAAGAAAGGTTTAAGCAGATGGTTTGAATGTATGTTTTGTCTCCTAACTAGGGCAGGTGCTCTCCCAAAACCAGACCTAAATCATCCTTGTAGTGTTTAACCCAAGCCTGAATTTAGCCTGCTGGCTGCAAACCTGCAGCAGGTTGTCTGCACTGCCTTCAGTCATAAGCACTGAGGCTGTGCTGTGCTAGTGCTGTCTGCATCCTTGCGCAGCGTATTTTTTCCTTATCAGTTTTCCATCTTGTAAAGGTAAACAGCAAATTCCAGCTGACATCAAATTCAAAATTTGCATTTTGTGTGACTGGAGTGAATTCATGCTGTAATCTGTCAGAGGTTACCTGTAGCCTTGAATCTCTGCTTGGAGCTGTCAGCTACTTGTTGTCAGAAGCTGGTGACCGGTACTTGGTGCTTTTTGGCCAGTAGGTACTCTGCTAAGGGTTTTTGCAGGGTTAAATGACCATAACTTTCACTGTTTGCTCGTAACTGCTTTCGAAATTTATGAATCTTGAAAGAGTGCTTTAACAGTTGAGGCAAGTGAAGAGTTGCCTGAAGTAGTATTCACTTTGAAAATAAAGTGTCTGTACTGGTTTGTTAACTTCCATGCATGATGCAGGTAGGTCCTTTGTAATTTTTGAATGTCATTACTCTGAAGTTTAAAAGTGTGGCACATATTCAAACTGTAGAATCACACAAATTATGAGATCATTAATTCTATGTTTGATTGTGACCATTCTTGGACTCTATCTGAGAATACTCATTCATGTTAAAAAAAAAAAAAAAAAAAAGGAGGGAGAAAGAAATCCCTCATAACATTTTTAGAAATTAAAGCCTACTTTGTAGCTTTTCCTCTATATATTATGTAACCTATCTCCTGTAGTTTGACTGCCCTGCACTTTTATTTTGGCCAACATGTTTTATTTCCTCTGGTTTAAAACAGATTGTTTTTGCTATGAGTACAAAGATGCAAACTGATTACAGGAAAAGAAACTTTCATTTTGCCATGGAAACAAATAGTGTCATTTTGTTTCATGGAAAGCTTCTGTAGAATAATTCACCTTTCAGAACTAGGAAACATGCTGAGCATGTTGAAAGATTAATCTAAATCTCAGAGACTGTAGTCCAAAGTCTTTATAATAGTCATGTTAAATTCTTTTTAAAAATCTATCATAGAAAGATTTACAAGAAGAATCAGCAACCAAAGGACCAAATCTTACAAAGATAAGGCATCCAATTTAAAGTCAAGCAAACAGGTTGTTTAAATGCAAAGAGTATTTGAAATAAGATGTAAGTAGCATCTATCTATGGCCAAAATCACAATCCAAATTGTTTGTTTGTTTGTTTTCTTCTATTGAAAACACAAACAATTCTGTAGCTGCTTATGTTTGGGGGTTTTTTTAGTATTTCCCAGTTCTCTAGATTTTTGCTTCTTAGCATGTCTAGAAATGCTCCAGCATTAATGGATCTGAGCAGTTCCAAATGTAGTCAGCACAAAAGACCAATTAGTGTTCCTCTAAATATCTGAGGACTTGCTGAAGTAGATGCAGTCTGAGATTTATTAATTCACACATGCAAGAGAGGCTGTATCACAGTGGATTTTTTTAATAGCTACAGGAGCAGACAAAACACTCTCTTTTTTTTTTTTAATTTTTAGAGCAATTATTAGGGTACAGAAGACCTAGGTCCATTTCCTCCCTGTATGTAGCATGGTGTCGAAGGGATTTTACTGCTCATTGAATGCCCCCTGAAAGATGCCTTGAGCATTAGCCAAAGAAGACTGGAAAACAACCCTTGCTGAAGCTATCCCGTTTTGCAGAAACACTCAAAATTTCTTGGCTAAAAAATGAATTCTCTAAGGTAGTTGTTTGGTACTTATGGCACAAGAGGACCTGGTCTCTATTCCTTATTCCCTTGACACTATTTTATTCTGTGAAAGGTTTGCATAAGTTATCTTTATTGAAAGGACTGCAAAGGAGAGTTCCTGAGAGTTTGCTGAAGACTTAACACTAAGAGGCTCCTGTCCTCTCTGGATCAAGTGAGAGTTCAGTGTGGACCAGTTCATGGTGGACTAGTGCCAACAGAGCGGGAGTGCAACCCTCCAGACCAACTCTGCCTCCTTCTTCACACAACACACATACAATAAACCCTAGAAAGAAATAGGAGTGTGAGACAGTAGGGAAGAAGTTCTCCCATGCGTGGTTGTGAGCACTGCTGCACTGCCGGCTAAAAAGTAGGTGTTGCAATGATGTCCATTCTGAATCTAGTGTTTAAATCTGAATCAGGAAAGCAGTCTTGGGCGCTGATACTCATGCCCTGCTGAAGAAGAACATGACATCAGTGAATGGGGGAAGAAAGCAAACAGGAAGTGTTTTGCTATTCCTTCATTACCTAGACATTCCTAGATTTAGTGATTTAAAAACAAATCCACACACACAGCTTACAAGCAGGTCAGTAATGTCACATAGCATTTGTTTCAGAACTCTGACAGATAATCTAAACTTCTGGGTTACAGGCATTACAAACATGTTGGTGTTCTCTGGAAGTGTGCTGTAGGGCAAAATCCTGAGTTATGATGATGTTAATCTAAATATGAAGATGCTCAAGTTACAACAATTTATACAATTGTGTCTCTATAAGCACATGTGCATGCCATCTGGGATCTACCTCCCATCCTATTTGTGATCACTGGTACACAAAATTCTGATTTGTCACAATGACCAAAACTGTGTGGCAAAGTTGTTCTACATCACATTTTTAAAGAGGCATGTGAATATAATGTGCTATGTTTCCATAGAATTTCAGTACTAATAGCTGTCTGGACAAAAAGACTATTAAGCAGGGACACTTAGGCTAACAGCCCTGTAGTTACCAGCACTTTGCAGTGCACTCTTTAATATAATCAAGTCATCTTGGGGCTGAACATCACAAATATGCCACTTAGAATCAGGTTTAACAGAGGCAGATGCAATTTACAACAAGCAGCCTGTTCCTAATGACTCTGTTAAATGCTGCCAAAAGCTGAAATCCTTCATCCAGCTACCAGCATCTTAAAATGGGAATGCTAACCAAGAAAGGAGCCCGGAAACACGTCAGGATGTGATATTCCAGCTCCAGTGGAGCTGTTGAAGAAGTAACAGTGACCAGCTTGTTTTCCTTAGTTTAAATACTTTAATCGTTATTGTTTTCAATGGGACAAAAATCCCTAGGATCACTTCAGTAAACCTAGGTTATAGAAGGATGTGGCATGTGAATTTATGCTGATAGACCCAGGGGGGAAGGAAGATTTTGGGGAGAGTCCATGCTAATCTGCTAATAGAAAACTTTTCACTCCTTGAGCTAAAACCAGAAGGCTACATGTGATTGTAATTGACACAGTGGCCAGGAGGTCCAAGGGCTGGGAGAGTACTAATATCCTGCCACCATGAAATGAAGAAAGTCAAGCTGGACAATTGATTCAACAACTGGCTAGTGAAACTATAATAAGCCCAAGGAAGGGGATGAACAAATAAACAAACAAACCAAACCTCTGAAACCATGGAATACAACAGCAGAGAAATTAAAGAATATAAACAGAATTAATGCTGATAAACAGACTGTGAAGGAAGGTAGATCTTATCAGACACATCTGATTTATTTTTTGACACAACAGGGGCAACTGATAACCTATTAAAAGCCAGATTTTCAAACACATCAGGCCGTCCAGTTCAGGGTGGCTATCCAAAGAAACAGATTCCCAAGAAAGTAATAGCTCCACCATTTCTTAAAATTCAGGTAGTCTGATTTCTAGTCTCTAAGAACTCACATTCAGATAACCCCTCTAATTGTTTTAAAGGCATTTTCTCAGCAACAATTTTTCTTCATTTTATTATTCTGTATTTCACCTCAAGTTTTTTTTGTTTTCCCTCAGAAACTTAAATGTCACACCGGCTTGTTAGTCTTTCAGCTACTGTAGTATGTCAACTGTATAAGATTAGATAAAAATTGGCATTTTACTAACCTGTTTGTTGGATGGTGACCAAAAATTTATATTCTATTTTTAATGACTCTCTTCCTACCTCTTCCCACTGTTTTTACTTTTCCTTATTCTGGTTTTCTTTTGTTTCCTGTGTTTCTCTTGTTTCTTCATACTCAGTTTTGTATCATTTTTATTTTTCTATTTTTCTCTTGCTCTCCCTTCACCCTTTTCTCTGCTCTGTTGTGTCCCATTTTTCAGTCAGGACAGCTTCCATTACTGTAATACAATGCAAAAAATTGCAATTGGTTTGGAACTTTATGAATATTTCAGTGTTACACCCAAACCTTGAAATGTATTACTGGAGAAGAATAAGTCAGAGTAAAACCAAATGACTTTTAAAAGCACTGCTGTAGAAAGTGAAATTTAAAATCAGCATGAACTCATAATTACCAGTTACTAACAGATGAAATAAGACAGATAGAAATAGTTCAAACAGCAACTTTTTGAATGTCTTATATAACTATTGAATTTTCCAGTGGCTGCACAAAAATTACATCCATGGTGACTAGAAAAAACAAACCTAATGTTACTGTTGGAACATAAAGTCAAATATATAAATTGTGACTAGTGCAAAAGGGCTGATTTTCCTACAATCCAAATTACATAAGACTAAAATGCTTTAGTTTTGCTTAAAGATCTTGTTAGTGTTGTTGTCTGCACGGCTTTTAAAAGCTCATCTCTCTGATAAGGGTGAGTCTCAGGGAGCACTTTGAAGTTTCAGTTCCCTCTGTCATTTTTATGGGTCAGGTAACAAGAAACAGTTTTCCTTTACTATGCTGAGCTCAAATCAGGCTTAACAATTTTGGGATCTGAAGTTTCTTTACTGTTAGTTCACACAAGGCTTTGAACTCTCTACTACTAACTTTTACATACCAAAAAAAAAAAAAAGTTGGTAAGTGAGCTACAACCTTAGGGCAGGTCAGCGGCTGCCTATTTGTCAGGGCGCAGCCAGGGCAAGCTGCTCCTTAAGGGAACAGGGGACTCCAGTTTCAGCCAAGAGTTCATATTGCCAAGTCCATATGGCAATCGCTATGGACGAGTGCACAGCAATGAGGGATGTCCAGGATCACACCAGGAAGTTGTGTCAGCAAGTCAGTGTGAAGACCAGGTCTGGTAAGTTGAAGTCCAGCGATCTCCAGACAAGTACACAGAGACAGAGAAGTCTGCAGTCGGGATGGAGAGTCCAGGGTGTGGGCCAGGACCAGGACCTGGATCACCAGAGTAGGTGGACAGGCATGGGCAAGGCTACAATGCAGCTCAGGTGGGGACCAAGGGAGAGAGTTTCAGCATGCAAGCAGTCCTGTTGTGTATATCTTCAGTACAGCTCCCACCAGTGAGCTGGGCATGAATGCAGTCAGCTAAACTCGCAGAACAGTGGGAGTATGCTCTGGGCCCTGACACTATTAATTGCAAATGGAGACATCTTTATAGGCAGATATAAAGGACACCTCAATTTATATAGCACAGCAGTGCCGATGTAAGGAGGGGTAAGACTCCTTATTTGGGAGCAAAGGGGCAGCATTCATGTAGCTCCTGAATTTTCATTGAACTACAGACTATATCAGCTGTGAACCGAAACTGAAAATGTAGAGCTAACAATGCTGAAATTTTCGATAAAAATGTAGGCTTTGCAAGCCCGTAAAGTGTCTCATTATGAATGTGAGTTGTTAAGCACTTGAGGAGTGATTCCATTCAGCAGTCACTTTCAAGAGAATATTGGTATTGATTCTCACGTGAGATATTTCAGGAGCAGATCATCAGGATGTGCAACCTGTGTAGTTTAAAAAGGTGATTTATGACAATGATGCAGTTGTCATATATAACTGTATACTACAGAAAGACTTCGGTAGAGTTTAACAGGGTGGAAAAACAGTTAAAAATAAACCCTCAGTTAGGAAAAAGCTATGACTTTGGGCTTGTGGGTCCCATGAGTTATCACTTGAGTCTAAAAGTTGGAGGAAATATTATTCATACTGTCAAGATTTAGTTCTCTAATCTGAATTCTCTGATTAGCTTAATTATCTATAGAAAGTGGGTAGTTTTAAAAGTTGCATATTTTGCTGAAGACTGAGAATAAGCATCCAGAAACGCCTTGTGAAGAAAAAAACATCCAGAGTTTCACAGTGAAAAACAACCTCCAGAAAAAGGAAAATGCAAGGGGTTGGAAGATTGCTGCCTATGACCATTGACAGTACTGTTTCCCAAGTAAATTCCTGACGCATTTGGGTAGGATCTATTCCTTTGTAACTAATTCCATCATCACTGTGATTTTTTTCATTTTTCATGCTGCTTCTGAAAAATGTAGTATGCAGAACAGAACAGTCAGTCCTAGCAGTGAAAAAAGGGTTAAGAACTTACAGGAAAACAGAGCACAGACAGGTTAGGGGCTGAGTTGAAGCCTGCAGTTGACTCAGAATGTAGAGGAGGAGGAGATGAAGAAAAATGGAGAAGAGCCAAGGAGCAAGAAGAAACCGCTTTCTTTCCTGTCTCCCACAAATCTTACTCATCTCAAGTGCCCCTAGACTAAGCCACATCCATAAGTGTTGTTCTACAAACAAGAAGTCAGTATCTCATCCATTCGGAAGCACAGTCAGACATTGTCAACAGAATGATAACATCTAATCATTGAGAAGTCTGCCTCAGTCTGCAAGGTGGGAAGTGAAAGTAATTATGGCATGTGAACAAGGCTGATTTTGTGTGCAAAGGAATGCTAATTTGGCATAACATTAAGAGCTAGTGAGATAAAACGAGCAGCTAGAGAAACTCCTGAAGTAGTTTACTTCTATAGAAGGTTACTGTTTGGTTAGAGCTGATTCAGAAAATCACTGAAAAGCTGAAAGCAACTTCCCAGAGGTCATCCAGTCCAACCCCCTGCATCAACAGACCTACTACTAAACTAAATAAGATTGTTTAGGGCCTTGCCCTGCTGGGTCTTGAAAACCTCCAAGGGCAGAGATTCCACCAGCTCTCTGGTCAAACTGTTCCAGTGCTTAACCACTCTCATTCTGACTTCTATGCCCCTTCTATTTCGTTTATATACTCAGATGCACCTCTTGCCTGCACATACATACAGATTTCTCTCTGGCCTCACAGAGGTTTCTGCCAGCTCTTATGCTAAATGCAAATATGACAATATGTATATCCAAGTACCGAGGAAAAAAAATCTGTAGGAGAGAGTAGCTAGGGGGTGTCTTCTTATCAGCTATTGCTTTTACAAGTCCTTGAATAGAACTCTTTATTCTCCATGCAAAATAACTTTGTAGACCACACAAAGCTGATTGCATAATGTATCATTGACTAGGTCTGTGACAGCCATATTTACAGCAATGTCTTTATTTTAATGTTCAAAGAATGACAAAATTATGATTTCTCTACCATTTCAATATGTGCTTTCTTCACAAGTAGAAAAGGTATTCAATATGAAAAGCCTCATGATGAGAAAGAGAAATGACCTTTTAATTTTCTAAGTGACATAGCCAAAATCTTTCAGAAAGGCAGGACGAGATACATTCTGTTCCCTCACTTTATCTGAATTGCCTGTTTGTCACGCATCTATAGCTTATGAAGAGGCAACTGCAATAATTTAGCCCAGACATGTCAAATATAAATGAGTGAACTTTTAAACATATTTCATTTGTCTGCAGTAGGCAGCACCTTCTTTTCTGCTACAGTATGTTTTTCACCTTCCCCTTCCCCCAAAATCTGCTGTCCTCTTTTCCCTATCCAAATGAACAAAAATTTTGTTTAAAGTAATACTGTAACATACTGATGGGCTCACTTGCCTGCAAAACCACAGCAGATGCACACAGAACAAATATCTTTACCATGCATTTCCTTGAGCAGATGGACAAGGAAAACACATGAGCAACTTGGTGTGCTGACAAACCAGCATACCTTCAGTCTGGAAGGTATGGGCAGGTACCTTTTTGGCTGGCCACTCAGAGACATGCTCACTCTGATCAGCCAGCTAAGAATCACACTTACCTTCTCAGCTGATGACGAGATGAATGACATATATTATCTGTCACCCAAAGGTATTGCTTACTGAGCTATATTCTGCACATGGGTTGTACATCATCCAGAAATTATTCCATCAGCTGTCTGGTATAGCCCAAATTACAGCACTCTCCTGACTTTGTTCTTGTTAAAAGACTTTATTGGTTATGTTTATTTTCTTTCAGACAAACACAAAATGGAAGTTTCTCCACAGCTGGAGGTAGACTGATGCAATAAAAATTGTACTGAGGGATTACCATAAAGGTATCTGTATGTTAATCACTGCAGTGATTGTCAGTCCTGCAGATATGTGTGGACTGTATTTCCACAGGAACATTTCCCTAAGGATCTGCTGTTGTCACTGGCATGATATTACATTTGCATCTGCTTACAAGCAGCATATGGCCAAGGTATAATGTACCTTGCATCTAATAAGCACCTTGTCTTCCTTATTTAATAGACTGAAAAATCTGGTATCAGCTTATTCTACAGGAGGGAATACTTTCAGAAATAAAACTACTTCCAAACTAGCTTTGCACGCATACGTGAGTTACTTTGCCATTACTTCCAGAGCATTTCAACTACCTTGCTTCTGATCTGGAAGTGTCTTGCATCTGACCAGATCAAAACAAACTCAGGATGAGATCTTGAAAGGTCATGCGCATTTGCAACTGACTGAGACAGGTCTCCTAAAACCCTCTTAGCTACTACAATTCACTGCAGTTTGGAATCCTTTATTACAGCATACTTGGGAAATACATTACGCGTAAAACAGAAGAAGCGGGTGGTGGCTTCAGACACATTCAGCTATAGAATATATGCAGATAAATGCTTTGTTTCAGATCAGGTGGATGGAAGTGAAAAATCCAAGAAGGAATTTGCATAAGAGAAGGATAAAAAAAAAGAAGCAAAAAAAAAAAAAACCAACACAGAGCAGAATATTTTAGCCTATCAGTAACATTTTGAGTTGATCATTTGAAGAGTTTTGGAAGGCTTTTTATGCAGTTCATGAATGCAGGGCCATGAGTGCACTAATAGGCCTAAATTGCTTTGACGAGCCTCACTTGAGGCCTCCACCCACACAAGCTCTGCAAATTGGTCCAGGAACTCCATTTAAGCTCAGGGTTGGTCCTTCAGTCCTAAACTGAGCTGTGCTAATGCTTACAGGCTGCAGATAATTAGCTGTGGATGACTGTCTGAAATTGAACTTTTCAATTCTCAGACAGGAACCTGCTAGAGGCAACTGGTGTGGGCTGGTCATGAGTTTTGGTAATAACTGCACTAAACCAAAGCAGCACATTCTGAATTCTCTGATTAATGAAGGGATGGGAGACAAAACCACCTGCATGTAGACTATATAGATTCTAGTGAATGCAGCTCTGCAGGGAAGATGAGTGTGTAGTCATCAATTAGAGTAAGAGCTCAATTTTTTTTTTCCTTAGATAAACCCCAGATCTACTGTGCCCTGTTAACTTTACTTCGTCTGTGACACCTGTAGTTGTATGCATCCTCTTCTGTGTTTCTGGCACTATCTCATGGATGGACTTCATACCTGTTAGCTTATCTTCAGTCCTGTCTCCTTTTCTTTCTTCTTCTCCTCTGGCCGCATCTCCTCCTCCTCCTGACTGGGATCTCTGCGGGGACAGTGGGCCTGGTGAATCACCCCATTTTGGTGGAGCCCTATTATGATCCACCCTTCTCAGATGTGGGGGGACTGCACCCTTGTTGGGGAGAGCAGTACCCCTCCCACCCCTACACTGCAGTCACCCTCTGCTGTCATTGACTGTCCCTCATGGAGCAGTCCTGCCCTGGCTGTTTTGTGGTGGTTCCTCAGAACAAACCTGCCTACACTGCTGGAGACAATGAACACTGACTAAACTTGCTGTGTTCCTAGAAATCAATTTTCTACAATTTCTAGGCACAGTGCAGCCCACATAAAGTCTGATATATTTTTGAGTACTTGCTTTGTTTTAACCTTGAACTGGGAAGAGCCTGGGGTAGAACTAATGAATTTGAGAAGAAACTAAAGGAGAAAGAAAAAAGTAGAGATGAAAACTGAGGGGAATGAAAATGAGGGACCCAGATTTTCAGAGCAGAGTGGAGCATTCAAAGCTGCCTGCTTGGTGCCCAAATGACTCAATAATTCCCTGCCATGATGTGTCAGGATAGCAGGGGCTAGGAGAAAGACTCAAGAGTCAACAGGAACATTTTGTCAAAGCAGAGAAGAAATCGAACAAAGCAAAGAGGAAGACTTTGACAATGCAGCAATAGAAATGCAATGATATCTGAAAGTACAACAGTTTTACATTTATTATGGGCAAACTAACACTAAGAATCTCAGCTTACAGACAACGGGAGAAGGAAATACCCATGATTAGTCAGACTGTGAACCACCAGTTTGAAAAGTTATAGACAAGGCAAATACAATTATAAGATGCAGCAGGCAAACTACTTCCAGTTTTCCATTTCAAATGATATTATGTAAGAGCTCATCTAGAATATTGCCTGTAATTCTGGCCACCCACTTCAAATTCATCTATTTTGAGTCAGATATAGTTAGCAACATAACAGGATCTCAGCTCTATTCTATTTTTTGAGAAAATACAGTGATTTAACTGGTTCAAACCCAACAAGATAAATACCCTTAAAATAAAATGGTAGTAAACAGGAGAAGGGAGAAGTTATTTTTTCTAGAACTTAATTCTGTTGGTGCAAGATCATTTGAACATAAAGTGGCAATTTGTAAGTTTAGTCCAATAGTGAGAAGAGCTCTGTGTAATATAAAACAAATGGATAAGCAGAAGAAGACTAAAGGACATTGAAAGGACATTTTAGGGAAACATCAGATCTCTCAATGTATCATATTTTTTTCCTCTTATTTTCACAGTTCCTTTTTTTCATATGCATCACTTATTTTAATTCAAATATCTAATCTTTTTAGCTCAATATACCTTTACTTTTTCCAGTCTAATGCAGCAAAATATTCTTTCCCTTGCTATAAACAGAGAGAAATGGATAGAATATAAACACATTTTACAACTGAGAGAATTAATATAAAATATGGAGTATCAGTCCACTCTCTAGTATAGGATTTGAAACATTCTTTTACTTTCTACTGAATTTCTCAGACAATATTCCTCACAAAGTCAAGCTGTATCCAAACCTTTGGTCAACAGAAGGACCTCTCCATCACCTCCAAGTTTATTATAAAAAAAAATGCAATTGGGCAATCAACTTCTAATAAACTTCTAATAAAATAAAATATTTTAATATAACTTCTACTGCAGACTGTGGAGAGAACCACCTGAGAGGAAAGAACTTTAAATTTCTATTTTTTTGAGAATGATAAAATAAAACAATTTCTGAAACCTCTAAAGTCATTAGTAGAAGAGGACAAGTGACTGAACATCTTCAGTCTTCTGTTTAATGTCTCAATAAACAGTCTGTACGATAGGGTAGCGTCCACGCTCAACAAGCTTGCAGATGACTCCAAGCTGGAAGGTCCTGGGAAGAGGAATCAGTATTGGTTCTCCAAGAGACAGCATTGACAACTGGAAAAGTGAGCCCACAGGAAACTCGTGGAATTCAAATTGTTTGAGGAAGAGTATGGCCAGGGAAGAACTGTAAATCTGATTGTACACTTGTGGATTCTGAAATGAGTATGACCCTTATGAAATAGTTATTTGGGTTATAGTAACACTCTGTGAAAACATCAGCTCAGTGCTAATTACTGGTCAAAAAAAGACAATCAAGTTTGAAGAACTATCAGGAGAGAGAGAAAAAAAACAAGCCAGTGAGCATAACTCTGTTGTATAAATCTGTATGAGATCTGCATCTTGAATCCCACGTGTGATTTTGCTCCTGATTTTGAAGCAGATTGTAGAAGAGGACACAAAACAAAACAAACAAAAAACAGTAAAATATAAGGAGTATAAGAATGTGTTGATTTTGACCATGAATAGCTAATAAAACATGATTATTAACATTATTATTATTAAATTAGACTGTGAAGAGAGGTGACTGGGGAGAAAATATGCTAGAGACCTGTAAAATTAAGCATGGCCTGCAGAAGGTAGGAAGGTGTTCTCTGTCTCTTTCGGTAACAGGGAGCAACAAAGGAAATTAGGTGCAACACTTTCAGAACAACAACAAGCATTTCAGAAAGGATAGATTTAAAATATGTAGCTCCTTGCCACAAGAACTGATGAGCTTCTAGAGTTCCTACAGTTTTAAGAAGAGATTGGAAGATTTCTGGTGTGGGGAAAAACACACATTAATGGTTATAAAACAAAAGTATGTTAGTTATGTTAAAATCAAAAAGGTAGCTAGGTGAGTGTTCGGAGTGTGCTTGTGTATTCTTACACTTCACCATAAGCACCTTCCAGTGATCATTGTTAGAGGTGAGATACTGTGTTAGATGAACCTCTGATCAAAACTAGCTACACTTAATCTGGTACAGCTCTCAATCCTTGACAGATCCCCTGTTGTGATCCTCTTCCATTTCAAGTGAAAGTGTGAAGGTTACACCCTAATCTTCCTTTCCCTGCACTCATTTTCACTCAAAGGAAGTCTAGGCATGTGTCCTTTATGTGCTATGAAAGGTGCCTAACATGAACAAGCAAAGCAACAGGAGGAAGGGAAAAGTGCAGCATGCAGGCAAAGATTAATTCAGATGTGGTTGGTGTGCCCTAATCCTCACTCCAGTATCAAATCCTAATTCAGGAGAACATTGGAAATTTGCTTAAATGTATTGTGACTCATTGATGTGAAATGGGAAGAATAATAGCATCTATTTTTCCCTCAATCTTTCCATTTCAAATGTGTTTGTGTAATGCCTAACAAAAAGGGAACACATCATCATTTGAAGCTTCTAGTGCTAGTACTAGTGTTATTACTACTATTATTAGATTCTAACTTTTAGCAATGAGGACTTATAATCCAGAGTGCTGCAGGTAAGCAGCAGAGGAGAAGGCTGTAATTCAGTTCAGATGATATTTTCACAAATGAGTCCTCTGTACCACCCCAGGTGTAAAAATTTCATTTTTCAATGCCTCTTGTAATTCCTGCTATCTAAGCCTGATTCACCTTAGGAAACTGGGGAGGGGAAAAAAAAAAAGGAAAAGGAAAAATAAGAGAGTCAGTTTTAATGCCTATAAGACTGTTTCTTACCAAGACAGAAATAGTTACATTAAATAGCATTTTGATGTCCTTTTATAGTATATTTGTCCTAATCTTACATTAACAACTAGTTTGTCAGAGTAAGTCTTTGCTATCCTCCGTCCAGCCAATAAAACAGTTCAGAAAATGAAGTTATTGCATTTCATTAGTGGCACATATACCATGTTTAACACAGAGAAAGAATAAGACTTTTTTTTCTGGAAAGTTTGCCACTTTCTGGCTTCAACACTAAAGACCAATTTTTTAACATAAACACACCAGACTTCTAGTAAAGGAAGATATGTTAATAAATGTGACAAGAAATGTCATTATAAAAGTAAATCCTCCACCTGAAAATCAATTAGGGGTAGTAAACTTTTTTTTTTTTTTTAATTAAAACAGGCTTTAAAAAATGCAGACCACTTCAGTTTTTATAGAATAGTTATATCTAGGTTTTAATTTGTTTAATTACAGTATCAATGGTTGCAGATAACAGTATTCTGGTTTGTGGATTAATAATGTGCTAATGCAACAAATATTTCAGATTAAGAAGCAACTTCCTGTACTTATGTCATGTAATATCTGAAAAGATTACGATATGCTCACAATTCAGTGTGAAAATCCAGAAGCTCTGCTTGCCTCCTGTGGAAGCAGAAACATCCCAGCAAGAGATAAATACAAAGTCAGAGAAAAGAGGTTCCTTTGCTTACGTGAATTTCTATTTCCATGTCCTTCTTGTCAGAAGGTAAACACTACCAGATGCACATGTGAGGTGCACCGAGGAAGACTGCTCTGAAGCCCAGTAGAGTTGTGGTCTGTGTCCTTTGGAAGATCCATCATTTTGTGTCTACTAACCAACACTGACTACATAATAAAAGTTCTTACTGTGCTGAACAGTTGTCTTGATTCACTGAATGGAAACAAATTTATTGCTACTCCTGTGAGTACTATCGCATCTCTTTCTGTACCTGGAACACTATCCCTGGAAAGAAGAAATAGAACATGGGTTAGGAGAAACGAATGTCATAATGGTTGAGAGATTTAATAAATTGTGGTGTACGATTCTTCATACCATTTCCAATTCATTGTTGTTATACCCCATTTTTTTTCCTCCAGTGATTATACTTTTCCCTAATCAAAAATGTTGTCAATGTGGGAGCTAAACCTACCTCTACACACAAGTCATTTGATCTCTTAAAAACAGTTTTTCCTTGTTCGTATTATTTACCACATACCTTCTTGGAAATCAATTTCTTTCTTTGATATTAAGTTTTACCGAACTGCAAGGAAACTCTGATCCAGGAAAAGGCACTTGAGCACATTCCAAGTGGTGAAAATCCTACTCATTCCTGCTAAACTTGAAGACTTTTGATTCCATTTTTTTCCTTTTGTAAAGATGGGAACATAAAATGACTGTAGATCACTACTCTCAAATCTAAATTCTAAAAATATGCATTGTTTCTGAGAACTAACAGCAAGTCAAGAAAAAAATAGTCCCTTCAAGAACATATAGCACCATCATCAGCTCTCAGGAACACAAGAGGCTTTCACCTTTTAATGCATATAAACATTATGCCCAATCCTGCAGTGTTTAATCACTCCTTTCTCATTAAAAAGTCTGGGATTTTTTAGAGACATCTCAGCCATCTGCAGTCTTGCCTCCCAAAAAAGACATAGAATTAGGTGTGCAAACTCAGCCTTTTTTGTTCTTTTGAAACCATCTGCAGGACTCTCGGATTTTTAGCTGAGCAAGGATGAAAAAGTTCTAAAGGCAAAGTTACTTCAAAAATACTATAATGGCAAAAGAACTATTATGAAAATCGGAGCTAATTGTTCTGTATTTTCTAAGAAGACACGTCTCAAAAACCTTTTCAGGATTCATTTTTGCATGCCCATCAAGTCGCTTTGATGTGATAACTAAATCTAGGACCCAGATCTGCAACACAAGAGTTAAAAACAATGTAAAGGACCTCTCAAAATACGAAATATTATCTACCTATCCACAATATGTTCTGACTTCCCTTCAGGAAAGTAGTAATTATTTCCTTCTAATCTATGCAAAACACTGGCCAGCTTCATAAACTGACTGCACAACACAAGTGAACAAGGAGTTGGATCCTGGAGTTAATTTGAGAAGCCTCAAGAAAAGCCAAGGAAGCTATTTAAGTTTTAAGATTTGAGTTGAATTTTCCCCCTAATTGAAAAAGAATTTGCCTGAATTGCTTATGATTTTTCAACTGATGATTCTCAGAAGCAGTCAAACTTTTCAAAATCCCACTGTTGGACCTGAGTCTTCCTGCTGAATGCAATACTTAATTTCTTCTGTATCTTATTTTCCCACAAAAAGGAGTAATTTTTTTCAAAACTGGTTGCCAAAAGTGTATTTTCATTTCTGTATCCATCCTACCTATTCTATTTACATAGAAGTTAAAGGTCAGCCCCTGCTGGCTCCAGGACAGATCATAAACCTACACAGGCAAGAGGTATACCATACACACTCATTTTCTAAAGCATTCTGTTAATGTCCAACTGCATGGCAAGCAGCAGACAGGAGCCACCTCAGCCCTTGCCACTCCCTATGTACACCTTCCTCAAGCCTGGATCAAGATCCCATAGTCTCCAAGGATTAAGGAGCAATGTGATCTAACATGAAAATGAACCCTGCTTTTTGTAGGAGGTTGGACAAGGTGGCCTCCAAGCTCCCTTATTCTACAATAATATTCTTCCTGCCCTTCCCACGAGATGACTTTCCCAACTAAAAGCTCAGCCCATGCTGCTACATCTACTCTCCTACCACCTATTCCCTGCCGCTGAAAATCAACACCTTAACTCTGTTCCTCTCTCCATCTCAGTCAAGAATTCCAGTCTTTCCTATGTCTAGCACATACACCATCTCACCAGCTTCATTTTCCCTCTTTCATTTCACTTCTACACTATTCGTCTCCCATTCCTAAACACTGAACTACTGAGAGGGGATCTCCTAACAATGGACTAGGCTCAAGCAGGGAGTGTGAAACAGCAAAATGGATTCAATGTCTTAAGACCAAGAATATCAAGTACCTGGCAATCACCCAGTTAAGGTAACCTGCATGAGTCATCTACCTGCACTGAAGCACTCATTCCTGGGATCCCAGGCCCTACATAAGCAGCCAGGATCTCTTGCTGTTAGATACTCAATAGTAGCCATAGACTGGGAAACTTTTAAAAACACAAAATGTTTTTAGGATAGTAAATTCTCACCCTGGAAATCACTCTATTTTTCTTGGTCTGTATATTTTTTTTAATATATATTACAATATATTTGATATTTTTTTAGCATATTACATCTTTCTAGAGCTTTATTTTTAGGATATTAGCATCATTCCCATAACTTCTTTAAAAACCTTAGTGAAGCATGACTGATTTTTTTCCTCATTGGCGATTACCAGGCATATACACATGAGAAAAACTCATTCCTGATGCTCACAAAATCATGCATATCATTCACATGATCCCTAGCAATGTCAGGCCTTATCTAACTTCAGCCACACAGTCCCCTGTGGGAAGTTCCCTTAGAAATTGTACAGAATTTGGAACAATAATCTGCTCTGAACAGGTTTTCCATCATTTATATATCTGTGATGCAAGGTCAGATACAGCTCTTAATCTTCAAGCAGTTTGACTTAACTCGTGAGATTCCACAACTATGAACCCTTTCCCTCCACTGCTTCACTTTAATATTTGAAGCACAAAATCCTTTTGAAGTTAGGATGCTTTTAGTTCTGCCTTTGCTTATCAAGGGACCTCATTAGTGTCAGTTTTCTAAGTTATCAATGGGCAAAGAGGAGCTCCACATGACTGTACCCTATTTTTTGGCACACGGCATTATATGTTCATTATATAACTAAGATGCTTCCTAGGTTGAACCAATATGATTACAGAATCTTTACTTTTGCACAGACACATTCAAAACAGAACTTAAAGCCCCGCATGCTGTCCTAAAATTCTTAGCACAAGCAAGATGAAGAAGCATGTTGTTTTCTCTGCGCTTTCACATGAGTTAAGAGGCCAACACAAAAAGCAAGCAGCAGGAGTGGTCGAGTCTCTGGAGGGGAAGGTCCATATCCTCATTCCTTTTATCATCCAGTCCTGCCTTCCTACCCTCAGAAGTAAACAAACAAACAAACAAGCAAAAACACACACAAACAAACAAACCCCACAAACAAGGAAAAAACCAAACCTATAATAAAAAGAGGCTGAGAGATGGATCAATTGTGTACCTTGAAACGGAATCTAATTTCATACAATTGCCCTCAGTCACCAGGTAGGCTCAGATGTGGCAATCACTGCCCTCTGGCAGTTCTTCACAAGAAGAGTTTCTACTCTCTTGTTTTTAATCAGACATCTATGTTGCTTAGAGTACTGCTCAAAAGTAACTACCAAAAACACTGTTGGAAACTAACACAGAAAATATCTTAAACACGCTGGTTTTCTTAGCATTATTTCTTATTAGTTTTTCACTTTCCTTTACCTTTCTCTCTAGCTCTGCTTTAGCTTTTCTGACTCTCTTCATAACCTCTTGTTCTTATCTTTAGCAATTCAAGTCATTTTCTACTTTCAGTAGGCTTCCTGCTTCTCTACATTCTTTTATATCATGTTATAAAACCTACTTTTCTGGGGCTCTAAGCTTCACATTGGACAATGATGGCTGATGGTCAACAGCAAGCCGAGGGTGCAAGGAATTGAACTGAAATGGCATTAGTCTGGTGAAGTATATTTTGCAGCAACTCTGTTCCTCAAGCGTTCAAGCATCCCACAGAAGACCAGTCCACAGCTTCAGTGTAAGGCCAGGGCTTTCCTAAATGCCACCTTTTTAAAAATTCAGAAATAAATGTTAGAAATAATCAGACTGGAGTTTAAAAGAAAATGACAAGTTTTCATTCAAATAAAAAACAAACTTCCTTATGTCAGAAAAGCGTCATAGAATGTGGAAAAGTGGGATATTTTCTTCCTTGTCTTTATAAAAACTCCCCTTTACCTATTAGTGTTTAAACTGAAAGTTCAAACTACTTGGGTGTCTTTCAATTCAGAAGAATTGCTTACCTTCTGTTCAGATTTTATTTATTCCATGCTTTTCCCAGTTCTGAATCATCAAAATCCTTTCCTAGATTGTTTTTACAGAGAAACAAAATGTGATCAGTGAATAATTACTATTCATAGGGTGTTACATTCTTCAGTGTGATGAACGGCAATTTAAAAATTTTTTTTGTTTGTTGGTTTAGAGCTAAACCTAACAGTACAACCTAGTCATCTACAAGTAACATGAAGAATATCTGGTGGTACTAAAGGTACTAGAAGTTCTTTCAAACAACCCACTGCCTTATCCTTTCCTTTGGCCCTGAGTCACATTCTTTGGGTTAGACACGGCTCTGCATGAGAGATGTTTGTACTTTGTTCTGGATAGATAAATGTTCTATAACAAAGGCTCAACATTAAGCTTTAGCTAATGTTTGCTAAAATACTTTTCACAGATTAAGCTGTGGCTGCGCATGATGGTGATGAAACAGCTCTTCAAAATGTACCCAAAGTTTTTGAGGAGCCTAAAAAAATATATACCCCACAGTTCTGACTAGCATAATTCTTCCAACTTCAATAAAGCGAGACATACCACTGGCAGAAAGAGTGTGGGAGTTAGTTTGAGGTTTTTTTCTGGACTGACCTTTTTTTCCATTGTTATAAAGAATAAATAATAGCCATGTATACAGATATTGTAACACTTTTGGCAAATGATAATATACCTAGGAATGCTATCTTTTCCTGTGTTCTGCCAATTTCTCCATAGCAGCCTGGGTATCAAGTGCAGCACTCATTGTCACCACTGGAATTCAGTATCCAAGTGCCAAGGTAGAGTTAAATAATGATTCTTCTTCCCAAACAGGCATATAGTGCCTAAAATGGGTCCTAAACCTGAAATCTATAGTGATCGATCTGCTGCAGGAACACTCTGCTTTTGTGTTCAACTTCATTCCTGAGGCTATTGAAATAACTTCTTTGGCAAAACTGACACTGGAAACAAATCAGAGGCTTAGACCAGACAAAAGAGGAGAAACAACAAAAGGTCTTTTTTTGAAACTGAGACTCATTGTGGAAGGAGTTGTGAAATTGAATACAGGATAACTAATAGCTGAATGATAATTATGACCCCAGTGATACATTCATAGTACAGGAGAGTAGGTTTTCACCTCTTTCAAATAATCATTTTTAGTATATTAATTATGCAAAAGGTTGTATGAAAATGTAATTTTAATTCCTAAAATGTCAAATAGCAAGAAATCATTTTGGGAACTAAATAATGACTTCTTTGCAAATGTCAATTTACTAAAAAAACCCACAACATTTTTCAGAAACCTTCTACTAGCCAGGTCACTTAACCAGATAAAGATACTGGTTCAGGAAAAAAGTCTCTCAACTGCTAGTTACAAATAAAAAATTGCTAGCAAAATATGCCACTTTTCCTACACCAACTTTTTTTGACGGTTCATGCTGAAGGCAGTGTATCTTCATTCAGAGAAGACCACTTGGAAGAAACAGTGATGTGAGAAGAAAATATTGCACTTTTGACCTCACAGTCTACTGTAACACTATTCTGATGGGAAAACAAAGCAGGTTGTCACCAAAGTAATATTTTGGTATTAAATAGATTGATCTCACTAGACTGTATCAAAGTCAGTTCTTCTTTTATTTATTCCATATCAACTTAGAACAGATATTGTCTATATTTACAGAACTTAATTCAATAAACTAAGTAGTCTCATAGAAGTATTCATCTTCACTACCTATGTGTTTTTCTGTTTACAGAGGTCTCAAATTTCTCTTGAAATTTATTGTTCCATGTGACACAATATGTCTATATTGGCAATGGAGAATACGCAGATTCTGGTACGAGTGTGAAGAGGTGCAAAGGAGAGCAAAATACATCCAACATTTATTCCATTGCTCTTTGTTCTTAAGCAGTGGGAGGCAGAAGAATTTATCTTGAAAAGTTTCTGTGTAGAAGTTTTCATGGAGTTTCACACATTCATGTGAGACCAAAAGGAAAAAGGATATTTTTTCATTTTTATGTATGTGATTTGATGTTAATGGGTAACATTCAGAATTCCAGAATCTGAACTACATGTATACAGAAAGTTATCATTTGTCTCATCTGTGAAATCAACTCATTTATTAATTTTAAAGCAACATAGAAAGAAAACCTGCTAAGCAGAAGCTGAAGAACAATACAGCTCTACCTATCAACAGCAATGTTTTTGTTTAATATTTCTTCTTTTCCTGTGTTATTTTATCTTCCAAAATTCAGATTAAAAGTGTCATTTGTTTTGTACTGTAATTATACTTGGATTAATTATAATATGACTCAAGTATCAGAAGTTATTGACTCAAGTATCACAGTTATAGATAGGCAGAGGGACTCTCAAAATGTCACATAATCTACTTCATACTTTTTAGCAGATCAAGTGTATCTAAGCAATTTGTACATGTACTTGTCTAACCTTTTCTTATTAACTTACCGTGAAAGATATTCCAACAATTTTCTACAAGCTAGTTGTACTGTCTTAATAATGAAAGTTGTACCTCTATCTGATCTTAGGTTTTCCCCTGGTAACTTGATTTCCTCTGATCATTTCCTAAGGGGATATTTATAACCTTATGAAAACCATAGTTTCCGTAACTGTAGAGGAAGACTCTTGTGACCTCTCTTCGTGTCATGTTCTTCCCCAAGAAAGGAACAAATCCAGTTTATTTTTTCTTGGTCTTGAACCTGGGGTACATTTGTGCAAAAAAAGTTTTAAACCTAGGCATGGTACTTCAACTCAGCTTCTCCCAACACTGAGGAGAATAGACGATAAGTGGATTCTCATGTCACCACAGTTTTCAGCCTTGGAGGAATGCTTTGAAAGGCAGAGAAGCCCCTCAGTCAGACCAGTGACATCTGTTGTGCCTCTGAAGCTCTAAACCAAATGCTGAAATGGTGATGAGTGAGACTTCTAGAATTTTGGTACTAGCATACCTTCATGGCACTTACCTGGCTGGAATCAGGAATGCTGATAGAGAGGGTTGTTGATGACAACTGTGAGAGATTGGACCCTAAAAGTCTCTGAAGGTGTTGATTTTCCCTGGTGTGGGACTTTTGGGATGCTCAACAATGAGAACCTCAGAGCACTGTTGGAGACTACAGTCTCCTCTGGACTCTTCTAGGCAGTGATTCCAGGAATAAGCATGTCCATACAAGTCCCAAGCTCAGAGACATAGTGTTTCTGAGGCTTAACACTCCCCTTTTAAATCAGAACCTTAAGATATAACTGATGTAAACTGATTAAGTTGTTTATTGATTAATGAATACAATATGAGGAAATTGGCAAAGAACAGCAAAATTATCAATAATCTAAATAGCTAAAGAGCATACCGCTAATATTAACTCATTATTACAGTGGTCCAGGCTGTTATGTACTGCTATGAAGCTGTTAAATATTCTTAAATCTAGTGAATCAGATAAAAAGCTTCTATTGGATTAAAATTCTCTAAGTATGAAGGTGCGAGTCTATTTCTCCCCACACCAAGTCATATAGCTGTAGACCTGAAAGGTAGCCCAGCTGGTTGTCCCATTGAACTTGGTATTTGCCTGGTGGTCTTGATATTTGCTTATCAGATTTGCTATTGTTTATAGGCATCTATACTGCTGCTGTCAGTGAGTTATCCTGTCTTCTATAATTTCATCTCTTATACTCCTTTTCTGAATTTGACAGACCTTCTCACAGCCCTTTCATCTCTTTTTCTCCATCAAAACTGCTCCTGAATTAACAACCTGTTCCTAATTACCTTTTTTTTTTAAAAAAAAAAAATATTATTTGCAGTTTTACTACATTCATACTCAAAGTTGGCACTTCTGGAGTAGATCTCACCATTGCAGCAGGTAACAATAGAAAATCAGAGAAGATACCACTACTACTACTACTACTACTACTACTACTACTACTACTACTACTACTACTACTACTACCATGACTACTGAAAATGGAAAGTGATAAAAGAAAGACTCAGTAGGGCATGGCAAAAGAAGGAAGGTAAGGTAAAGATGAGAGTGAATTTTGAAACAGAAAATGGGTGGATAGGTGAGAAAGGAACAATGAATTTACAAAGAATAGAAGGCTGGAATTCCTCTGTAAATATGAAGGCACATGCAATATTTGGTCCTTTATATTGCCTGAAAAATCATTTCAGAGCTCTTGATGGTTAAAGAGTTGGTGTCCTTTAGAGTAGTTCAGCTCAGTGTGATCAACATATTGGTTTGGATCTTTATCCCTCTTTAGGAGATGGAGACTGCCTGGTAAGAAATTGTAGAAGATCTTCCAAATTTAGATTGCTTTGAAAGGCATCACGTTTGTGTCTGTGAAAACTTCACTGTGATCTTAACCAGCTCAAGGTAAATGAGGACTACCAGGTGATTTGCTTAGAGAGCACTCTTCTGTTCTGAGCCAAAATGCAAAGGTAGATCCAGGCTCCATCAGCTAAAACCTCTGGCTGCCTGGTCAGAGCATCTAATCAGTGATCTCTTCTCAAAATAAAAGTCTTTGATCAAGATGCAGGAGTTCCTCAAGTCAGCAACGCTTAACAAGAAGATGACAATAATATCTCTTCCACTCTGGATGGCTGCCTGTGGGCCTTTATGAGTTGAACATATATCTTCTTATTGTCACAAGCAAGGATATAAAGTAGAATGTATTATCATAGAACAATTGAAGAGTTTGGGTTGGAAGGGACCATCGAAGTTCATCTAGTCCCACTCCCTCTGCAATGAGCAGGGACATCTTCAACTATATCAGGTTGCTCAGAGCCTCGTCCAGCCTGGCCTGGAATGTCTTCAGGGATGGGGCATCTACCACCTCTCTGGGCAACCTGTGACAGTGTTTCACCACCATCATTATGTAAAATTTCTTCCCTATAGCTAGTCTAATTCTACCCTCTTTTGGATTAAAACCAGTACCCCTTGTCGTATTGCAACAGGCCCTGGTAAAAAATCTGTCCCCATTTTTCCTACAAGACCACTTGAAGGGTTAAAAGGCTGTAATATGGTCTCCCCAGAGCACTCTCTTCTCCAGGCTGAACAATCCTAACTCTCTCAGCCTGTCCTCACAGCAGAGCTGTTCCAGCTCTCTGATCATTTTTGTGGCCTTCTCTGGCCTCTCTCCAACAGGTCCATGTCTTTCCTGTGCTGAGGGCTCCAGAGCTGGACACAGGACTCCAGGTGGAGTCTCACCAGAGTAGAGTAGAGAAACAGAATCACTTCACTCAACCTGATGGCCATGCTCCTTTTGATGCAGCCCAGGATATGGTTGGCTTCTCGGCTTTGAGTGCTTGTTGCTGGCACAAGTCCAGCTTCTCATCCACCAGTGGCACTAAGTCCTTCTCCACAGGGCTGCTCTCAATCCCTTCATCCCCAGCGTGTATTGATACTGGGGGTTACCCCAACCCAGGTGCAGGTCCTTGCACTTGACCTTGTTGAACCTGGCAATGTTCACATGGGCTTACTTCTTGAGCTTGTCCAGGTCCCTCTGGATGGCATCCTGTCCTTCAGGCATGTCAACTGCACCACTCAGCTTGTCATCTGCAAACTTGCTGAGTGTGTATTCAATCCCACTGCCTATGTCACTGATGAAGATATTAAACAGTACTGGTCCCAGTATGGATCCCTGAGGGATACCACTCATCACTGATCTGGAGACGTTGACCACTACCCTCTGGATGCAATCATCCATTATCATGAGACAGACTGCAGTGTTAGGGATACGGCTAGAAAATATATTGGGAAGCTCTAGCATTTTGTGTGGATAAAAACAGTTTTGCAGTGAGGAAGTGGATTATCAAACATTAAAGCCTAGGATTTCCTGTAATGGTCTATGCGCATGTTTATTTTCCACTTAAGAAAGCTATCTCCTTTGTTTCTTGTTTTTCCTGAGTTTCCTTCTTGATTGGACAGCACATATATGGAGATTTCCTTATTTCTTTATCCCTTTGTTTTATATTTACAATGTATGGCTTTATTAGCACAAGCGTATCTTCGGAGTGTTTCTTTCAACTTCAGCTTCCCGCAGATGTTCCATAAAACCTAATCTACCATATTAACAGAGATATCAAGTGCATAGTTGTCGTGGTTGAGACGGACAAACGACATGGACCAAGTTCTTCCAGGATGAAAGTAGTAGATGCCATTTATTGCCACAAGTGCATTTTTATACAGTTTTACCAATTCATGTGTCTCTTCACTATTGGTTACAAGTTACAGCAGTAGCATCTCATTGGCTAATTTTGCTATCATCAGTGTTACTCTTCTACTCCCTTCTCTCTCACGGGTACATCCTTAATATCTCCGGATACTCCTTTACTCCCATCTTTCTCACGGGTAGGCTGTTTCCATGCCCTCTGTCAGGGAATCCACGGACCCACCGTAGTCCCCCACACATAGTCTTCATAATACCTATGGAACTCTTTTTGTTCTGTGAGCACTGTACAAGGATTTCCTGTCTGCTTCTAAGTGGAAGTGGAAGTGAGTGAAAGTAACTGCAGCAAGAGTTACTGGGCAGTCTTATGGGGTAACTTCTAGGTGAGCTTAGCACACTCTTCCTGTCACAAGAAATCTATGACCTCAATAGTCAGGCAAATGGAAATTAAGAGATGAGATAACAAGCTGAGATACCAAGTGTACATATTATTATCATATAGTTATCATCATATTATATTGATTATTATGAACCTTTTCACACAACACATGCCCATTCAACATACATGCTCAGAAGAAAGTTCTAAGAACCCAGAATAACTGATGGAAAATGATTCCCTCATTATTTTTGGTGAGCTGTAAAGACATACTGAATCTTGAACACCTTAAATGTCTCAAGTTGAAAGAGATGCAAAGCGGAGGCCAACGTAGCTGCATGCTTTGTATTATACTGGGTTGAATTAGGAGTGCTTCACAACCAAGAAAATCTCCCTGCCAATGAATAGGAAAGTAGCAGGGAAAATTCTCATAGATGTTTTTTGAATATAACTCTGAGCAGGCCAGCTAAAACAAGAGAAATGTGCTCTACATGGACTGTGTAAAACATGCAAATGCTCAACATAAAGTACACAGCTTTGTACATAAGCCTGTGAATGAGTAGGTGCAAAGGCCTGTGCAACAGGTACCAGGTTAGAACTTTATTCCAAATATTCTGCAACACCGAGGTGCTCAGTTCACACCAGCTGGGAGTAGCCATTGACAGGATAGACATGAGCTGCTTGGATCATTTTCTAGAAGAGAAATTGCTCCCTCGAGAAAATCATAAGGACGTAATAGATGTAGCAATCATCTTCTTATACTTCAGGCTTCGTATTACTCATCCTGTTTCTGCTCTTATCTTTACTGTCTCTTACTTGTTTTGGTTGTTTGGGTTTGGCTTTTTTTTCACTCAGAGCAACATCCTTGTCGCATCAGTCCCTTGTCACCCAGTCTCCTTTATCCTGGCCTGCACTTGTCTCTGCACCCTGGCCACCATTCTCCCCAGGTTATTTTTGTGGGGTTTTGTTTTGTTTTGTTTTGTTTGTTTGTTTGTTGTTGTTTTTTGGGAGAATGTTTGGTTGGCTGGTTTTGTGTGGTTTTTGGTTTGGTTTTGTTTGATTTTGGCTTTCTTTTTGTTTTTTTCCTGTGTTCCTTTTCTCATTCTCTTTGTCCAGTTCACATCCATTTCTTTCTCATTCTTACTACATTTTCTGCCTTCCTCATTGCTCATATAAGAATTCCTGCTCCCTTTTTATTAAGCACTAGAAATTCTAGGGCGAGAAGGCATCAGTGATTGGGAGGGTGGAGTCCCTCTCCCACTTCATCTCCTAAAATTAAGGAATTCCTCTCACAGGAGTTGAGTGTGATTTCAGAGAACGTGTATGTAATACTAGCTTATATTGTGCTAGAATTTTGTTGATGCTCTTGGCTGTAAGCTTTTTACTCATTGTATAGCTTGGAAACTTGAATCATACTGCTAAAGTATAGATGAATCAAAGCGATGGATTCTGACAGGAAGAAATATGCTTTTTTCAATATCTAAACATAGCAATAAGGAAAAAGGTGCAAATATTGATTTGGGATATTGCTTTCATTCTTTACTTAAGAGTGTTCACTGAGACAGTGATGTCAGCGGTCAATGGTGTTACAGTGATACAATGGTTATTGCTGTAGCGTGGACTGTAGCCGACCTGGGACTGAGACAGCTATTAACATGCTTTGAAATAAAATCATTAGATATATTTCCAGAGCTAAATTTAGACGATGTTTATGAGCAAACTTGAGGAATAAGTCTGGTAGAAGAACAGTTTAGCAGACTTTTCCTCACGACCAAATAAACTGCTACTGCATTTTACCACAAAATGATATCTTGGAGCACAGCTACGTAGGGGAAACAAACAAACAAACTAACTAACTAACTAACAAACAAACAAACAAACCCACAACATACCGTATGTCAGGATCCAACCCAACAGCAGATCTTTACCTCTTTTGGTCTAGGTTATGTTTCTATTCCTTTTGTCTTTTTTTGCTCTGAAATGAGAAGCATGCTTGCAGCAGTTAATTAAGAATCCAGTACTTGGGTTTGTATTCCTCCAGTAAGAGAGAAGAATGTGGTTGTTGTTCAGAAATATAACACAGATAAGAGCTAACTTTTTATATCAGGGACATGGATGCACAAGTTAGGTTTATACTCTGTAATTTGCTTTGCAACATGGCACCATGCACACAGTTACTCTTGAGATGTCTTCATTTGTCTGGTGGTAAAATCCGCATTCATTGGGCACACATAGAGTGGGATGTAAAAATGAGCACTTTTTAAATTTTTTCTATAGCCTGAATAGCTTCTCCCCAGCATATCCAAGGTAAACATTGCAACACTAAAACAACACAGTGTCCCCATATTCACTTTTAAATTTCAGATCAGGCACTGAGGAACGAAAGGTGGATGTGCAAATAGATTTTTAAAAATCAAGATGAAAATATACCATACCCAGCAAAGTCTGTGCTGGGAAAACAACATAAACAGCCAACACAAATTGGAGCATTATAGTGCTGCTTATAACCAGCTGTTCCCAGGTGCTTTCACATAACCACAGTTAATTAACCACTTCTGCATAGTATTTCCTCGTTAACAAAGAGCTCTTTGAGATGCTTGGTAATAGCTATCAGTATGTAAAGCAGGAATAGCAGTTCCTTCTTAAACCTCTGTTTCTCTAGAAGTGCACAAAAGAAAGTGGTCAGAAAGGGCTAGAAAGTATCAGAAAGCTTTAATCAGTCTAATGGAGACCATGAAGGATGGCAAAACACAAGATAATGGTGTACTTGCAAGCCTTCATCTTCAGTGATGCTGAAATTTGAGACCATTTTATTTGTACACTTGGAAAAATGGTATAAGAGTCCTCAGAGTCATTACTGTTAATACTGCTCTTTCTCTTTAAGCTAAAGGTTTCTGTTCTTTCAAAGGTGTTACACAGTGTTATTAGGCATGTACCTATGAAAGTAAGGTATATTCAGTGCAATTCATATGGGAACAAAATAGAGAACTGTGCAATACGGAGAACTCTCACTGCAGAAGTGTGAAGAACACAGAGCTGTGTTTTAGTGACAAGACTGGGACCAGCTGGGCAGTCTGGGGCTGTATTTGTAGAGAGATGTGCGGGCAGAGATGATGTGTGTCCTGACCTGACAATGACTGGCAGAGTAAAGGACGGAGAATCAGTGAAAAACTGTGGCTGACCACTGAATTGGGAAGGTCAGAAGGGGAAGAAAAAAATTAGGAGACCTCAAGAAAGAAAAAGACAATGAGGATTTATAAGGACATGAGCTGGGTCTCACTGGGCAAGAAAGCTGGAAATAAAAGTGGAGGTAGGGTTAGAAAGCAAGACATTTACAGATGTCTTGAGCATTCATAGCTTCAACTGAAGTTAGTGGGACTTGTGTACATGTTATTATATATTAATAAATATTGTGTATACTACATATATATTGTATATATAAACAGTGCCACATAATACAAGGTGCTCTGATACTCAGGCACAAAACCTCAACTGGACATGCAGTTTTACTGAATACTTTTGAGAAGCATATTTTGTAACATTTTTATCTTTTCAACACAAAGGGAAAGGAAGGGAAGGTTTATTTCCTTGTTTTCTTTCTTCTTTGTGAAGCATCATATAAAAAGCTGAGTAGAAACATATAGTTACGGCCTGGAAGAGGTTTGTAGAGATGCTCCTCTACTTTTAGGATGCAAGGAGGGCTTATGGAGAGATTAAATCTGTTGCGATTCAGTCTGTCCTTACTGAGGTCATCATTCTATTCTTGAGAAAGTAGATGACTTCATAATCTACCTTCTTGATCTCTTCCCTGTCTCATTTCAGTGGAGTTTTAAATTAGTACAAGATGAACCATTTTCCATGAGTACTTGTTTTTCAAATATTGCCTTGGATGATTAATATTCATTACTAACTGGAGGCTCTTGTACATAAAGTCATCATATTCACTGCATGCAGATACCATCACTGGAAAACTGGGTAGGTAGGGGTATAAATACACAGTGATAGCCTATGCAAAAGCCAGAGCTTTATGCTTGAGCTGTTGCTCTTTGGAATTTTGGTCAGAAACAGGTGACCAAATGAGAAAAATGGAGAAATAAACAGAGTCAGAATTCCCTGTTGGTCCCAGAGGACAACTCATGTGAAACTGAAACAATAATTACCTGACTAGTTTTACATGCTTTGAAATCAAACCAATTGAATAACCTGGAGTATAAGGCAGAATATATCTATAGGTCCCAAGCCCTCTTCTTCAACCTCCAAATAATATTTTGCTTCCTCAAGAGGTTGATTTTAATGCCTGGAGCAAAACTATTTTAAGTGTCAGAACATGAAAAAATATATTTTTCCTTCTCTCATGTGAGCTTCCAAGGTAGTTTTTTGTTTCTGTAGACTCTTATTTTTAATTCTTGTTCATATACATTTCCACTGTGGTATAATTCAGATAGATTAAGAAAAAAAATCCAGATTCTTATGTTGCTGTTTTCTCTGAAAATCCTATTTATTTTTAGTGACTTTTAGTCTACTGTGGAGAAATACTGTAGAAAATAAGTGCACTGACAGAAGAGAGACTAAAGAAGACCAAATGCAAGTAAAGTACTGCCCACTCAGCTGTGAACACTGTTTTCCTGAAAGAAGTATACTTCTTGTATATACAGAAAGTTGTCAGCAAGAAACCATTAAAATGCTCCTAAATATTGATGTGAGAAAGCAGAGCAGCAAGGGGATTAGGAGACTGGCTTTAAACTGTAAGCTTGCAGCAAGAAGACTATTATGACTCACACATCTGTGCTGTCCTCAATGAATTTAGCACTGTAACCAGCAGTATATGTTTGTTGCTTTTCTATCAGGTAACCAGAAAAGGCTTAGTCACATTTTCCATTCATCTGCTTTTCAAATTCTGTAATCTCAGTGTGTCCCACAGTCATTTTAGATTCAGCAGTGCTTCCTCTCAGTTCATATTAAAGTAGGTTCCCAGCAACTGAGGTTTGGGAGCATATTTTCTGCCTTGTCTGGGATCTGTGTGAAACTTTCAATTAAAATCTGTGAGTCACTGACTAAAGTCCAACACTCGATATATTTACTTTATTAATAGTTAAATACAAATATTAGTATTATGTGTATTAATCTTAATTTCCTAAGGAAGTTTATTTATGTTTCTTATTCAACCCTAAAAGCTTTAGGTCCCTTTTTAAACTTGATTTGACAGCATGATAGATACCAAAGACAGGCAGCTGCTGCAAGCATCATGAACCTTGAGGAGAGGTGATAAGAAAGGAATTGGCAGCAGAGCCGGAGCCTGGCCCTCCATGGCAGAGGCCCCAGCAGAGGTCGGCAGCTGCATCTGCATCTGCACTTGTGTCTGATGGACACGGGAAGGACCAACAGCCAAGTATGTCTCTTCCTGCTTTTCTGCTGGCCAAGGGTGGTGGAGAGGACTGAGAGCACTGTCAGGGCAACAGACGGTGGCACTGTGGGTGCAGGAAGTGGAGATTACAGCAGGTGTGGTGGTGAGGGTGCTGCGGCAGGACAGGAGAGGAATGCACCACACTAACTGTGCGATATCGCAGGGGATAGGATACACTTCTTCAGGAGAATAGGCTTTAGTTGACATATCAAAGCTTTAAAAAAGTTTTAAAACCTTTGTTTGAAAGGAAATAAGAAACTACATTTTATTTTAATGAAATTGCTGAAAAGCTATGTAGCAATCTGTGGTTTTCCTTGTTTCTTATTGATCGGTCTTCTCTCTCTAATCGAAATAGAAACCTAAATAGGAATTTGGATTTCCACAAGTTGATTAGTTTGTTATTTTGCTTGAAAAATTATTCCTAACCCTTGGAATTTTCTTCTTTTTGTTTGTTGTCGTTTCATTGATGACATGCTGGTGAAAATTTACTACAGGATGCCTTCCATATCAGTCCTGACCAGTTAGCAGGGGGTTGATTTCCACTTCCAAATGTGCTCAAAAGTGTGTATGGTAATAAAACATTTACAGCTGCTGGTTGGTCCACCGTTCAGTACTGAGCTTCATGCAGATGTTCCTCGCCAACAGCATATCAGATATTTGAATATTTTTAGTGTTGCATCTGATTCTTACTAGCGGGGTAAAATCGACAGGATTGTTTGGATACAGGTCAGAGCTTGTTAAAGTGTTTTAGCTATCACTCTCCAAATCACATTACCAACAGAAATAACACATTTGTGTACTACAAGGCATAAAGCAGAAAGCAAACAGGAATGTGGATGCTTTGGTACCTCAGTTACTACTTTACTGTTTCACAGTAATAGGGCAAGTAAATCCTCTTGTGACTATGAATGTTTAAAATTAAAGCTCTAGAATAGTATTTAAAAGACTTGTTTCTGCTCTTGAATTTCTCACAGCTTCTGCATTTGACCTTTGGGCAAGATAATTAGGGCTTTGCTCTGTGTGTTTAATTCACTGTCTGTGAAGTGCTGATAATGTTATATATCACTAGTTAGAGGTAAAAGCATTCATGTTTGTAATGAATTGAAATACCATGGCAACAGAAGACAGTGGAGGGTAAGCAAATGTGTAGAGCTGCTTTGCTACCAAAACATCTTGTCTTTTCACCTGGTCCTACTTGAAACACAGCTATTTTCCTTCCCCACCAGATCTAGTATTTAGGGGATCAGTATGGATGTGCTTCTTGCCAAAATCCTATACTGAATACATAAAGTAGACAGACTGCCTCTGGCTCCAGGCAGGACTGATTTAAGAGCTAGATCAAGCTACCCAGGAGTTACCTCCATCCTCTCTGAGAAATCTATGCCAGTGCTCAGACACTCTCTGGGAGATTAATTTTTCCTTCTGTCCACTTGGAATTTCCCTTTATCGGTCTGAGTATTGTCTCTGCTCCTTTCTTTATGCACCTCTGAGAACAGTCTGATTCTGTTTTCTCTATAACACTATTTTCAGTAGAAGAACACAAAGTGGATCCTTCCAAGCTTTCTCTTCTTTTTTAAGCTGCCAATTTAGACCTTCAGAGAAATTTGGGCTGGGAGGTGTTTTTAGATTTGGGTTTTTTTTTTAGCTCTGGTGAAATAAACTGTGTTGAAATTGAACATCAATTTAAAAGTATCTGCAAACAATATTTTTTTCTTGAATCCTGGAAATAAGTAAGCCCATGTGAATCTTCATTTTTAAAAAGTGACCTGTCTTAATTTCATTCACAACAGAATCATGTAAGTTTCTTAGAGTCCAGCTTAGTACTTTGGGGAAGGGGAAGGCTCCAATGGCATTAGATTTTAACATAAATAATCAAATAAGTATGAAAATTCAACCCAGTGTTAAAGATAAATAAACTCAAGAAAGGGGGTGGCAAGCTGACGGACAGTGAAGTAACACCAGTGAGGCCTTATATTAGGCTGACCTGCTAACATGGAGCTTAGAGAACAGGCAAACTGTGCCAAAAGTCTCTCATACCACTTCCTCCTCTTCTTTGATGGTAGAGGCACAATGGAGGAACACAAAACATCATGAAGTATTTGCAGCCAAGTTTATCACAAGCCTTTAAACTTGATTTCCAAAACTTTTCAGTTCAAACTCACGTGGCTAATTATAGTTGAACCTTGTCTCCACTGAGACTATGTTCATTAATGCTAGTTTTAAAGTTTTTTGCATATATTTAGCAATACAAGACAGGTATGAAACATAGAGCCTAGAGAAAGAAGGTATTTAGTCACCAAGCCTATAGGAGAAAGGAAATTTTCTCCTCATACTGAATCAAGGAGTTGTTAATAGGCTACCAAATTACAGACATGTCACCTAATCTGCCAAAACAACATTTGTAACCCTGAAGATACAGAGCAGTCCTTAATTTAATAAGAAGAGTATCTACCATCTCAACAATAAAGTAGAAGAAAATTTACTTTTGACTAAAAAGACTGAAAAAACTATTCAGGTGTACCGGATAGAGACTGTTTATGAAGTTAGGGTGCTCCACAGCTAACATCTTCCTTCTGATGGAGCCTAAAATGTAAGAAGAATTACATGCATGATGAATTCCCTTAAGAAAACATCTACCATTGTTTGGTTGAATACAAGAGGCAGGATAGCCATATTTTAACACAAGAAAATAAATACGTTTTTTCTTTTATTTCTTCAGGTGCATCATATGTAAATACTCTTGACTCCCTGATCTCCTGTGGTTGATTTAAATAAATAATTTCAACCTCTTCCTGCTCTTTTAAAGTACACATAGTTTGAGCTGAACAGCCTTGCGAGGTCAGTGGCTAACTTCAAGCTGTTCTTCATCCACGGATGATGGAACTGACAGCTGCATTTCTGGACAAGGAATAATTAGGGTATGGTAAGCATGGACCAAACCATTAGACATGTCTGTGGAATAGCATTTGCACGTAGACATCATGTAAATTACAATAACAAAAATATTTATTGATAAAATCCCAGTATTATTAGTATCATTGCCGATTCATGTATGACAAGACCAATGAAGGTGTTCTGTTCTTCTGTGTGATGAACAACCTGTGTCCTATTCACTTCTTGGCAGATAAATCATTCCTAAACAAATAATACATCATCACAGAAAAGGTGATATGTTCTTTTGTCATTCAGCTTGCATTCCTGCCTACATGGTAAATTGTTTTTAGGAAGAGAGGAATGCCTCAGACTTTTTCTTTTTTGCAGCTCTCGATAACAATACTGACACAATGAGGAGCTTCACATTTGAACGTTACACCTGAGTGCTGTAATCAGGAACTGAGACTGGGTGTTCAATTCAAATTCTGAGTTATACCACATTCAGCAACATCAGATTTATCTTTGAAATCTATGATAAAAGTTATATAAGCAATGGGTAACTTCTGCAATGACAGCCAAGTTCTAGAGTGTACGTTCAATCTTATGTGATATGTGAATGCAATCCCATAGCACTAATGGCACTTCATATCTGCTTATTTAAGAACCGGATATGTCTGCAAATCGGGAAAGCTCTATTCAAAATGAAGTCCTATGCTCTCTGAACAAAGTGATAAAAGAAGATTTTGTTTTAAGGTAGTGATTTAGTCATCTGGGCCTTTGGCCTATTTGAAGCTTCAAAACTTTATTAAAAACACATACATACAAAAGAGAGAACATACATTTCCTTCTATTGCAGAGTTCTAGGCAGGTACTGCTATATAACCAGCTACTTTGTTCTAGAAAATTATGATTGCCTTTCATCATCTACAGCAAGGGTCTGTGCACTATGGCCACTTGAGAATTGTACAGTGCTGCTTAGTGATGATGAAATAACAGCTGATTGCTTTTGCTAATGGGTTTGCTTTTGATGTTGTTTTGTGTGTCATGTGACTTCAAATGCAGGATTTTGAAGTGTTTTGCTGAACAGGAGAATAACATTAAATAAAACCTGTTGTAGAATTCTATTACTACCAAATGTAGGGAGTGTCAACTATAGGAGGGATACAGGCACTGCACCTCTACCACCGTCGTCACAGAAGGAATGACAAAAAACTCACAAGAAAAAAAAAAGATAAAGGCTTAGAATTATGTAGCTCTTCAAATAACAAATAATTACTTGTCTCTTATCATATTTCTTCTTGCTTTTTGGTATTAAGTTATTAATACTCCATGAGGTAGTTTCCATTTTTGAATGTTATCTTGCTGCACTACAAGTAATTTTCCAGTGAGCATTCACAGTTACTGTTCACGTCCTGAGGCCTGATTTTTATTTACACAAAATCCATAGTTTATTTCTGCTTTGAGAGATATTCTGTGCAACTGAGTTAAGTATAGATTGTGTTTGGTACTGATTGTGTTTCACTTTCTTTTATGTATTACGGCAAACATTTTACACAGGCCTTCTGAAAGCATCTATGTATTTACTCTTTGAATTTATTTTATAAACATCAGCATGACTGAAGATATTTTGGTCAGGACAGTTTCTTTGTAGAAATCAACTCCAGTTCTGGAACATCCTGTAATATTTTTCATTAAAACAGCTGCCCACATATACTGGCTTCTTCAGAACTGATAGAGTGTGTCCCACATCTTTGAAGGGTCTAGCCCCAATCACTCTAAGTACTTAACTGTTGCCTGATAATTATTGGCATTTGATACTGTAGAATACCAGGAATTCAGTGGCATTCTACTCCATTCATATTGTACTGGAACTGGTGGAATGGAGTTAATTTTCTTCGTAGCAGTCTATACAGTGCTCTGTTTCAGATTTGTGTCCAAAATAGTGTTAACAACACAATGATGATTTAGGAGTTGCTGAGCAAAGGGTCAAGACTTTCTCTGTTTCTTCACACTGTGAGTAGGCTGGGACACTGGGGTTAGGCAAGAGTTTGGGAAGGAACACAGCCAGGACAGCTGATCCCAGCTGACCAAAGGGATATTCCTTGCCATATAACATTGTCAGCAATAAAACTGGTGTAGGGGTGAGGGAAGAGGGAAGAGTTTTTCCAAAGTAGCCATTGACCAGAGGGTGACACGGCATCAATGTGCCAGTGAGAGGTGGTGACCAATTGCTTTTGCAGTGCTTGTTTTCCTGGTTTTCCTTCACTTATCAAACTGTCTTTATCTAAACCCACAAGTTTTTCTTGCTTTTCTCCTAATAATCTTCCCCATCCCACTGACAAGGTGTGAGGAAGCCACTGAGTGGGGACTTAGCTGGTGGCAGGGGTCAACCCACCATGCATATACATTTCTAACTACTCTAAGAATATGGTATAACTGCAAGTTGTAGCCACTAATAAAAGTGTCATTGCCTGATAAGCTTGTCCAGACTTTCTGTCACTCTCAAAGAGCATCACAGCTTTGGGTGTGAGGAAATGTACCATAAAAAAAACTTGCATTTAATACAAGGTATTCAAATATTTTACTGAAACACATCGATGTTTGAGAATAAAGTTGAACAAAACCATATTGGCAAATTGAAGTTCTGCCCTAAAAATGCCCTGACACTTTTTTCCAATCTCATCAGGTTTAAATTAGTTTCCTAAACTCATGCTTTAGAAATTAGCTTGGGTTTATTTGTACATTTTTATTTTCTTTTCTACATGGGGATCGCATTTGAGCTTAGAAATCATTCTTAAAAGAAACATGAAGAGATTAATTAAATGGGCAGGATGCAGATAATGTTTGCAAATACTTCAGGCTTCGGACAAATATGGGACACATTCATTTTCTGTCACATGATGCTGAAAAGATATGTGCATACACAAAGGCGCATTTATTCACATACAAGTGTTTCTGATGGTTGAATGGAAGACACAGCACACAACTATCTGTGAAATGTAGCAAATTTTGAAACATGTGAATGAACCAAAACTGCTTAATTCTAGGCAATTTTGTGATCTCAGAAAACTGCTAAACTAGACTGCTCAGAATCACATTTAAGGTTTGTCACTGTCTCTTTTGATATACCTGTGATTTTACTTTAAATATTCAACACTTCTTCCCGGAATTGCTAGTGCTCCCAAAGAGTTCTTTGATGTTAGAAGATAACACAAGATGAAGCATGGCTTTCAGTTAAAGGCAAAATTTTTTAATGTGCTTTCATCTTGCATTTTTGGGAGCTGCTGAGTGTTGATATTCTTGGGTGAGTTAATCTTTAGGTTAGTTTACACTAGAGTTTACTCTTTAACATAATTTTCACCATTAGCCTTACGCCATTTACTAACATTTACACAGAAATGTGGGAAAGCACGCTTAAAATACATGAAGTTATTCTGACCAGGCATGGTGACTGCAGGAGGCAGTGTTGTAATCTGGTGGGAGGAAAAAAAGGCTGAGAGTCTCTAAAAAGAAAACCGGCAAGTGAAGCACAAAACCAGAGGAACCCAAAGTGGAGGAGCTGGTATCTGCTGGCAGGTCAGGAGTTTGAGCATTCACTTGAAGACTCATCTTCCAGTTTCATGATTTCTTCAAAGGACGTGCTCCTGTATCTGCAGCTTCCTCAAAGGGTGTTAAAAACAACCAGCCAACCAACAACAACAAACCCAAAAAACATCAAACTTTGATCTCGCTGTTCCATCATTAAGCTGTGATTAGCTGCTGAACTGAATAGCACATTTCATTTCCTCCAGAATGCCTGTAAATACAAAACCAATTTTCTTTCTCTGACAAATATAATTAAAAATTGTGGATCATTCTGGGAGAACTGAAGCCACAGTAGTTTGTAAAAATAGATTCACAGAAATTCTTTTTTATAGTTCTTGCCATGCTGTTACTGAATGCACATGGAGAAAGTACTGGATATAATTCATTTTATGTAGACCTAGAGGTACAAAGTCTCTGAAGATAATTATACAGTGAAAGTCTTTGTGCCAAAGGAAATTACTTATTTGCATAGTGTTAATAGCCATATATAGAACAGTGCTATTATTGGAAAGAATTACTTCTTTGCACTTTTGCAAATTCAGGAAGGCTTCTAGGTTGATCATAGGATGACAGGAATATTCTGGTGAGGAGGGACCTTGGGAGGTCATGTAGACCAACCTACTACTCAAAAAAGGGTCATCTATGAGGTTGGACTAGGTTATTTAAGGTTTACCTACACCAGCTTTGAAAATGTCCAAGGATGAAGACTGCACAACCTTTCCAGCCAACCTGATCCACTGCTTGACTGTCTTCATGATGGAAAAGCGTCTCCCTATACCCAGCCTGAATCTTTGTTTTTTCAACTTGTACCCATTGTTGCTTGTCTTGCTGGTACACACCACTGTGAAAAGCCTGCTTCCATCTTCTTGATGACCTCCTTTTAGGTTTACAGAATGCTGCTATTTGGTGTGTGTCCCACCCCAAGCCACCTCCTCACCAGGCTGAACAATCTTCCTTCCCTCAGCCTCTTCTCCCAAGGTGGCCATCTGCAGAATATGTTCCAGTTTATCAGTGTCTTTCTTGCATTGGCACATCCAAAACTGGGTGCAGTATTTGAGGTGCAGTCTAATGAAACCTGAGTAGAAGGAGAGAACAGCTTTCCTCAACCTAATAGGTATACTCCTATTAATGTACTCCATGGTATGGTTGGCCTGCTTGGCTACCAGAGCACGCTGTTGGCTCTTGTTCTTCTTGCTACTACCATGACTCCTATTCCACCAAAGGTCCATCCCAGCCAGAACTTCACCAGCAAGTTTTTTTTCCTTCCTAGTTTCAGGACTTATTGAATCTCATGAGGTTCCTCCCAATCCCTCGCTGCACCCTGTCAAGGTCTTTCTGAATGGTAGCCCTGCCCCTGAGCATGTCAAGGATGCTGGAGTCTGCTACCCTTCTCAAGTACAGAGACCTAGGCTTTCAAGCTAATTATTTTAGTTCCCATCCATGCTATTTATTGTGTAAGTCTATAAAATGGAAAAGAAAAAATATGTCCTAATAACAGGAAAAAGGAAAGTAGTACACCTGAAATAACAAACATGGAACAAACACGTGTTTAGCTGAAGTGAGCAGTTGGACTTTTTTCTCTTGGCACAACCAATGTGACAATAAGTGAATGTGAAACTAAGAATGTACAGTTGTTCAGTCACAAGCAGAACTATAATAAATTCCTCAGGCAAGATGCTTTTTCTGTGAGACAGTTGCCTTCTTTACAAACCATTTTCATTCTTCACACCTGAATGTAGATAGTCTGTGAGGCATGTAATACCCTCATTTTGTGCCATCAAAACGGAGAATTCTAGGAAATTTCTTGTCCTGAAACCATTCACTAATAAAACAAGTAGATAAAAACAAACATATAAATGATCGTTCATGAAAGTTTCTACTGTCTATCTATTACGTATTTTTAAAAATAATAACACTATGGATAAGTTTGTAATGATATAGCAAACTTAATTTATGGTAATATCTTCTGATAGATGTTATTAATTTTTTATCAGCATTGATGTTTACAAACAATTTGTATAACCTGGAGATTATCTTCTCCTTGCAGAATGCCTGGAAGTTTGATACAGGAACTAAAAATGAGTAAAAGAGAAACAAGTGGCAGGAAACGTCTGAAAGAAATGGCATATATTGGGTTGAGCTGGTTGGAGAAGATTATTAAATAACAAATTCCATTCTGTGTGATATCTACTGGCCAGTTTGCTTTCAAACACTTTCTTTCCAACAGAGTACCAATATATCAGAACTGACAGAGTGACAGGTAGATAGGAATCAACATCTATTAATTTTAGCATTGATATAGGCTTTAATTTTATGATGGGCTTTCTTTGCAATACTTTTAATATTAATAAATAAATCAATCTGTACTTCATGGCACTTAGGTTGTTCTTGCTGAAGTCTGACATTCCAGAGAATCTGCAAACTTGCAGAGCTGAGCTCGGGTCCTAGGACAGAGGCTGAAGAGCTGTGCAATAGAACTGTTATGGCCAGAATTTTGAAGCCTCTAAAACAGAAACAGTTCAGCTAAATACGAACATATGGAAAATTATCTACTAATATTAAAGAAAATTAAAGATGAGACAAAATACAACAAAATACCAGTAATAGGTAAGTTCAGCAAACAAGGCCTTGATAATGTAGGCAATTTCTCCTGGGGTGGGGGGAAGGGTGGGAAAGAAGGGAAAATCTCTGCTTGGTAAGACGTAAGCAAACCTTGCTGTGGTATGAACAGCTTGATGTTCTACAAAAAAATTATGCTAACTGTGCTGGTTATGTCATTTCTTATCTTTATATATATATATATATACTCAGTCATTCAGACTTAACTCTCAGTCCTTTGGAACAAACCAGAGACTTTTAAACTCAACTGTTTCCCATCCCTACAACCACACACAGGACATGTTTTTGTTCTATTCTGTTTTCTCATTCTGTTACAATTTCTTCCCAACAGGCATCACTGGCTGGCTGGCAAAAGTCACCTGCAAAGATTGCCTATTATTATTTTCTTGTCAAACTAAACCCTGTGTGTTTCTACTGTTAGAGTCATAGTGGCTTTTGAAAACACAAGTTTACAGTACTGGTCAACTCACTTCTCCTTTTCCTATTTCTTTGTTCATTACACTTGTGGAATTCTATCTTATATTAGATTGCAATCTCATTATTTTGCTCAGTGTGTGCTAAATACTGTACAAAATTAAGACTCAGTACTGTCTGAGGAAGTTAGGACTGCTCTTCCCATATGTACTAGAACACAAGCACATCTGTTGTAGCCAAATATCACCGACTTTTATCCCCATCCTTCCTTCATGTAATATATCACCTCACAGGAGATACATAGGGACAGAAATTAATTAGATAATCTATATTTAAATCTATTTTATCCAGTCTAGTTCAATGCTGTGGAAAAGTGCCAAACAACACTGGATTAGTCATTGGTATGGTTCTTTTGAAATAACACATACTTAAAAGTTTAAATTTCAACAGATGAACCATCAGAAAGAAGGCAAAAAAAAAATAACATGGAAAACAAGAAGACAGAAATAACTTATGATCGTGCAAAATCATTTTAAAAAAATATATGGTATCTGAGAAAAACTAGCCTATGAAGACTACCATTAGATCACATAAGATGTTACCTATTGAGTTCTTTAAAATAATCTATGAGATAAAATACCACTTGTATTTTTCTTATAAAGAAACCAGAAAGGATACTTTCTGACTTCCTATTACTGGATTGTTTTTTAAATAAACATTTTTTCCTTCCATAATTATAAATATTGATGTGCTAAAAATGATTTAATGGCCCTTTCTATTTGGATGGGAGCCTGTATCCATGTGGGCATTTGCCATTTTGTAATCTGTTCCTTAAACTCCTTATGACAGTAACTCTTTGGGTGCCATATCATTTAAGGGAATTTTCAAACCTGAGTTGAATTCCAGCTTAGCCATATAATGCATGAGCAGCTTTGTGCACCTGAGAAATATTAACAGAAGCCAAAACACCAAGCCAGAAGTAACTTTCATCAGCTGACAAAAAATGCCAAGGAGAGTGACAAGACCTTGGAGCCTAACTCCAAGATGGATAGCACTGACTACTTCTGTAGCTTAAAGGCACTTCTTTCAGGAAGATGTGGAATGTGTTTGACAAGACTTCCAACAAATATTTTTCTATGAATCTATGGTTCTGTGACTCCAGATGGAGGGAGGGACTTGCTACTGTGACTTCAGCCTTTGTGTCATATTGATTACAAAAATGTGGAATGACAGTTTGTGTCTATGATGTTGGCCACGGAAGATGGATCAGCTGTGGCTCCTGCTCTGGCCAGAGTGCGCAGGGGACTAAGAGACCATTTGTGCTTGGTATGCGGAATAAACCCAGTGGCACTCCTGAGATCCCACCACCAATCATTAAGAACCAGTTTGAGCTAGGCAAGAAAACACACAATGGGCATGATTGCAATAAATGTCCTCCATCCCCTTTACCATTACCTGTTTGCCAGCTACTTGCAGTACATACAGCCACCTGCTCAGGTGCTCTTAAGGCTCAGTGAGCTCTGCTAAGTCAGATGAGCAGTGCAGACAGCCAGCAATGGTAGAATTAGAAGAGATGAAAAGAAGCTCTGACTTGGCTTCTAAACAATGCTTAGAGCAAGAGAATGAATTTGGGCTGCATTGAATTCAGTATGCAGAGAAGGTCTGGGTGGATGGTACAATCCAGTGCATAATGCAGAATCCAGAGAAAGTCAAAATCTGGTGTCCTTGGCCAGAGCTGAAAGTTTCCCTTTGCAATGGCCAGAAGAAGGCAGAGAAAACCCATTTTTCACACATATATAAGGCAAAATTGAAGGTCATGGGTGTTCATCCATGAAGTGCAGTTATTTGGCCATTGCCACATTGTCATGGATGGCCTCATGCCTCTGACTTCCCTGTCAGCAGCTCAGATACCTAGGTAAAGAATATAGGAATTAAGAAAACATTTAGTGATAAGTGGCCCAAATGCTCTTCCAGCACCAAGCCTGAGGACTTCTCAGTGCAGAAGTGACTTCATATTTTACCACTCTGTGGATTTCTCTCTCTTATACCATCTCACCTCCCTTCAAAGCCATGCAAATGATTAGCTCTCACCAACAGCTGGCAAGGAGTTTTGTGGCTTACGACTGTGTGAAGAACCTCCTCCTTTGTTTTGTTTTGAACCTGCTACCTACTGTTTTCATTCGATGGCTCCTACTTCTTTTTTTTAGTAGTAGTAGTGACCTGCATCCTCGCTCTCTCCAGGCTGTTTTGATTTCATAGCCTTTCTATGTACGTTTTCCATTATCTCAGTCAGCTCCACCCTAAATTGAAGAGTCCTTGTCTGGTTGATCACATACAGAGGCTTTCCATACATTTTATCTTCACTGTTGATCTTGTCCATATGTTTTCCAATTCTGCTATAGGCTTTTTGTAGTGAAGGAGGAGGAAGTTGGCAAGAAATAGTTTTAGAACTGCATGGCAGTGGCATAAGAGTATCTTCTATTCTCTATTCTTTTCCTAATAATTTAGTAGCACTCACTCTGTTTTTTTGCCATCACTGAGCACTGATGTGATGTTTCCACAGAACCATTCATTTTCATGAAAAAGACAACTCTATAATATGAAAACAAAAAAAGTATTGAAAATTTTAATATAAGAAGGCATGCTGTATGTTAATGGAATTTGTTTAGACCAAATGGTTGATCCCTGGAAAAAAAAATTCTTTATTATTTTGTTTCTTTTGTTTGTTGAGGGAAAAGCTGCTGGGTTATATGCAGGCAATAAGGAAAATTCTGTAAGTAGAATTTTCAAACCAGGAAAATCAAGAATCCTGTACTTTTGGGGACAAGAAAAGCTGTGGGGAAGACAGATAACCCAGAAAACCTACAGATCATTTCTACTCTATTACATGGGACTGTGTCATTTAAAAGAGTAAAAAGCTGAATCACATTTTCTGAATTCATCTAAGAGAGTCTCCATCCCAAATAAGTTGGATTGCAGGAGATTTTCTGTTTGAGTTTTGTGCTTGTTTGGTTTTAGTAATTTGATCTATAGTTTTGTTCCAGGACGATCCCATTATTTTTCTATGCTTTTTAATCTACTGGTTTAAATATATGCCAGCCCTATGAAAGGAGGCAAGAATCCAAACTGTAACCTGGAAGATCAGTGCTTAATTACTCCTATAACCTTACTCACTGAAATTGTCTGATCCCTTTCTCTACAAAATAGATAAAAATGCGAGCGAACAAAACTTTTTCTACCAGCAATAATTTTGATGACTTATTCATGTGTACTTTCACAGCTGATTCTTTGACAATGTTTTTTACTTTCAGTCCTCCAAAACTGAGAAATAAACAACAGGATATGCTTCCAGAACTTCACTTAGAAACTTCCTTTAACACTCTAGAAAAATACGAAAGCTTGGGAAAACAAAAACAAAAAAAACCCCACACCACCACCAAACAGGGCAGGGGAAAGTTCTGTAAGATCTAACAATACTCTGATGCTCTGATGTATTTTGAATTCTTCATGTATGCAATTTCTGCCTTGCCTACTCAGAAACAGTAAAAAAATGTGCTTATGTAAAGCTCTAAGTGACTAGTAAAGTGACAACTTTTATTAAGTGATAAAATTTGTTTACCCTTGAACAGGACAGGGAAGAACATTAATCTTTGCTCAATGGCATGTTATATTCTTCAGTTGACTACTTGTTTACATGAATGAGAGTATCAATATCACTTGTGTAACAAGAACACTAAGAAGCACACAGGTATCTTGTTGGGTTCTTTCTGCGTTCAACTAAAAATGGAGAGACCCTATTTTTTACAATGAAACCTACCTGGAGATACCTGTAACACACCCAGTGGCACTGAAGATACATAAAAATGTAGCATCCCAAGAACCTTTTGAAAGTCACATCACATCTACAGACTAATTCTGTCTTCACACATTATACTTAGCAACAACACAACTCCAACATTTCAGTGAAGATCTATTGGCATAATCCCAGAGAAATCCAGTGAAGCCCATCCTGCAGAAAGCACTCTAGTGAAGGGAAATGGAAGATGCGATTCCCAAGACCAATACCTTGCCCAGTGACTGGAAAACACAAGTATGACAGCTACAGGCAGTGAGGCAAAAATGGGGAAAAAACAGGGTGGGTATTCCAGCTTATACCAACGTCTCCTTTTGCTCTATGAAAGAACCAGTTTGAGCACATTAAAAATCATCATTCTTCATTTCATACTTTAGGGGTTTTTTTATGCTCAAGTCTTTCTCTTTTTGTCGTATTTGATTATTTTTTCCATGTGTACTTACTGTGGATAAGTATTATTGCTCTTTCTATTGTAGCAATGCCCAGAAGCCAACGGAGATCAGAACCCTGATATATTTGGAACTGTACGTACAAGTGGTAGAAGCAATTCTTACTTCTAAGCATCCACATCCTGAAGGGACATAGTAAACAAACTGGGAAGAGAAAAAGAAAAAAATATTGTGGTTTGGTCTTCTCAGAATTACACAGCTGGGTAGTGGAAGAAGCAGTAATAGATCAAAAGGTGATGGCTGCTATAAACGTTGCAGCACAACAGAACAACTGCAGTGAGTCTAGCAGGGGGCCACTGGGATGGCTGAGTGGCTGGAGTACACAACGTTCAGTGAGAAGGTCAGACTTTGTTTAGCTTAGAGAAGGCTCAGGGGAATCCAGTTGTTGTGTTCTTCTACCCAAAGGGGTGTTGTTGAGAAAATGGAGTAAGTCTTTTCTCAGATGTACATGGAGAAAGGAGTGAAGACAATACTCATGGGCTGAAACAAGGAAAATTCCAAGTCAACAGAATGAAAACATTCACCTCCACAAGAGTGTCTGAGCACTAGCACAAGTTGCTCAGAGAGTACAGGGAATCTCTGTCCTTGTGGATTTTCAGAATATGCCTGGCTAAACTCGTGAGCAGCTTGATATAGATTTGAAGTCAGTCGTGCTTGGAGCAGGGGCTCAACTAGAGATCTGGAGTTCTCTTCAGTCCTGCGTTGCTCTGTATCACTGTAGGATTACAGCTACAAGCACTTTCTCTAGACACAATACTGCTCATCCCCTGAAAACTAGATCTAATGGGTTAAGAAAACGTTTGTGTTTTAGGCAGGGAACCAGTTGAGAAGACAAGACAGTTTGAGAGAAAGTCAACTGTACACATTTGCTTACACTCCAGTAATTATTCTGTGATTTGATATTCACATAGAGTTTTCTTACAGCCAAACCCACATCCATTTTTACTGGCCAAAGGGGTTATGATTCTGTGTTATCACATTGCCTTACTGGTTATAATAAGCCTGTCTGACTTCTTACCTCTGAGCTGAGCCTCTGGTTATGTAGATAAGACAATTCCATTAAATAAGTATAGCACACTAATGCGATATATTTTTATGTGCTTTGAATAGATATCCATTTATATGTGCAGATCCCTAGCAGCTATTATTGCAAGAAGAGTGCCACAAGAGGATTTTTTTGTTTCATTAGGGGTTGATTCCTTTAAATATACTGACTATTTTTCAGGACGCCTGAATAAAGGTCTATAGAAATAGACAAAGTCTTACTTTTCGATAGAGTAAGTGCACAATCAGTCTGAGAGATTGGCACCAGTGACCAAAGAATCCTTAAAAAAGGTGAGCCAATTCTCAGTTCGTCTAACTAGTTTTCCATAACACAACATAATTAACATGAAATATTTTGCAGTTTTACCTGCTCTGTTATGGTGTGGGGTGCTGCCTTTAAAAATTCAGACAGTGATGTTGATTACAGAAGATTTTGCATTAGGTCCTAGATTTCTGTAGGAAAATTCTACGTTAAACACACATGATAGAGCAGACTGTAGATTCATGTCTATTAACTTCTGCTTTGTTTCTGACCATCAACCAAAAGACAAGGCATGATGTCTAAGTTATTTAGAAAGGTCTTGCATTTTACATTGTGTTTGCATGCTTCATATATTTCGTGTTTGTATATAAATTGCATCTCAGACGATATTCCCTAGAATTACAAAATGAGCTATAAGTTGTTATTCCCAATAAACCAGAATGTGTCTGTCTTTACTTATTTCTTTATTTTTGCAAGAGGGAGCTGGTATCTCTGTATTATTCGCAAAGTAAAAGGTTTCTTAGAGAATTTTTTTGCTTGTGGCTTTGAAACACAATAATGTTTTATTGATCGGTGAACTTCCTGCCATCAGGTGTTATAATTGCATCAAGTGAAACATTTGGTCCATAATATTAACTTCACTAGACCTACATAGCCAATATTTTGCGTTCTATACACTGTTTTTATTGGTTTAGATAGATAAAATAGTGACGGGAGGCAGCTTAATTATTTGACAAAACATCTCTCTAAATGGCACATAGTTTTGTTTTCTTTCACTACAAAAGTTCTAATTTAGTTTATCTTCTGACAGCTCTGGAGCTCCAGGGACAGAGTTATTTCTCAGAGCCATGCAGTTTTTCCATGCCTGAGGCTGTGGTTATTTTCTGTTCTTCTCTAACAGCTTTTTTGATTGCCTTTTTTCTCTGGTTAATAGGGAATTAGCTTCTGGAAATGTGTGGCATAAGCAGTTAAGGCCAGTTCTGACAAACTCTTCAGGAAACCCTGTTATCTACAGGACAATAGGCTGAACTGCTGAGCTACATGCTGAGTTACTTCATAACTGACTTAATCATAACTTTCCACAGTATTTTGGAAGTCAGATTTAGTCATTGTCCCAGTCTAACTCATAATGGTCCAAAGGACTCATTCAGATTGAAGGAAGCCTAAGCTTTGGCCCTGCAGAGGGATCTAGCCAAAGTGGAGAACCACATGAAGTTTAACAAGGGCAAGTGCCAGATTTTGCACCTGGGACATGGCAACCTTAGCTGTACATACAGACTGGGGGATAAGAGGCTGGAAAGCAGCTCTGCAGAGAGGGATTTGGGGGTTCTGGTCGATGGCAAGTTGAACATGAGCCAACAGTGTCCCTGGCAGCCAAGGGGGCCAACCGTGTCCTGGGTGCATCAAGCACAGCATTGCCAGCCGGGCAAGAGAGGTGGTTGTCCCACTCTGTTCTGCACTGGTGCGGCTTCACCTGGAGCACTGTGTGCAGTTCTGGGCACCGTGGGAGAAAAAGGATATAAAGCTACTGGAGAGTGTCCAGAAGAGGGCTATGAAGTAGGTGAAGGGTTTGGAGAGGAAGCTGTATGAAGAGTGGGTTAAGTCACTTGGTTTGTTCAGCCTGGAGAAGAGAAAACTGAGGGGAGACCTCATCATGATCTACAGCTTCCTCACAAGGGGAGAAGGAAGGGTAGGAGCCAATATCTTCTCTTTGGTGATCAATGACAGAACCTGAGGGAATGGCAGGAAGATGTGCCAAGGGAGGTTTAGGTTGGACACTAGGAAAAGGTTCTTCCCCCAGAGGGTGGTGGAGCGCTAGAACAGGGTCCCCAGAGAGGTGTCATGGCCCCAAGCCTGACAGTGTTCAAGAAGAGACTGGACAATGCCCTCAAACACATGGTGTGAACTGTGGGGTTGTCCTGTGAAGGAACAGGATTTGGACTTGATGATCCTTGTGGCTCCCAACTCAGGACACTCTATGATTCAAAACTGGAATCACTGCCTTTCCTGAGGAAATTTTCTCACAAGCCACCCAGCAGGCTCCAGGGACTAGTATAATCTAAGAGGTGGCTCTCTCAGAATTGTCTCCTGAAGCACAGGGAGTGCTTCAACAGTGCACTGAAATAAGCATTTTCAGCTTTTCCTGTTCAACAGCCCTCCTGGAGCAAGAATTGCCTTCACACACCTGCCATGTTAAGGGGAGAACAGTGGTGTTATCAGAGGAGTTCTGATCACACCAAAATATGGGTTATAAATTTAGGTCAGTCTACAGAGAATAGCAATTAGTCTACTTGGTTTGATTGCTGACTTGGATTCAAATACCTGCTCTGATAAAAGTTTGAGTATTTTACATCAAGTATTCATTGAATAAGAAACTGGAATACAAGTCATCTTCTGAGGTGAGAACCTCTGCTCACAGATTAGAGAATCACATTTCATTCTCCGTTAGATTCACTAAATTCAGAGAATCATAGAAAAATATGGTACAGCCAACAGTTTACTGTGTAGGCTACAGCCTACCAAGAAGAGCATCTGTCTTCAATTGTATTTAACACGGCCTGAAGGAACTAGTTTGTCTCTCATTCCTGTGTGTTAGCATCATTCCCTTGTTTACACTCTGTCCTAATTATGGCTTAATTAAATACAAAAAATACAATATATCCAGATCTAACATGAGAAACAGTCTTCAGAGAATAGTCTGTAGGCTAGTGACTTGGTTCACATCCATACCAGAATGAGGCACCATTACTGATTCTAAAATGGTCTTCTCTGCCCTGCATGAGAACCCAAATATTGTCAGGTTTTGGCTGTTCTAAATGCTGCTTGTTCAACAACTGAATGAAATTCTTCAGAATATGTCACCTTTGCTCCACTGAAGAGACTAAAAATTGTTCCCCACACAGCTTTAGACAGGGCTATCTGCTGGCCAGTGACCTTGAGAAATTAGTGAGAAGGGACCATTCAGCAGATTCTCTGGAGGCACTGGCACTTGAAGGAGATGACCAGGGAGAAACGGATAGCAGGAGAACCACCACTGTAGTCAGCAGCATGATCAGATGTCCTTCATGTGCTGATTACTGTGCTGGGTCTGCTGTAGATCTGAACTAGCCACTGTGTAGGGGTGTGTATCTGTCTAACGTGTTACTACAGCATGCTTTTTAACTCACAATGTCGAAGTCTTCTTTGAAGCCCTTTTAGCTTCTCGGGATAGATTCACAAGAGAATATATGAGACTAAAAATGTAAAAAGACACCTTCTGGGTTTCATTTCTGTTTCTCTGTTAGGTGATCAATTCACATTACTTTTTGTCATGGAGGCACCCCAAAATTATTCCAAGCAATTGTCAGCTTAAACCAACTTTAATTTGGAACCGAAATCAAATGACAGACCAAATAACAGAAACCAATGGGAATGATAAGGGTAATCTAAAATCAATCAGCACTCCGAAAACATTTAACAAACTGCAGGTTCCGTATACCAATTGGGGGTATAATACATACGACCACACAAGAAAAAATGATCCATAGCATGTACTCACTCCCTCAAAAGAGAAGCCTCTCTCACTCAAGGGTACCCAGAAAAAATAGTCACTTGCATGGGGGGAGCAAGGGTTCATTCAAGAATACATCCAGAAAATATAATCACTGACTAAGGAGAAGATGAGGGAAGTTTCCTTAGATGGCATCCCTGATCTAAGGGGATCTGTTCACAGTCCCACTGCTCTGAGAGGACCACTCAGCAGGAGCCCCTTTTTATAGTCTAGTTGAATCTGGTTGTTGTCATTATGAGCATGATCCAGAAGCTTCTCTGGGCCTGGGCACCTCACTGTCTGAGGATCCTCTCTATTGACTGAGAATCTCACCTCTCCTATTCCTCTAGCTAATGGGAGATACATGTGACTTCAGCCCTCATGCCCCAGAAAGGAAGAGACATGATGTTCCGCATCTACCAAGTTGCATACATGAGGACAACCATAGTGGCGCACAAAAGGTGTGAAAGAGCCAACAACTGTTCTATTGGAAGCTCTGGACCTCACAAGGGTGTGTACAACTGCCACACTTTTTAAAAGGAGGGAGGTTGGGCATCTGTCCACACTGCCAGCCCCTTTTAAAAGCAGTCCTGATATCCCAGCGAAGAGACATGGACTCCCTTCAGGTCCTCACCACAGCTGTTTGATCCCCACTGTTCTGGATTTATCAATTCCCATGGTCCCACTGGCCCTGAGGAACTTCAGCAGGAATGTTGCTGCTGAGCTGGGGAGACAGTGCAATGCAATGGCTCAAAGTAGCAGCAAGAGCGCTGGATGCTCTTTCCAAATACCAGATCAGTTATGCCAATATGGGAATTTTAAAACTTCAATATATCAAAGTTGCAAAGGCTTTCGCATACATGGAAAACTGTTGTTGCTCAGCCAAAAGAATACTCCCACAGCAAATATAAGAGGAAAAGTTAGGGAAAGGCATTTTAATTGCTTCATTGCAATGCTAGTAAATCTTTCACTAAAGTAGTAATGGAAAACCCTTGGTAAAAATGACATTTAGTGTTAGAAATGTGAAGACAAAAATGTGTTTCATATACATCAGCAACCAGAACTGAAAGTTTGGGGTAAAAGAATAAGAATAGGGTTAGCGCACAGTGATGCTGTTCTGTCAAATACTAGAAAGACCACTAGTTATGGGAAAAAAACCACACACAATTAATTATCTTTCAGTGAAGTGATTATAAATAAAAAAAACAAACCCAAGTTTTAACTCCAGTAAATGAAAAAGTAGGAAACTCTTTGATGTGGTGGTAAATCAAATCTCCCAAACCTGGTAATTCCATTTTGATAACACACTTCCTCATGCTTTTTTTTTTTACGTTTTAGCTGGATCTATTTCAGAATCCCAAGGCTTGGGTTTCATTGTGACTAGATTAATGTCACTAAAATAAGTGTGTGTTGCAACACGTCACATCTTTTGTGTAAAGCAAACGGGCATTTAAATCATGGTATCTATCTTTGTATCTGGTCAAAGGAGATAACACTGCTATTTGTTAGGCACATGCCATTTGTTATCTGCCCAGACTGTTTACGCAGTCGCTTGTGAATGGATAAGAAAACTTAGCATGGGTGTACTGTTGTCAGCAGGTAAAATGGATGTCCTTATGCAAAGTCTCTATTTTAACAGACTTCCCAAGTCAAAGATTATATCTGCCCTTTTCATTATAACCTTTAACAGATAATCTTCTGTGGATTCGTCTATTCACTTTTACAAATTGGTTATATTTTTCACACATATGGCTTTCTGGGGCAATGAATTCTATAGTTGAATGACAATTTGTGTGGAAGTCCTTTGTTTGCTTCTTATCTGCAGCTTGGTAATTGTTTTTGATATTTCCTGTAGTTCCTGTAAGAAATTATGAATTATTCCCTGCAATTAATCAGAATATGGTCTTGACAATGCTGCCTTCCCTGCTGCACAACCCCAAGTCAGCCTGTCACCTAAATAAGGCACTGAACATGTGGCTGTAGCATAGGGCCATGCCTGAAAAGGGTTTAAAAAATACATACTGGAAGCTATCAGATCCAGGCTGTGGAAATAAGAAATGGCAGGATTCTGATAAACTTGTGTCCCGTTGGTTGTGGTGTGTACAAGATTTAGATTTTCTCCTCATCCAGCAGAATCTAGAATCTCCACCAGAAAATCCATAGTAGATTTGCAGAAACATACAGATTGGAAGAGACTTCTGTTGGTCTCCCATCCAGCCTTCTACTCCAAGCAAGTGCAACACTGAAGCTAAAACAGGTTGCTCAAGGTCATGTCCAGACAAGTCTTTGACTACCTTTAATGATGGAAGTTTCATCATGTCTCCTGCTGTTCTACTGCTTAACCAACTTCGCCATGAAATTTCTTGTCTAGTATCTGAACTGTGACGTCACATTAGTAACTCGTGTGATAAGAGATTTTGAATTTTAAATTGTTTTCAGAAGTCTCTCTTAATTGTCCCAACAGAGTGACTGGCAAGAGAAACAGATGTTGTCCTCTTTTTTTGACTGAACCACTGAAGAGACACACTCTACCAGTGGACTACACACCTATTTTGACAGAGTGGAGTTACAGTGGTCAGAGATCTTAAGTCCTGTTCAGTCTTTCACCTTTGTCCTTCGGTGTTATACTCTGGCCCACAATCTGTCCCGTCCCAACAGATGGGATGAGGGATGAGTTAACTCTAGATGCAACACGCGCCCTGACTCAACAGATGAGACCAGGTGTGAGTTAACTCTGGGTTAATTCTGCACAGTTATGTGAAGTGAATGACAGACAATCACCTCTGGGGTCCAATTCAATTGTGAGTTTTGCTAAAAGTACTTGTTGGAATATTGGTTACAGCAAATGGTGACTGGTATTCCCTACCTGTGCTGTTTTAGGTGAGCTTTTTATAGCTCCCAGAGTACAGGAAAGTCTGTGGGGGGAAAGTGGTGATTGTGAAAGAGGGAGAAGTCTGGACAAGTCCTGGGCCACGTTGAGGGTCTCTGCCTTGCTCCTTTTGTGTCATGCAGAAATCAGGGGGAAGTGGTGGTTGCAAAAGATCAACAAGTTTCGACAAGCCCCGGTTCATGTTAAAAGGATCTCAATTTTCCCCCTTTGTTTACTGAGGTAGGCGTATCAGGAGATGGGACTATGTGCCCTCCAGCACATCCTCCATCTCCGGTTGGTCAACTGGCCTGATCTGTAGCTCCTTAGCTCATTGTTGATATGAAGATCACAGTTCCCCCTGCTCTGAATGTGTCTTCTCCTGGATGAACTAGTTTTGCCACAATGTTTTCAGCCATGATCCTTATCAATACTCAACACAGCCTCTTACTGCTTATTCCAGGCTCTCCTCCCATCTCTTCCTAGCTCTTTTTAACTTTATTCCCATTCTCCCACATCCTATCTTTTTAATCCAGTTTCAATCTCCCTGATCAGGCCATTATTCCTGGTCTCCTCCTGATGCCTCCTTGAACGTTTATGCTTATAACATCAGTCTGGTATAGTCAGTCCCTCTACGTTCAACACAGGTGATTTCTCTCCTCTTGCATACAGTTCCTGCTCACTAGCAAGAGGAGTACTGAGATAACAGGAGAGCTATTCTCACCATTCACATGCAAGATGCTAAAGCCATGGGGCAGGAACCACAGTTAAATTTCTGTTCAGTTTCTCAACTTCAAGATCTTTTCAGATGGAGTACCCAAAGAATTTTCTGTCTCAGCACTTCAAGAAGAAAGATCTTTTCGAGGAAAAAAAAGTGTATAAGGATGTCATATTTGCATGGTTTGATTAGAACTTCTCCAACAAACTGTTAAGTTGCTTTCTAATATTCACATATAAGAAAAGACATATATTTCTTTTTCCTAATCTGATTCTTAGGGTTGTGGGGGTTTTTTTGTTTGGTTTTTGTTTGTTTCTTTTGTTTTGTGGTCTTGTTGTTTTGGTTTGGTTTTGTTTGGTTGGTTTGGGTTTTTTATTGTTTTGTTTTGTTTGGTTTTTCTTAAATTTCCATTTTGGAAAGCAATATACCTAAAAATGTCACTAACATTTTCCAAAACAACAAGGGAGGCATGAGACATGTGAACTGTACACCAGAAGCTTTATTTCTACCAAGGCCTTCACCCCAGAGAATAGATATGTTCTACTAAAACATTAGTTAAGACATCACAATAAGACAAATACTGCATCTCAATAACAGTCTCTAAGTGGATTCTAAGTATCTGTTATGTATCAGTTTGATATCTGAGAAGGAATTATTAATACAGTAAAACTATCATGCAGATGATCCTATATGTTGAAAAGGAACCGATCCCTGTTAGATGATGCAGGTGAATGGACTCCTTCCTGCTCACATGACTGTTGGAGCCATCCCAATCTTAACAACAGCACAAGATTTCAGAGAGCAAATAGTTCAATGCACTCACAAAGAACCCAAAGGAAAACTGCTCTGCTTAAAGGTGGCCTTGAGAGCCTGTTTCTAGTGCATCCCTGGAGCAGCTTGCTTCACCTACGAGCCATTGTGATAAGAACACTTTGTACTGACTGTTTCAACTTTCCATTCTCCTTGCCCTACTTTCTTATATAGCTGTTGAAACAATTCTTTTTCTCACCAGCAAACAATAGTAATGGGACTTAACTCTTCATTTGTTGCAATTCTAAATTTTCCTATAAATTTGAAAATCAGCAGCTGTATTAATAGTTCTAGTCAATTGTCGCTTCATATAGTGATGAATTTCTGACTAAGGTCTTCAAACACCTAAATCAAAATTTATATGCTGATGACTGGATTTGAATGAGGATTTTTTGCTAAATTTGTACTGGTAGGTTTTCTTTTTTTGTTATGTCTGTATCCTTTGCTGGTCTGAAAACCTCAGCATAATTTTAATGCCATTTTTCAACCTGAAGTGCTGCCCAGAGAACAACAAACATAAGGGGTCTTTTTTTCTGTTGGCACTAAAGTTTGATACAGTAATGATACTAATTGAAGTAGAGATACCATAATATAAAATTTTTAGGTAATTTACAGAGGCAGATATTCCAAAGAGAAAATACTATTAAAGTGCATGTATCACTAAATCACTGATTTGCTCCCAGTTTGGCTTCAGAGACTCATTCTCCCTCACAATCCATAAGATACTGGGTCACTCCTGAGCTATTACCTGTAGTGAACCTATTGGCTGGCTTTGTATATATCCACAGGTATACAATCTGTAAAGCAGCTTTCTTATTGTCCAACTTTTCTGTTTCTTTCTGGAAAACAGCAGTGCAGGGCCATAGGGGTCACCCGGGACAGGAGGAGAATAGGGACTGGTCTCCATATGTACATATTCTTTACCCATGGCTCCCCTGCAAGGGGTATCTCCCAACCACAACTTGAAAAGGAGGCACAGAGTTCTGGATCTGCCAAAAAAAAGAGGAAAACCTGTCACCAATACAGCTTCACATGGAGAAGATGGAAGTTGCTTATGCAAAAGCCAAACACCCACCCAGCCTCTCAGTCACTCCACTGTCCCATGAGGCAGAAAGAAAATAAAAGGAAGGAGAGAAGACCCATGGATCGAGATAATACAGGTTCATAACTGAGGCAAAAGTTGTATACACAAGCAAAGCACAAAGAGGAATTAATTAATGACTTCCCATCAGCAGGCAGATGTACGGTCACTTCCTGGAAAGCAGAGGCTCAGTAAAAGTAACAGTTGCTTGGGAAGACAAATTACCATAAGCACAAACACCACCCCTTCCTCCTCTTTTCTCTGACACTTCATTGCTAAGTATGGTATCATATGGTACAGGATATCCCTTTAGTCAGTTTGGGTCAGTTGTCCCAGCTATGTCCCTTCTGAACTTCTTGACCAGGCTTTGGGTGGGGTGATGGAGGAGAAAACCTTGACATTGTGCAAACATCAGTCAGCAGTGGCCAAAACATTGGTATGTTATCAACACTGTTTAACCACAAATTGCACAGCACCATATGGGCTGCTATGATGAAGCTTAACTCCATTCCAGCTAACACCAGTACAGCTACCATCAGCCTTGGAGCTGTGAAGAAATAAGATATGTGCCTACAGTATGAGGAAAACATGTAGCCAGACCATTAGCATGGACAGCTCAGAGGTACTTGACTTTGCTCAGTGAAAAACAAGTCTTCGGAGACTTTACCAAATAAATTCTCAATATTCCATAACAAATATTTGAAGTCTGAAATTCTTCAAAATCCTGTATCTTAATCACCAGTTAGTTGATTTCTATAGCAGGAAAAACTACATTCATTATTAAAAAGACATTTTTCTGCCGAGATCTTTGCATAAAAAATCTTTATTGTATCTGAAAGATCATCAGATCATTTTAATGTGAAAATGCACAATTTATCTCTTTCTCATCCTCAGAAATACCTGGAATGTTTTTGTTCAGACTTTCCAGAAAGTTTGTCCTGAGGGTAGAGCTGTCAGATGAGGTCAAATTTTTAATTTGGAAAAAAATATACATGGATGAAGACAGAATGTGAAATATCAAGGGAATCCCATACAAATAGAGTTTGCTGACTTGAAGCATATATTTGCAATATTAATTGTATTTCATAGACTGAATTTAAAAAGCAGAAAAGACCAGCAGTGTGTCTCTTTTGGTCTCCTGAACAAGTCAGTAAGTATGATTTCACTAACTTCTGTGAAAAGTCTCCCTCTTTTATTAGAGAACATTCCAAAGACTTCTATTTCTACAGTACCACTACATGTTTAGAAAATTGCTCCAGTGATTAATAACTTAACTTACAACTAAAATTTGCAGTTTCAAGTTCAAATTTCTCTAGCCTCATCTTGAAAACACAAATCTTACTTTAAGGTTTTTTCTGCTACTTAAAAAACCCTCTTCTATCTGGAATTTTTCTCCACAATAGTTACTTACAAGTTTTCATTTTTGTCTTTGATTAATTGAATAATCCTTTTTTTCCCTTAAATCCCTGGTAATGTGCTTGTTTCTAATGGGAAAAACTTGCAGCGCATTTCCATTTTTAAGGTTTCTGAGTTTACTATACAGATGCATATTATGGTATGTTTAATTTCATGCAAAATGTATTAGTTGACAAAGGTGCTTGCTATACTCATAACTGATTTCTCAAGTGAATTCTAAGCCTTAGAGATTAAATAATTAATATGAGAAAAATGTACCACCATTTCAATTCCTGCTTTGGGCACTGGGTGGCTTTTCATTAATTTCACCTCAGAAAGATTTGTCTGAAATTTTCTATATTGAAATTAATGATTGGGTTTGAGATGTTGCAAGGCACGAGGATTTCTGAATGATTAATTTCTTACATACCAATAGGCATAACTGATGAGCTTCAACTGTAATTAATGTTACATGAGTGCATGAATGCAGCACTGACTTTACATTTCTTTTAGTAAAGTTCTTTTTATTTTTATAATTCCATCCATTACTATTCCAGATTAGATTTCTATACTAAATTAATCAGTAGGTTGGAATATTTCCAGATGAGAGGAATAATATGCATGCAAATAAAGCAACTAAAAATCCTAAAATCTTAATTATAATCAGAATTGAGTTTTGCAACAAGTGAATGAATTTCATTTGACTTTTATTTTCATTAAAATTAAAAAAAAAAATCAAACAAAAAAATTACTTATTATAAATAAAAGTCATACTATCTTTTAATATTTCTGTCAATGAGGTTTTCATGGTCAGTACACTGTGGAAGTAATTTAATTAGGCATAAATTATTTATGTAAAAAGGGATAGAAATTACAGAAAAAACAGATAGAAATACTAATATAGGGTATGAAGTAGCTATGAGACAGGAATAAAACATCAGAAAACCATGATGACAACTCATCTGTCTGTGGTTAAGATGAATAGGAAGTTCTGTTGTTGTTAAGAGCCCTCTTAAGTCACCCTACATTTCTGCTGTTCTTGAAGGAAGTAAGGAAAAACGGTATGGCATTGGTTTTCTCAAACTTTCTACCCTGTTAATCTGTGGGTTTTGTTTCCTTTCAGGGGCTTTCTTATGCTCAAAGGTATGATTTCTTACAACAGTTTCACATGTGCAACCCACTGCAGCGATGAGAACGATGTGTACAGAAAAGCGGACAGAGATGCAGAGATGCAGAGACAAAGTTCTTGTTAGCAGTGAGAGCAGAACAAGGCAGAGCTAAGCTGAGCCAAGCTGAGACCCTCTTTATTAACCATTCTCAGTTTACAGGTTTACAGATATGGGCCTGGACTAAGATCTTAGACAGCATGTTTTTTCCATAATTGTTATTCCAAACGCACCACAATCATGTTGTGACTGTTTTCAGTCACGTTCCCATGCATATCTTGTTTCAACCCTCTCATTCACAGCCCAGGCCCAACAACATTCATACATCACACATCCTTGGGGGTGGTGTTCCGGCCCAAGATACCATTCTCACTGGCCTGGGCTATTACTCCTTACACTCATGAAAAACATACTTCCATACATTTTGACTAACTGCTGTGATTTAATCATGTTAGTATTATTTCTTCTTTGACTGTCCGGATGGTCATGTTAGTATTGATCTTCCTTTATCATCCAAGTGGCTGGAACTGCATGTCCTGCTATTCCCACAAACCACAACTTCCTCCAACAAAGAAATGTCTTTTTACCTGGGTCATGTTCCAGTTTTATTGTTTGTCTTCTCTCTTTAGTACCATGGCTCTTGTACTCATACTTGTGGACAGTGGGTACTCTGAGATTCTTCAAATGAGGACACTTCCCTGGAATGTCAAAGATGTAGTTCAATCCTCTTGGAACTAAGAATGCACAGAAACCAATGTTCCACCTTCCTGAATGATGACTAATAATTATGTAAAGAGTGACCTCTTGCACTGTCAAAGCTACTTGTGAACTGAAAACATTCTGAGGACCTCGGGCTTAGCTCTTGAACATGCTTAATTTTCTGTGTCCCATGGAGACTTGAGCAGAACCGACCTTGGTTTTGAATCATACCAGGTGCATGTGTTTCCCTCCTTCTCCAGACTGAGGTATGCTCAGGAATCCAAGCTTACATGGCCTGGGAATGCTACAGTTCAAAATTCAGATTATTTGAATTATTGCTCATGTCTGTTTGCTGATTTCAGTTTGGACCCATAATCTTCTGGTCATCTACATTGCTCTGATTTGGAACAAGCCCTCTAATTTTTTTCATGAGGAAACATGGGTGTGGAAGAGAAGATGCCCTCTGCCAAGGTCCTTGTTCTACAGTTCGGTCCCAAATCATTGGCAAATTTTCCTGTTTCTTCCTAATACAATTTTCTAAGATATCTAAGGATGTCTTCTGTGGTCACAGGCTTTGCCATGCACCTGACATTATGCTGTAAATCATCAAGTCTGGCGGGCTGCGAATTGTGCTTCTGTTGTATGTACTATTATGCTTATTAATTTTGATGTCTTAGGATCAGAGGAAAGTAACTTGTAGTCCAGAGGGAATAGGAGTCAGAGTCTGCATTTGCAATGAACTTGCTCTGAGCCAGAACTATGCTGCATTATGAGGCTGTGCTGGTAGCCCTGTGAAAATCCTGCTGGGCGGTTCAGGACTGCTATTAGTAGTTCCCAGCTCCCAGCATGGCAACAAGCAACACTTTTTTGAATATAAGAAATTAAAATGGCCTATTTGGAGGTGCGGAACCACTGGACAGGCAAAACCATTAACTAACCCTAAGTTTTTCATGCCTTCCCTTTCAACAAGCTGCATCTGTTCTTTTCTAAAATAGTTGAAAATAAAAGCAGATATTTGTGAGATGCTCACTGTAAAGGTGTAAATGATTCCGTGGTCCTGGCCAGGGCTTTCTAGGTGATAAAAAAAGATGGATATGAGAAATTCTATACCATCTGATGCAGGCACCAGGCTGTGTACCCAGGGAATATGGTATAAACATAGACTGAAAGTTTCAATTTAGCTGCAGACAGTGAAGAAGCAGTGTACTTTGCAGGTACACTACCAGTGTACATAGCTCCAATTACCTTTCAATATCAAAAAGTTAGACATTGTTAAAAACGTAGTCTTTGTTTCATGAGAAAACTGAGACATTTATAATTACTTATTCTAATCTACAGTATGTATTTTATCTACCCATTCATCCAATTTTTGTAATGTGTCTGTGAGACACATTTCCTTCTAGTGATTCAATGTTTCATAATTTTTCATCTGATCACATTATTTCACCATGTTTCCCTTTTTTGCAAGTATTCAGAAAGTCTGTCAGTTCCCTAGAACTATTGTTATCTCTATCAACTGGAAACCATACTTAAGATTTTTTCAATTTAATTTTTAAAATTGTTTCAAATGTGTCCTTTTTATAGTTCCAAGTTTCCTTGATTCTTGATCAGTTAACAGATATAACAGAAGATGTATCTGAAACATTATATTGTTGATACTTTACATTTATAAAAATGCTTTAATTTAAATAATTTCTGAAGTAATTACATTAATCACTTGAAGCTGTAGGCAGAAATATTTCAAATGTGAAATAACCCCAGGGTCAAATCAGGAGGTGAACAAATCATAGCCCTATGGTTACATACAAAGATCTCAGAGGATTATACACATTTTCATAACTCCAATACATTTTTTTTAGTAGTGGAATTTCCATAATGATTTAAGATAGCTGCTTGTAACTGTCATTCTTCATTGTTAATTTAATCTATCAGGTTCCAATTGTCTAGAATAGCAAAGAATATGAAATATATGCTAAACTATTTCTACTATTTCTATATAAATAATTCCCTCAGGTTTCAGTGCAATTAGAAACAGCCTGCAAAGACATTCTTCCAAAATGGACAAAAACATTTTGGCCAGAAGAATATTTTGATTTAAAGATTTAAAAATAATTATTCACTTTAGACTGAATTCACCTAACACTTCACCAAGGGCATGTCACCCTTGCTCCTCATTTACTTGCCCATCATTCAAGAGCTCATAACAGACTGTAAATCCATTTTTAGCTTATTACACTTGTGGTGCTCAACACAGTGGCTTAAATAACTTCAGCTGCCTAAGGTTATGAACTGATTGTGGAATAAGAGAAGTCTGGATATATGCACGGCCAGTTACTGCCTCCCAGCTGATGTCTAGTGTCTTTGCTGAACTGCAGGAACCCTTTTTTATATGTTTCTGCTCTGTGTTGCATTGCCTCACATACAATGGTGTTTGTCACTTCGCTATCTATGTAAGAGACTTTCACAGATATGTTTTCTTCCTTTAGCTGGCTACAGAGCTCTCTCCTTACAGCTTGGTGATATTCTTACCATCTCCAGGTGATACAGATGTGCCTTTACTACAATTCACTATTTTTTTGTCTTTCACTTCCCTGTGGGAGCCCCAGGAGTTCCTGTTAACCCATGCTGAGACTCCAAAGCATCTGTGCTTCCCTGGGAGCCATGACATCTCATCTCAGAAAGATCAGCTTTGAAGCAAGCCTTTCACCTTGTTCTGAAATTCTCTTCAAGCTGATAACAAGGGATTTTGCAAAAAGAAATATTATCCATTTTCCTTCCACCAAAGCAAAGGCTCTTCCAGAGGCCTACACAGGTCTATGATACTCTACTCTTTGCAATTATTTCACTTTGAAATAATTCATGTCTCTGCTGTGTAGTCAGGGAAGTCAGGAATTTTGCTAATTTGGGACACAGCTGTTGAAAGGTGTTATGCTAGAGACATCTGTGCTATGAGCCTGATACTCGTAATTACTTTGTAATTAACACTTGATATTTTAAACTGGTATACTACTTATTATCTCATGTGAGAAAAGGCACAGTCACATCTCTGACATAACATCTCAGACTGCTTCTGAATAAAGGCTTTCAAATGAAATGGGCACTGCCACAGATTTTCATGGTTATAACCCAGTGAGCAAAGAAGTGGTAATTTAGCAGTTAGATGGGACTGGCTTTTAGAAGTTACAAAGCAGATGTATTCCTCCTGGAACAAGTAGGGTACATTGTATAAAGTTAAGCAGGAAGAATGTTCTCTCTTAGAAATCTGAGAAAGCAGATTTTGCAGGAAGAGGATCTTAAAGAGAAGGCTAAAAATCCGTTTTGCTCTTCACTGATATGAAATGGCCAGAAAGTTTTAAGACTTTCCTGTAAGAAAAAGCTACTAAGCAAAGATAATTATTTCAATATCTAAGTAGTGATAATCCGCAGAAATGACTGCACAAATCAATAGGAGGAGAACTTTTAAGAGAGATGGTTCAATACTTATGGAAAACATGAAAAACTAATGAAATAATTCATTCATTTTCTCCCTTATTATCATTTAGATGAGCTCAAAGCAAGCAGTCAGTACAATAAAATGTGATTACTTTTTAAACTATTCATAAAACTCTGAATAAAAGGCAGTGTCTAAGTATCATATCACAAAGTATTTAGAATGCAAATTTTGCTGTGAACTTATTAAATATTATGTCTGGATAACAGATGTTCTAATGATGATAAAAGATGAGAAAAGTGCTAAAGATTAATTTCTGCTTTTGGGGAATGTGCAGCAGTAGCATTGTCAGAACCCAAGCTTTCATCAAACGTACCATAGAATCATAGAACAGTTTGTGTTGGAAGGGACCTTAAAGATCATCTAGTTCCAAACCCCTGCCATGGGCAGGGACACCTCCCACTACTCCAGGTTGCCCAAAGCCGCATCCAGCCTGACCTTGAACACTTCCAGGAATGGGGCATCCACAGCTCCTCTGGGGAACCTACTCCAGTGCCTCACCACCCTCATGGTGAGGAATTTCTTCCTTTTATCTAACCGTAATCTACCCTCTTTCAGTTTAAAGCCGTTACCACTCGTCCTATTACTACATGCCCTTGTAAAAAGTCCCTGTTCAACTTTCTTGTAGACCCCCCTTAGATACTGGAAGGCTTCTATAAGATGTCCCCAGAGCCTTCTATTCCCCAGGTTGAAAAACCCATGATACATGTCATAGTAAATGACACAGTGTTTGAAACTCCTTTCTCTTGATTGCATACAGTTCTGAGATCATTTTAGCTTTCATTTTTGAAACCAACCCATTTCCAGATCTTATAACCACATTAAAAAAAAAAAAAAAAAAAAGGTTGAAAATGTTCTCTAAGAAACTCATAATAAAACAGAAAATCCTAGAGTAAGTGATTTTTTATTTTTAATCACCTGATTTGGGTCTAAAACAGAGTGTTGGACAATACAGAAAAGCTATAGCCTATGTAACATCATGACAGTTCTCCCCTATGATGATGTGCTTCATAGCAGTTGATGTTAAGATAACATCATAACTGTGAGGCCACTCTCGGTTATTTTTGAAAGGCCGTGATGATCAGAGAAGGTTCTTGAGGGCTGTCACTGAATGTCACTCCTGTCTTCTGGAAGGGCAAGAAAGAAGGTCCGGAGAATTACAGATCTGTCAGTCTCACTTTGATCCTCAGGAAACTAGTTCTGGAAACTGTTTTTAGACACATGAAAAACAAGAAGGTGATTGGGAGCAGTCAGCATGGATTTAGAAGGTGAAATCATTCTTAATCAACTTTCTACAATGAGATTACTAGCTTGGTGGTTGTGTGGAGAGCAGGGGACATTGTTTACCTCGACTTTAGGAAGGCTTTCAGCACTGTCTCTCATAACATCCTCTTAAATGAGCTGATGTCTAGATAAGTATACAGCAAAGTGGACTGAAAATTGGCTGAAGTGCCAAGATCAGAAGGATTGTGACCAGGGGCACAAAATCCAGCTGGAGGCCAGTCACTAGTGGTGTGCCCCCCCATCATTGATAATGGGTCTAATCTTGTTCAGCATCTTCATTAGTGACCTGATAATGGGACAGAGTAGATGCTCAGCAAGCTCACAGATGATAGAAACCTGGGAGGAGTAGCTGATATACCAGGTGGTTGTGCTGCCATTCAAAAGGACCTTGAGAGACTGGAGGGAGCTGCAAAGAGGAACCTGATGCAGTTCAGCAAAGGGAGATGAAAGCCCTGAACATAGGGAGGAATAACACCATGGATCAATTTATGCTGGAAGACAATTGGCTGGAAAGCAGCTTTGTAGAGAAGCCTTTCTTAACCTCAGTGATTCTATACATCACAGATCTTAGTTACAATAGCAATGTGGTGGGATGCAAGCAGTTGAACAAATATTTTGATGTGTGTGAAGGATAACTTATTCATAAAAGTACTTGTTGGGGCAAAATAAGGTGATGCACAGTTGCATCTGATATTCACTAACAAGGAAGTGTTGCTGACTGAGATAAATGTTTTGTTCATAGCTGACACAGATTCTGATAAGGAGGTCACCAAGTAGATGAAGCCAGGCTTTTCATGATGCTGTATGATGGGAAGACCAGAGACAATGGACATAAGTTAAAATGAAAGAGATTCAGACTGGCTGTAAGGATAAATTTTTCACCATGAGGACAGTCATGTAGTGGAATAGGTTGCCCAGAGAGCTTGTGCAGTCTCCATCTTTGGAGATTTTCAAGGCCAGACTGGATAAAGCCCAAAGTAACCTAACCTGACCTCATATAGTTGACCCTTCTTTGAGCTGGAGCTTCAGCTAGATCCTTCCAGACTAAATTTTCTTATGGTCCTACCATCTCATTTTTCTATTATTTTTTTAACACAACACATCCTTTCAGAAGGAAGAGTAAAACTACAGATTTTTTAAAAACTTTTTTTTTAAATTAACATTCATTACATAAATCATCCATACTAAGGCCACTGTATTTCCCAGACACTTCATTAGTCATTTCTCCCTGTGTTATAAAGGTGAAACTATATGACTATATGACTATATGACGTAAGTCTGTTCCAAATCACGCTAATTGATTTAAATACCTTTAAATGAATTAAAGAAAAAAGTTGTTATCAGCGTGCTTGCAGCACGCATCATCTTTTAGGTATACTGTTGTCTTACATTTTTAAGGTATCAGTCAAACATTATGCAAATAACCTTGTGTTTCTGATTATTTAAAAACTCTCAGCTTTGAACCTGCTTTCCTGCTTCTCTTCATTTAGTATCTGTTGAAGAGATTACTTTGGCTCTCAGAAATTTGTTGTCGACTGTACATGGTGGTGTCCATTATTTGAATGCAGATCAAATAACATTTATTCTAGTGCTAACATTTCAGATTTCTTAAAAAGTTCATAAGAGAACTGAAAGGATGTACTTGAAGAGCTGGATTCTGTGGAACTCTCCTGTCACATTGGCAAGGTACAGAAATATTACCAGGAAGTGTGGGAAACATTATTTGGCAAATTTCCTCTTTAAAATGGGATTAATGATATTCTATCCTTAACTTCACAGCCAGTATTATAAAACATATGGGGTTTTTTTTGCCATTTTTTTGGTGGCGGTAGTGGTTGGTTGGTTTAATTTTGTTTGTTTTTTTCTCATACATGCCATGGCATGTAAGTTTGAAATAAGGAAGTCTTAATGAGTGTCAGCTACTGTGCTTTGTTCCAGTTGGATTTAGAATCACTACTAGGCATCATTAAGAGAATTAAGAGAAGCTGTTAGAGTGAGGGGTACCAATGAGAAGACATGAGGTGGGAAGGGTAAGGATGATTATAGTTTGGGAAACTTCCAAGGGAGTTCAGTAGGAAGCAGCTGTCTCTTTCTTGAGAGAGTGCAGAAAAGGCACAGCACTTGCTCCCACTCTTGAAGCTTAGAAACTTCCTTAAAATGTCATCTTAGCCAGTGAAGACAGCCACACTGATATGTCAGAAATTGAGAAAAAAAGGCGTTCCCTGCAAAAACGTCGTAGTAAGCTGGGATGTTTGGCATGCCCTTGTGTAACATACACTCTTAAATATCTGAAATGGAATCATAAGTTTCAGCTCTTTTTAGCTTAATAGCTAATTATTTGAGCTAGAAATCTAGAAATTAAGTAAGTACTCCTTTCTGGTGAACATATGCCTCCAAGATATGCCAGCAAAATATTCTACTGTCATGACCGGTTTTGTAGCTTGTGCAGAAAACAAACACAAAAGTGCAGCCTAAGGCACAGTCAGAAGGTTTTTTTAATTGCTGCCTTTGGCAGAATTTATTTCCAGAAAAGTTGTCACAGAATTGGAAATAAAAATGTCTTCTGGCACCAGAAGAACATTTTCAGACATCACTCTCAAATGTGACACTTCTGAACAAGTCGGAGGAAAAAAGAGGGAATATTGTGCCCACCGACTTCTCACAATATGCTATAACCCCAGAAAAACTAATTTTAAGAGACTTTCTGTATCATCAGCAGTCACTGTACAGAAGCAAACCTTAACCTCTCATTACGTGTACTAAAATACCAAGGCAGAGTCACATCACTTCAGCTTCTGATAATTTGCTATCTTTTTTTAATTTCTGCTGTTGAATATGTAGGTGTTGCCTGAGGTTTCTCAGTACTAATCTGCTTAAGCTTTTTCTCTTTTGTATAGAGAATACTTGACTTCCTTTCACACTAAGACCAGACACGGCCCATATCAGATAAGATATCAGGTAAGGTAAGACCTAGAATGCACAGAAAAGCAACTTTGGGAATGTTAGGCGAATACGCTTTCTTCCAACATGCTGCTGCAATGCTTACCTGGACATAACTTGTTGATGTGTGAGGTCCGGCTAGTGTTGGCTGAAGTAATTCTGTCTGGTGTCTGCATTCCTGGCTTAGCGCATGGCACCAGCTGAGGCAGAGCATACTGCAGGTGGGTGAAGAAGGCTTAGTGAGCTCTGGACTTCAAGGCAGAAGGTAAGTGTTTATAGGAGGAGGTTGTGAACGTGGAGTTGTATTCCTGTATTCAACAGGTGAGACCTATGACAAAGAAGGTGAGAAAAGTGAGGACAGTGAGCCTGGGATCCCATTTTAAGAATGTTGGTTCTTGTGGCTCCAGAAAGTGGTGCTGGAGCTTCTGCTTCTACTTCTGCTTCTTCGCATCAGCTAATGCCTGACATGAAAGATGGCCTCAGAGCACACTGCTATGGAGAGTCCTGGGCTACAGAAGCATGACTCTTCTGCTCTAGGCTGATCTATTTCCCTGCAGGTAGGTAGCCAGACCTGGATTAGTTCTCCTCCTTTCTAATTTTGAATACCATCATGACTCATTTCCATCACAGGTCATGAGGAGAGCTTTCCTGGAATTCTCAAAGGACACTTGCCTACAGGATCATCCATGCAGGGTGAAAATACATATAGTAAAAAAATACTATTCTTGACAATAGGAGTCACTGTTAGTATCATTAACTCTGATTTCACAGGTGAGAGTTGTTCTGCTAGACATATTTTTGATTATGAAAAAGTTTTAATGCAGGTGATTATTAAAATAGCCGCTGTTTCTTTCCCTTTTTCATTAAAATCTCTTGTTTTCCTATATCTGTAATCTTTCCGCAGATCTTGCAAATCTTTCAGTGAATCTCTCATCCAGATTCGTTATTGCACCTAGAGGTACCATACAGAAAGCTGGTAAAGTTAATTCTTCTGCTTTGAATTCTGATAATATTTTCCCAAGGGCATAAAACAAGCCATAACCTACATTTATATGCACAGCATCGGAGGACTATTCAAAATTTTGAAAGAAATAGATCATGAAAACGTGTGAGCTTGTCCAAACAAAGATATATTCAATTTCTCTAAAGAAAATATGGTGTATTTTTCAAGTTCTGACATTTGTTTTCTAAAAGGCTTTATGATTGTTTGGATACAACATGCTAGAGGTTTGCTTTCCAGGACTGTTAATTGCAAGACTACTCTGCAGAACACTTAACCACAGTCTAATCTTAGAAGACATGTATGAAATGTACATTCTTTCCCTGGAGACAGCATATATTCTCCTGCCTCTGGTGGAAGCGCCCCTAACCTCGCTGAACTCAGGTCAGCTAGGAATTTGCAGAACAAGACACGACTTCACAGAGAACTCAAGCTCATCTTCACCTAGCAAGAGTTTATCTAAGAGTTTTGGACTCTTTGATTTAGTTCTCTTCTTTATTGAAGGAAAACTATAATAAAGGTTAAATTACTGAGACAGCCTCTTTTTTTCTTGGATAAACTGAAAGGATAATCTGAATGCAGAAATTAAGACTGAGAATTATCAGCTAAAATTTGGAGACAGCAATATATTGTATTAGCGTATCTTCTCACTGATGAGAGTTCAGCATGAGAACCTGCTGCTGCATCAGAAGTATATTCTTAAGAAGAACAAAAGAAAACACAATAACAACAACAAAACACTACAGGTAAACAAGACAAAAAAGAGAGAGAAGCAAAGAGAGAGGAAGTTCCTTTAAGAGATAGTTTGGTCTCCCTGGGCTTTTTTTCTGTTTGTTTTATCTAACAGGCTGAGAAATATATTGCACTCTCCAGCTGAAAAGGTGAAGATAGACTTCACTGGAATTGAAAAAGGTACTTAATGAGTTCTGATGATGATACCCCTGGTAACAGAACAATGGATTGCAGTGAAATGTCTGACTTGAGTTGTATACACAGGAGTTTGACTTAATAGTAGAACTTTATATTCTCCTAGTAGAAAATCAGGTTGTCCATCCTGAAAGTGCTTTTTAAGTAACAGGAAGAATAAAACAAATAGGCAGGCAGTGTGGCAAAAATATTATTCTTTTACGTTGATTTTTTTTTTTCTTTTTTTAATAAAGGAGCTGTACATAAAGCTCAGGTTAGAAGCAAATGGTGAAATGCTTTCTCCATGAAGTGGTGTATGATACCACCTCCCCACAAAGTCTTGGAGCTGTTCCCCTTCAGTAATGAAAAAGATGGGAAGTGTCATGGGGGAGTGGTATGACAACACATATGTTTCTCACAATTCCTTCACTCTACAGTTTAACAACTACATATCACAGAAGGAGCTCTACCCCTCAAAGTCTTAAATGACACATCCCTTCAAAGTCCTTAGTGTAAACAATATGAGCTATTTATATATTTCATAAAGTAACTGCTAATTCCTCTCCTCATTTGGCTGCACAGTTGCTCTGTGCTGGGAGGGGTTCAGGGTTCTTTCTGGCTCTCACTGGCAAAGAGAACCACCCATCTTGTTTTGACAGATCTCTTTCTTTATGCACACCTGAGCATGCCTAGGTAAACATATCTAGGAACTGTATCCAGGATCAATACCTATGCGGAGCGAGTTGCCTTCTATTGCTATATACCTGGGGCTACGTAGCAATCACTTGTGCAAACATATGGGTATATCAAGCACAAGGCCCAGGATGGCTGTCAGAGCTTGCTCAAGATCACTGAGTCCTCAAACACAATGTCTTCCCTAAGACTCACAATGCAATAGTACTTCTCATTTACTTCCCTTGGGGAGCTAAGACAGAAAAAGGTATACAAGAAAGAGGAGCACAGACTGGAAAAGAAACTGTGGTGGAATGACAACCTGTGGCAGTCAGTGTATCTTTTCACTCTGGAAAATCTAACTGTGCCTATAATCCTCAAGTTTTTTCGTTCCTCTGCTGTCAACAAACATCTGTGGCATGAGGGCTGATTTGAATAGAATATAACACCAGCTGTTGATGTTAGTCTTTTCATCATCTTGAGTGACAAACGGGTATGCAAGATACCTACTTACAATGGACTCTGTGACCATTCTCTCTGTGATGGGCTCTGTGATTGTTAAAAAGAGAAGAAAGGCATACAAATGTCATACAAAGGAAATGTTATGAATAGACTCAAACACAAAAAGTTCAGAACTATGGATGTCAATATTCACTGCAAAAATCCTCTTTTCTTTCTCTTAAATATATAATTCAGCACATTAGGTGTATCTGCCTTGTGGATGAAACAGGGTAGTATGATAACAGAGGCAGTGGAACTGCTAGAGTTTGAAGGTATGGTGTGATCAAACCAGGAGGCCATGTGAGACTGTATTGGTCTCCCAATCAAGGAAATGAAATGCTAATTAGTAGAGTTGGTATGCAGCCTTACCTCTTCAGTGTTCCTGTAAAGATGATTGTTAAATTAGTAAATTAAGTTACCCAAAGGGGTAGCTCATTTATGTTCCTCCATTCTTGAATTCCTTAACTGAGAGTGTATTGCCTGAATTAAACTCATTTTTCTGACTTGCAACTGTACCAAGTGCTTGCAGCTTGAAATGAAATGAATAGTACAGTTTCTTTGAATCTATGAGAGTTTTCTTCCCTTCTGTGGTACTGCAAAGATACAACAGTTCATGCATGTTCATAATATTGTGATGAGTTTCAGACAATAGTTTGTGAAGAAAAGATTTGTGGTTTTTTTCATCAGAGTGAGTTCTGAATGGTGATTGTAAACAAGGTCTCATTGAAAAATAAGGAGAAAAAAAAAATGTAACCAAGAGGCACTTGCCTAAATTATCTCCATGTAGGCTCTACACTGAGAGGTAGGATGATCATGGGAAACATGCAATGAAACTCTAAGGCTCACAGTGGACTCAGAGATAATCAACTTCAGGGTCCAAAATGCCATTATCTTCTGTTCATATAATGTTAGTGATAGTTCTTGACTGCTCCAAGATGTGTCGGTGTCCTGAGGGCACTAGGAGGCCTTGGTCAACTTCACCCATGGGATCCATCCACCCCTTCTGCTCATGGACCCAGCCCTGTTTGAGCTCCATCCTGAGCTATTAGTCCCTGTTAGTCTGATCTATGCTGCAGGTTTGCTTGTCTCCAGTTGTATCATAACATGCCTGTACCTGGACACGGACCTGAGTGCTGTGCCTGAGCTGTGGACTGACTGCCTTGTTTGACCTCAGACTTGTCACCTGCCTTGAAACTGCTAGACTGGATCTGACAAAAAGTTGCATTAAATTATTTGTCTTACAGTCACATATGACTCCTTGTCTTGCTTCAAATGTGGGCATTTTCGCTTTAATTTTCACTTTAATTTTCAAGCCTCAGGAAAACATAGTTTTGTCTGGTCTTGGGAAAGAGCTACATAGAAAACATATTAGGTCTCAAAAATGACTTGCAATCAAGTTCTCTTTGGATCACAGTATTCTTTAGTGAGCTGGAAGGCAAAATACTCTTCCTTGAGAGATGCATCAGTCACATCTAATCTTCGTATAGTCATCAAGAAATTCCAGATTAGACTTTTGAAGATAACCAGGAGTCAGGGAGGGAAGTCATTTACTTTTGTAAGGCTTTGAAGGAGATTTTGAGCACTATATGAAAACATGTTGTATGAAACTGGAGTGTGCTTCAGGCATAGAAAAGGTTCCAATCCACACTTTGACATTATTGAGTCACACAGTCTTTTGTGCCTCAGTCCTTACAGAATACAACTGGTTAAAGCTGATGGAAGAGTTTATCATTTTCTTAAATTTATATAAGCGCTTATTTTGTGTGATTGTTTAGAATTCACAACAGCTGCAAATCTAGTCAACAGGCAGTCGGTTTGACAGGTAACCTTGTTCTTATCAGAGAACATGAACAGTGGACCATTAAAATTTTATTACATTTTTTAATATATATGAATATATATATATGTACAGTTATAGAGTTTATCACAGTTTCTTCCAATTTCATTTGGCCAGTGCCACAGAAAATTCTTAAATAGGTCTGTGAGATACTATGTGATAAGTTACCAGATACCTTCTGGTCACAAGATGCTATTCAAAGAAGTTTAGAACACTTTAGGTTGAGACCTCAGACGGTCATCTAGTTCAGTCACCTCCTCCAAGCAGAACTAACTTCTATGTCATATCATGCCTTTTCTCATCACATTTCAGAAATCTCCAAGGTTGGATATTTCCCAGGATGAGTCTGAGCCCATCTTCTCTGTCACTCACTTCAGTAAGGACAGACTTCAGTGAGGTTTCTCCCTCCCCCCCCAACCCTCTTTTCCTCAAACTTATAAACCCAGCTCCCCCAGCCTCTCCATATACATCACATGCTCCAGCCTGCTACTCATCTTCATCAGTGAGACAGTTCAGCTTTGTAGGCAATGGCAATCTAGAGTGGTTGCGTGTCACTCTAGCCTGAATGCTCAGCTCTCAATCCACACTTGATTTGACTAGGAATCCCTTCAGCACAACAGCAGCTGAAAGGTGGGCCTTTGGGTACAAATTTAATACTAAAATACCACTTTGCATTCAAATAGCACAGAGTACCTAGAAGCAAGAAATTAAAATGATCTATTCTTAATGTCTAAACAAATTACAGAAGATGCTTTAAGGACTATCCCATATCTTGTTTTGAAGTTAGCCTTTCTTGGAGCAGTAGGTTGTCCTAGATGATATCCAAAGATCTCTTCCAAATTAAATTACTCTGTTTCTATTCCCTGTACCTTGAAGCACTCAAGAAAATGCTATACCATACTTAAAATAACATCATCTGTAAAGATAAGAGTAACTGACTGACTGGATAAAGGAAAGAACTCTCAAAAACTTTTTAAAATGGAAATAAAAGAATATATAGATACTCAAGGCCAACATTTAGAAACCATGGTCGTAAAATACCCACTAGCCTGTTACTTAAAGCTCTCTACCATGTTTTCCCTGAATTTTCACTCCAACCCCAGTCTCCTCTTTGCATCCCTGCCTCACTCCCTGCACTGTATCAGCACAAATGTCTGTGGAGTGACACAGTAAAAAGAGCATCTCTTCAAAAACGACATCCCAAACCATACTATGTTATTTCCTAGCTAAGAGCCCTGGCTTCCTTGCTCAAGCCGTCTCTTTGGTGTGATGAAACTTGTTTTGAGCAATAGAGAATAGATCAAATAGGATAAAGTCAACAAGACTCTTTAATCCCATCTGAACTAGATTACAGGTTGTGGTATTTTTATGAACAGACTGAAAACAGAATTGAAGATGTTTTATTTATATCACTGGAATAAGTGTATGTGGGCAGGTGTCTCTCTCATTTTTGGTATTAAAGTGATGAACTACCACACATGAGTTGACAGGAAGAAAAGTAACTGAGAATCATCAGAAGTTCCTCCTCTGGGGTCAAGTCAAGGGTTTGAGTACTGTGATGGGCAGAATTTAAGCTTGCTAAATTAAACACTAACTTACTCTTGGCACATAATCTATTCCCACATGAATCTCACATGAAATTATTAACTGGAGTTTTTCCCTTGCCGAGGTAGGAAAGCGGATTACACTTTATAAGCCTTCTTAACATATGACTTTTCATCCCCACCTTCTCTTTGTTTCCCCATACTTTTAGTCTCCCCATTCACCTGGAACCCTCTGTTTCTTCACCCTATTTCATCTCTAATTAGTTTCTCCTATTCATCCCTGTTTTGTCACACATATACCCAAATGTTGTATTTCTGATGTTGTTATCTACATAATTTAGGTCTTACGTGATATTACTGATATGGTTACCCAGATACTGGGGGTCTTGCAGGATTGTACTCATCTAAAGATCCACATTACTCTTTTTCAATTGTCACTGAAGTTTGATCACCTCTCACATAACTCACTTGTAACCACTTGTGAAATCTGGCTCTTCCTCAGGGCACCACCTGTAACTTCTGTGAGCTTCATGCTGTATTATTCATTATGTCATGTCCTGTAGTTTCTCATGGTTTGATCACTTAGCTAAATCTCAGGATATGACCCACTGATCTGCCTGAATACCTTAAGAAAATCCATTCATTAAATGGATTATTTTCTAGCTCTAATTTGTCAGGAGACAGCTCACTACTACTGTTATACTCTACTAGATTTACAAACTAGTACTGTGGATTTTTTATTGCATTTACATAAAATACGTTCAGCTCTTTTTCTTGGTGTATGCATTCAATTCATTTTGTTTTGCATGGTATTCTACTCTGGAAAATCATTGTCAGTATGGAGAACTTACAAAGGTATGCACTCAAACACTTCTCTGGAAAGTTTATGATGGCAAGAACTGCCAATTTTCTCATTACCCTAGGACAATTTTATATGCAAGTTCACTGAAAAAGACCAATGATCTACTACTTGTCATCAGTGATCCCATATGTCCAGCCATGGAGGAAATGTTTTTGGGAGCAGATAATAATTGCATTTGTAATTTCATTTTCAGCAGGCAGATGATGAGTAAAGTGTTTTCAATAGAGAAAACGTAGAACAAGACAAACTAAAACTTCTGGAGGTGAGCTGCTTATTTGTTTGGAAAACGTATGTGGAATATTGCTAGAATTTTGTATCACATTCAACTTTTGTGAATGATTCATGTCAACAATGTTAGACCAAGGACTTTTGCTCAGTCCTGGCTACTCAGTCCTTTGAATCCTGACCACTTTGTGTACTAGAGCAAGTGACACATTTATGAAACCTTGCTGCTGACCTCTAATAAGCCTCCCAAACTTGTTAAATCCCAAAGTAAATTTCTAGTGTACAAAATACAGCAAAGGGATCTAGAATGTGCAAGAAATCTGTTGCAACCAAACAAAAGTTTGTCAACAGTACACCACTAATACTGCAATGTGACAGAATCATCAATATAAGGATAGCTACACTGAGTCAAATGTAAAATAGATCTTGGTGCTGATATCAGTATCCTACTTCTCCTGACCAAGAGCAGCTGAAGGACTGAGCCTCCCCCTTTCATATTGTTCCATTTGTTTTTCAGTAACCTCAGAGCACCAAGATGACCTATGCATGGAAGCATCTTTTGTAACCACAAATTCTCACTCCCAAGTAAGTGGTTAACAGTCAACTCAGAGCTCATCTTTTTTATACATGTGAAACAACAATACGTAAGGGTTATTCTTCCCCTCATGTGCATTGCTTCATATTTATTTGACTAGAATTTCACAATTCACTGTAGTGCCCAGTCAGTACCATGATGAGTCTTTGCTGCAGTAAAAAAGTGGGGAATTTTTGTCACACTGGTACCTCGGTATCAGCTGCAAACTTTGTCACCTCACTCTTCACTTCCTTTTCTAGCCTGTCGATGAATGTGCTGAAGAGTTCCAACGTAAGCCCAGATCCCCAAAGAAATCTACTAGTGACCTTACTCCACTCTCAGATCTGACCTCTGCACACATCATCCGGCACACCAAAAGCTCTTGGGACCTGTGGAGGTGAAAGTAAGCATCCACTATGAGCCAGAATTAAATGCTGTGGTAGTTTGTAAGGCATGACACATCTAGTTAGCAAGGAAATGCTTTGCGCAGAGCAAGTCCTTCATCTCAGTCTTGATCCTCAAGGGAGTCTTACAAAACACTGTGCACAGATGCACCTGAGAATTACATGCATTACTCTAGGACATCAAAACCCATGGATTCAATAAAGACACATTTTATGACACATTATAGTCTCCTTCTTCCCCCTCCAACTTTTTTGTTCTCCACAGAATACAAAAACTCTCTCTTTCTTTGCCCCCTTGCACTAATGTCCTATCAGCTCTGAAGACTCCAGACACCTTTTCTTTCAGAGTCAGTCTGATAAGTAACTCACCTCAGGGTAAGTATTCTGAATCCCTAATTATGTCTGATGTCTGCTGTTTGGAAAAGGGATTTCCTGCTCAAAACTTGTCTACTTTTCTCCTCATTACATCACTTAGTCTAATACGATATTACTGACTATAGGCCTTATCCTGATAATATCTTTACACCGTCATGTTTATTAAAAAAAGGAACAATTTGGTTTGATTTTTGCTTGTTGTTGGGGTTTTTTGCATCCACAGGGGATGCAGCTGGATTGTCAGATCTCCTTTCTGAATACTGCCCTAATATTTCCCAAATATACTTACACTGGGAAATAGCCCAATGCAGTGCATGATTTCAGGCACTGCTCCCAGACTATACCAGCTTAGTCTGACCTTGAATTTCAAAAATGCTTCCAGCTGTCTTGCATAAATATGTAAAAGTCATCAGCTGACTTAAACCTTCGGCAATCAAGGAATATTAGTCCAGCATTCAACACCAGAACCCAGACTGTCAGGGATCCAGAATATGAATCTTCAGCAGAAGAATCCCGTGATTATTGTTCTTGCCCATGAAAATCTGCCAGATAACAAGGGTAGGCACCTTATTTCTCACAAATAGTGAAGGAAAATAGAAAAGAATAATCTTATTTGATATATTGAAAGGCACAATGGAACTGCAAGTTCCATATGTTCTTTGTATAGTTCATTTGTTTAAAGGTTTACAAGGAAGTACAAAAGGAATATATGGCACACAGGATGCTGACCTTGCACGTCTGTTCAAAAGAGGTCAGAGCTTGATCAAAGTTACTGTGCTTTTTCTTGCCTACTTTCACTCAGAACAAATGTGAATGCAATAAGCAGCCACAGACATATTCAAGTTACACATCAGTGCTACAGGTGCCAGACAGGAACTAAATTACGTGCAGCAGCAAAGCAAGTGCCTTCCACATTCCCAGGAGACTGCTGTCCAGGCAAATACAAATTTCCTAGCACAATCTGAAAGTAAATGAACTGTCATTAGGGAAGATAATATCAATATAGAAAGTATTCCAGCACAAAAATTTCCCTAATAATCTCATTTATTAATATCCCTTTAAACTGATATAATGTTTGGGGATTTTAAGTTTTAATTTTAACAGTGACATGTAAGCAAGTAACATGTTGCTCTTGAGCATTCAGAAATTTGGAAATTATGGACAGATACAGAAATAATATTCAGAGATCTGTCATGATCTCTAGGAAGAATTTCAAGAATGATGCAAAAAAGGATGAATGTTCAGTAAGTACTGGACCCACTTTTATCCCGATCTAAAAGTCTTTACTGTATTGTGCTTATGTTGTTTTACGATTTTTGTTCCTTAAATGGACTCATTTAGTCTACATGCCCATGAAATGAAGCAAGAAAATCAGTCCTGTGCTGAGATACTTGTCTCACAATTGAAAACAATAGATCTTCATTTTAAGGGCACTGATTGATTAGAGTAAGTGTTCAGTTGTTTCATAGTTGTTTCACTTTTCAGCTTCAAATATCAATTATCTTCAATGAGCAAGTTTATTTGTGAGTGACATATTTTGTTTCCTCTCCTGTAAAAAATAATTTTACAGATAAGTGCACTCTAAGAGAATATTTAGGCAACTAATAGCACTGATAAAATAGAATATTGTAAGAAGACATGGTCCTTAATCAAACTGCTGCAAACAGTTTCAGAGAGGTGGGATCAAACTAGTATGGATTCAAGGGAACTGATTCCCCATTAGCCTGTTTATCCTACAACACTGCCAAGTCCCTTGTTGCCAGAACTGAGCTACAACTACTTCCAGCTTTCTGACCCCTTATAGTAGATACAGAGAGCCAGACTGTATGTGTATCTCACCTGTTACAGCTTGTAGCAGGTCATATCAGACATGGAAATAATAATTATTGTGATAAAAATTTAATATTAACATGTCTGGATTTCCCACCATAGGGAATCTAGGGATTAGAGAATTTTTCTTTCTTTCCTGAGATATGTCTTGGAGACAGGTGAAAAAGCAAATGGAAAAGGACACAAAACTTAAGGACAGAGGTGGGCATGATATACCTTTACTTTAGGTACTTCCTCCCACAGCATCCTCATTTGAAAACTGAGAATGAGTGAAATGGTCAAGACAACTGTTAGATGGGCTTAAAATTTTCTGGACTAATACACTTAGGTCATGACCAACATCTAGTTGGAAGATGGCAGTGACTGAAGCGGAGATTCATACTGGTGCCCATGTGGTTCAACATTTTTGTCAGTGGCCTGAATGTGACAGAGTCCACCTTCAGCAAACCTGTAGAGGACACTGACCTGGAGATGTGGTTAAGACTGTTGGGACTTGCCAAATCCAATAACCCAGGAGAGAAATGCTTCTGCCTCCAGGGCCACTCAGTAGCAAGGCTGAGCACACATTGACCACAAGAACATGCACAACACACACACACACACACGCACGTATATATATGCACACATCCAGCTGTACAGATCAACACAGACACACTCAGCCCACACATAAGCACAGGCAGAACAAATGCTCTTGTTCACTTCTCCTCTCTAGCTGAGGAGGATTTGGAAAACAGATGGGGGGACCACATGATCACTGCCTACACTGTCTGAAGAGGCAACAACAAAGTCAAGGGAAAAAAACATTTCACCATAATGTCAAGCAATATAATGAATAACAATAGTTGCATTCAGCAGCTTGGGGGCTTCAGCAGGAGGGCAATGCAGCACCGGAACAGGTTGTCCAGGGCGAAGTAGATTGTACACAGTTGGAGTCTTTCAGTATGTGGCTTAGCAAAAGCCAGGCTGGGACAACATAAGGTTCTCCCACTTGAGAGGAGGAGATCCAGGAGCAATGAGCCAAGCGGTTCTCTGCAGCTGACAGGTCAGGGTCCCACCAACTCCCAGTGCCACAGTGTCTCAGCAAGGCAAGCAGGGTACACCAAGGGGGACAGCCAGGTTCATCCAAGCAGATCTGTAGTGTTGAAGTAGATTCAAGGTCAAGCAGGCTGCAGATCAGGGTCCAGATGGGTAGGGATGCGGCTGTAGACCAGCACTCCTAAAGCACAGCTCAGACAGGGGCTGAAGGCCCCAGGATCACCTTGAAATGGGGCTCCATAGCCATTTGCAGGGCAGGAGGAGGCCCCAGGTGGAGCTGGCCAGGGCCAGGAGGCTAGGCAGTGCCCTCAGAGCTTTGGTGGGATGCTGAACTGGAACCCTACAGAGGTTTCTTCCAAACAACATTTCTATGGTTTTTCAGATGCTGCTTAGTCAATCAGCGGTAGCAAACTCATAACCTACATCACCATTCACCTAATCTGTATTACTGGAGCCATGGAGCTAGCCAAAGAACCAAATTTCTCTTACTTTTTCTCCACTCCCCCAAGGTAAGCTGGGAAGAGCAGAGAACCTGCCTGATCTGGTTTTCATAAAGTAAATCTGATTATGAAAATGGAGAGTGCTTGCTAATGCAATCAGCATTTCAAAATATGTATGATTTTAATGAACAAACCTGAGAAAAAGTTTGTAATTATGCCTTTAAGCATACATTCATCTTCAACTTTATGTATTCCCATAGTGTCTGCAATGTATTTTCAGTGCTGAAATATCTATTTTCTGTTGTATTTCCTCTTGGCTTTTTCTGTGAACCAAAAGCACTTAGTCTTCCTGTAGGGAGAAAAGCAAGAAGTATCAGTTTATTGGGCTTTTTGCATACACAAGTAGGAACTAGAAAAAATGAAGGACTAAGTAAACCATGACAGGAAGTACACTTTGGTTTCAGTATTAAGATGTTGTACACAAAATCAAAATAAATACATCTAAGCAATCAGCTACTTAAATTTTTTCTGAGAAAGAGGGGAATTAAAATGAATGATGAGATGTGAAAGCCAGATGTGTAGTGGTGTGTGAAAAAAACTTGCATAATGAGGGGCAGAAAGGGAGATATGATGAGAGGCAGGCAAGTTCGGCACTTCGTGAAAAGGGGGGATGTGTAGGAGATATGCCAACAAAACCTGCTGTTCTGCAGAAAGGAATACATTCAATGGGAAGCAAAAAACCAATGAGATGCAAAAGAGAAAAAATATTTTCTGAGGAGATACAGAATAAAAGGTAATATATAAAAACAAATGTGTGTAAAAGTGAAAAGTAAAACCTTTAAAAACCATAGGTGAGTAGAAAAAGGCAAGATGAAATGGAAAAATCATAATTAAATGCAAGTATCTAAGAGGAAAAAAGTAGAAGAAATTAAGAAAATATCACAGATTGATATGTAATAAATAAAAAAGTGCCATCACAAGGAAATGTAAATAAAAATATACATAGTGCTATATAAAAAAGAAAACATCACTGCCTGGGGAAAAGAATATGCAAAGAAAGATGACAGAAGTAAAAGATTAAATAAGAGGTGAAAGTGAAAAAAAAAAAAAGTACACCTGCTTTGAAAGTAAAAATGAAATAGTGCAACATAGTGGCAAGAGGGAAATAAGAGATGTAAGAATACATGCCAGGGGATCAGTGCATATGATAGGAAAGTTAAAATAGGTGTTAAGTCACAGGCAAAAGACCATGTGTTAGCACTGAAAATGCATACTGATTTTTGGGAAAGAGGAAAAAAAAAAGACTGAAAGCCACCAATGAGAGGTGAAAAGAAAAACATAGCGAGATGTGCAATTTAAGACTTAAGCAATTGTAAAGAAACAACCTCCATTAGGAGGAAAGGAAATGGAAGGAAAGGGAAGGAAAGGGAAGGAAAGGGAAGGGAAGGAAAGGAAAGGGAAGGGAAGGGAAGGGAAGGGAAGGGAAGGGAAGGGAAGGGAAGGGAAGGGAAGGGAAGGGAAGGGAAGGGAAGGGAAGGGAAGGGAAGGGAAGGGAAGGGAAGGGAAGGGAAGGGAAGGGAAGGGAAGGGAAGGGAAGGGAAGGGAAGGGAAGGGAAGGAAAGGAAAGGAAAGGAAAGGAAAGGAAAGGAAAGGAAAGGAAAGGAAAGGAAAGGAAAGGAAAGGAAAGGAAAGGAAAGGAAAGGAAAGGAAAGGAAAGGAAAGGAAAGGAAAGGAAAGGAAAGGGAAGGAAAGGGAAGGAAAGGGAAGGAAAGGGAAGGAAAGGGAAGGAAAGGGAAGGAAAGGGAAGGAAAGGGAAGGAAAGGGAAGGAAAGGGAAGGAAAGGGAAGGAAAGGGAAGGAAAGGGAAGGAAAGGGAAGGAAAGGGAAGGAAAGGAAAGGAAAGGAAAGGAAAGGAAAGGAAAGGAAAGGAAAGGAAAGGAAAGGAAAGGAAAGGAAAGGAAAGGAAAGGAAAGGAAAGGAAAGGAAAGGAAAGGAAAGGAAAGGAAAATCTGAAAAAAAAAATATAATGAAATGATAGAGAAACAGGTGATAAAATGAGTAAAGATCACATCTGGTACATATGAAACTGCTCAAAACCACCACCAAGTACTCATAAGTGGAAAAATGCAACATAGGTAATACATAAGGACTTGTAAAATGGAAATATGTAACAACATTTTAAAGACAAATCAGGAACAAGATATGAATAACGCAGCTGCATGATGAAATGCAGAACAGATGTAAACAGTAAAAGAAGAGGTACAAAAATAAAAAATGGGTGATGTTATACACAAAAACAGGTAATGTAAAAGTTAAAGAAATCAAACCAGATTATTCATTCAGGAAAACTTTTAAGGAAAACTTCAAAGAATAACTTAAACTTGGTGAGAGACAAAAAGGAGCAATTTGTAAGGAAATGCAAAAACAAAAAATGCTTAAATAAAGAAATAAAAAAAGCATGCGAGGATTCAAAATCGGAAGTGTGTCATGAGCTACAAAATCTGAAACATGTCATTAGAAATAAATGAAGCTGCATAACTGCATGCATTAGGGAAAGTGCAGAAATAGCTCTGAAAAAGAAAACACAGAAAATGATACACAATCTGAAAAGGAAACGTGTGAGGATTTGCAGAAATGAAAATGTGTGCTAAGAGGCATCACCATCCCCAAGTTTCAAAAAATGCAAAAATGGAAGTTCATTATGCTTTCTGTAAATGAAAACCTACTATGAGCTACAAAAATGAAATTTGTAGTATGATACCAATCAAATTAGTAATTAGATATTGAAATAACGTGTTTATTGAGGTGTAAAAGAAAGATTGTTTACTCAGGTGTAAAAAAAAATAAAATTTAAAAAAAAACAGTACAGCTTTGAAAAATCATAATAAGATGCTAGTATATGAAACTTATCATAAAATTTAGCAAGTTAAATGAAAAAGTGAGAAAAGGAAAACACCTGGGGAAATCTGAAAGCACATGCTCAGGCTGCTGTGCATAGCCTGTTATGGGCAGCAAAAAGGAAATTGACTAATAAGTGATGATACATGAAATTAAAAATTAGATCTAAAAGTACATAACGAGACACTGAAGTAAAACCAAGTAGTAAAATAAAAATGAACACACAGAGCAAAACCCGAAACTGGAAAGTGGAAATGAGGTGTAAAAAAGCATACATATTGAGATGTGGAGTCAAAAAAGTGGGTAATGAGATGTGAAAAGGAAAACTTATAATAGGATTTGACATAAAAAATACAGAGTAAGTTGAAAAATTTTAATAAACCATGAAATACAAAATCTGAAAGAGTAATGATAGGCAAAACTGGAAATGCACCTTTAAGATGAAAGAGGAAAAACAAAATAAGAGACAAAGTTAAGTAGTGAATCATGATGCAGTAGGGAAAATGCAGACTGAATTATGAAAGATTAAATGCATAATGAACTGCAGAGAAAAGTAGCCATAGGAGGTTGCAAAAAATCAGTGTTTAATAGGTAGAAAACCCCCCAGTGTATGGTATAACATGAACACTGAAATCCACAATGAGGTTCTGGAAAATCAGTAACAAGATGTGAAATCAAAAATAAAATTATTTGTGATAACGAACATTCATAAAGACAAGCAAAAAGAAGAATCGAAATGTTAATGCAGTATGACATGTGAAATGCCAAAGGAGATACAATAGCTGAGATGCAGAATGGAAAATGGAAACAGAAATATATAATGAAGTGTGAAAAAGAAAACACATACCAACACAGGAAATGTTCATGATAAAACATGCATAGCAAACCATTTTGACTTAACAGGACTGAAGCACATAAAGCAGCATGCAAATGGAATATTATAGCTGTTGAACTGTCAAAACTGAAACATGCAAGAGGTTCAGAACAGGAATTTCACTCAAATATTTGAACAATGGGGCTAATTACCAAGTCACTGGCTGTTGTGGGTTTATTTTACTCTTGGCGAAAGGGGGGGGGGGGGGGGCGTGCCCCACTTGCCTCAAGTCATATACCGAAAGGATCTTACCCTCCATTCACACATCAGTTCTTGACATCCAGTGATACCATATCGTAATGTTCCAGCTTCAGTTGGTGTGGCATCATCTTTCATCATGTCACAGTGATAGGCTCCACTGGCAGAACATGTAGGAGAAACAGCCTTTGGGAATTCTCCCTCAGGCATGTCAAGGCCACCCAAGCAGATGATTCATTGTGGAACAGTTTAAGCCTTAAGGCATTTGTACCCAGGCCCAGCAGCAGAAATGTAGATGACTTGGTTAGGAATGGATCTACAAAGAATCAGACAATAGTTGCAGAGTGATTTTGAGTATGTTCATAGTGTATAAAACAATTGGCTTAAGTGCTTAAAGAGGAAGCCAAACACTAGCACTACATTTTTGCTAAGTCATGCTTTATTCATGCCAGACAATACATATAAGGCTAAATTCCCCAATTAGCAACTTGAGGTAAGTTTGTGAGCCTTGTGAGGTTGCTCTCTTGAAATGCTGGATCTGCTTGGCCCTGTCAGTGCCTTCTGTCTCCAGTCACTGGGTTGTGGCCCTGACTTTCATTTTTAAGTGTTTAATGCTAAAACAGCCCTGTTCTCCAGTACACACCCCAAAGGCAATGTGACATCATTGGCATCATCTCGTGCCCCCAGGATATTTCCATCCCACAGGTAACTCATTTTTGCAAAGACTCTGTATCACAGGCAAGTTGCAGGTACAGCTTATACAGGAAGCTCACCGTCCCTGCAGAGAGTGCCCACAAAGAGGGAAACCTCTGAATCACAGAGAGGAACAAGATTTGGATCATACAGGACCTGCATCAGGGAGACTATGCAGCCACAGGCATGTTGGGAGTGTGTTTCACCTCAACAGTGATGGACAGAAGGCTCTATTAAAAGACACGTAGATGCGGTTCTTAGGGACATGGTTTGGAGGTGGACTTGATAGTGGTAGACTAATGGTGGGACTCGATGATCTTAAAGGTCTTTTCCAACCAAAGCAATTCTATGATTCTGTGCAGAAGCAGTAATACCAGCTGACGCATACAAAGCCATCCCGCCCATAAGCCAAGTACTTTGCAGGCTGGTCTGGTAATACACACCAGAAATGCAGTGTAAGTCAGCCCTGGTCAGGTAGGCTCCTCAGGAGGGGTCACTGCATTGAACACATGCTACCTTTCTTCTGGTGCTTGTCATCCCTGCCACATGCCATGGATAAGACACTGCTCAGAGAAGACCTCGTATCAAGGTTGCTGCCTTTCTTTCCATTTGGGGGTTTTTGAAGAAAGGGTCTCCAACTCTTCCAGGGTGCTGGCTAAAGTAGAAGGCAGTGCTGGCACTGACCTCTCTTTGCAAAATCTCCCAGTCCACTGTAAAAGCATCATGGCAAGCCGTGGTATAAATCAACTGAGTCATCAGTTCTGACCGTACAAGGCTTCAGCCTGGCATGCTGGTGGTGCTAGAGCAGGGTCCCAGCTGCTGGGCAAACTGCAAAGCCCTCACATGGTATTTCTAGGTTATTTCCTTGTTTTAGTATCTGGCACTAACATGAAGTTCTCCATCATCTTTGTAACTGGTCAATGAGATGCAGGGAACAATTAGATCATCCATCAGCCTCAACTTTGTCAGAGCCCCTCAACATCACATGCTTCCTGAAGTCATATGTTACAGGTCTCTAATCATTATCTCTAAGTGTTGTCCTATGCAGCCAGAGCTACTTTATCGTATACTAAATGCTATACCTAGAGCTACTGATAGGGATGCAAATAAATCTTTCTTTTCCTTCCAGTCACTTGAGGTCAGAGGACCTGAGGTAGTTGAGGTAGTTGTTTTATTGTAACCCTGACAAACATACATCAGAGAAAAGGCCTTTGCAGTCCTGCCTTGGACCATCTTCCAAAGGCAGTTCTGCCTCAGTTCCAGTCCAAAAACAGGATAAGAGGCTTCTTGAGCTCTAGAAGTGGTAGCTGAGGAAAGACAGCTGCCAAAGACAAGCGTGTCTGAGCACCTACATCTTATATGATGTTTCCTGCAAAAGACATCTTGTGTTGTAAGGTCAGGACAACATCCAGTCTTGGCTTAGAGGCTAACATGAAAGGCCAATAGGAAGTGGCCTTCTTGGTGGAGTTTTGAAATGGCTAGTGTCAATTTTTTTGGCACAAGTGATTCAGAATTTTCTTTGGAAGGGAATGGTTGAAGAGGAGTTTTTAGTATGGAGAGGCTTCCATGTCCTCACTCCTAATGCTTCTCCTTTTCTTAGTGCTCATGAAAGTCCAGTCTGGCCCATGATTTATTGAAAGGGTCAACATGAGATTTGAAATGTCCAAGAACTTTCAACTTAGACCCATGCCCTAAAAATGAGAAACTCCTCATAGAAAGCTGAATGTCAGTTAAGCTTAGGGAAAACTCCAGCTCACTGCAGGAAGATCAGGATTTCACCAATAACTCTGCTCAGAAACTCCAATCCTTCTAGCACAATAACCTGGAAAATTTAATCTGACAAGAGGCAAAATCCTCAATGGCATTAAGCTTGCTAGACTGATTCAAAAGCAAAAGTAATCCTATGATTAGTATATATTGCAGGCATTAAGATTCTAATGAATAAGAATACGATCAGTTGCCAGAAGCAGTTGGTAACTTGTCTTATGCTGTAGAGTCAATCTAAGTTACTCATTGAATGGCAGAATAGTTTAAAAATAGGTGTTCAGGATGAGAAATAACATAAAAAGACAGAATCTGATAGTAAAGATAATAAAACTAACAGCTGAATAAGACAGAAATACTGAATGCACATATAGACTCCATTATCTTTCCACAGCATGCTTCCCTTCTATTTATCCTGCAGCCTCTATTTATACTGTCTGGTAAAACACTATTAAACCATGTTCAGTCAGTTACAGATAATGGTCACAGAGTATTTTAAATAAATAAGCATTCAGCAGAACTCAACTCTAATAGTGCAAGAAGCATTTTGTCAGACCTAAAGAGCAACATGAGGATTGTATATCTTTGATACAAAATGTACCATACAGTTGGCTAGTGAGTGTTCCACTCCATGAAATTGCTGAATAACTTATCTTTTTTGAGAGAACTAAAATTTCATTACAACATAGCTAAAACATGATGCTTTTGTGGTTCTCCTATAGGACATTGCTTGGGTGATAAATTGCAGTACTGCAGTCAGTTGAAAGCTGCACAGAAAGTTGCACTGAGGTTAGAAAATGCTTCGAAGAAATCTGGAGTCTGTGGATGGGCATCCCTGACTGAAACATATGAAATATGCTCTTGCTTGCTATATTTTAAATGGACATGTTACCATGAATCAAGGATGTGGATAAGAGGAGGCTGGTATTCAACAGCTCATTCTCTGATGTATAACAGTGCTCCAAATGAGTTTAGACTGCCTGGCAAAGACCCCTTTGAATCTGATTTAAAATCAGTATGAGAGGTTCTCTAGAGTCCACGCTGAACAGCACAATTAAAAATTAGAGTTCCCGTAGAAGTCGTGACTCCCACATTGCATATTGAATGCTTCCACTAACTATTTCTTGGAAGTGGGGATAGGCTGAGTAAAATGTTTCATGCCCGTAAATAAGCAACAAAATCAATACTTAGCATATAGTTAAGATAGACTAATATTTTTTTCGTTATAAAACTTGTTTTGCATTAGCTACAGTTTTGTGAATCTTAAGTTGTTCGAGCTTGAATTCTCTCACTTATGCGCTTGCTGCAATTGACTGTTATCTTGTTAATTTTTAGGTCATGTAATGCAGACATTTCTAAGACGGATGTGATAAAATTTCCTTGAAAATAATAATAATAATAATTTTTTAAAAGCCAAAAGAAAAATCCCTTCTTAAGCATTTCTTTTAAAAGCTTTAGTACTTCAGCAGATGAAGGAGTTAACTGCGGTCACTACATGTGTAACAAGAAGGCTTTTTTGGCTCTTGAGGCTGCCCAATTACATTCACATTATTATACTTTGGAAATGAGAAACTGGAAGTTCACGTACACTCAAAGGAGACGAAATTGTCTAAAGATGTGACCTTCACTGGGTATCGTCCAACTCTTCTCTGTTTTACATATTGAGCAAACAGCACATGCTCCAGGAGCCACAGATCAGATCTGTACCTATCTCACATCAGTGCTGGGCTGAAAGGACTTTGCCTGCTGATCTTCCTCCCGATTGCCAAGACAGAAGGTCCCTTTTCCTCCAACAGCAAAGAGAAGGAGCAGAGACAAGCTCTTCTTCCGCTGGTCCTTCTTGTAATGGGAACAGGAGTCTAGAAGCAGAGATGGGAACAGATTCTCAGCATCTCCCTGCAAACATGTGGGAATACCACCAGCAAAACGTGTCTGTTTTTTTTCTGACAGGAAGTCTATGCACAAGCATCCCAATTAACAAAGGGATAGAGGACTGGGATGTGGCTCTTCAGGCCCCCAGCCAGCTGGTGACTCATGCTTTAAGGAGAGCTGAATTATTCTAAAACATTTCCCACTAAATTCTAAGGCAAGAATTCTAATTACACTTTATGCTTTAGCATACTTAGAAGAACAGCATGATTTGGAAATGGCTTTTTTACATAAAATGGCTGTGTAGAACACATTTGAAAGTGACTGCTTTCCTAAATGCAAATATACGAATTCCTCTAATTATATAACTGGGGAAAGAGGAACTTTTTTTAGACTACTAATGTCTGAAGAAACTATGAGACGACAGGGCAGCTTCTCCAAGTATTCCTTTTTGGTATGTTTTCTATTTTGGTTTTAAATACAAATAACCAATGATATTGCCAGCACTTTGTTTCTGTTGTTTAGTAATTAGATGTCACTATTAAAAAAAAAAAAAAAATCACAATTTTAAATTTCAGCTTGTCAATCTTAATTATGCAACATTATCACACTGAATTCAGGAGCCCCTAAACACTATCACATGGAGTTCAGAGAAGTAGAGTGAATGTCTCCAGGACTTCCTATTACAAACCTTAACTTGTCTTTATCCTGACAGGTAAATAACATCCCTGTAGTAAGTACACCATCTAATTGCATGAAAAAGCAGTAATAGAAAGTGTATTTTTAGTTCCTTTTAATGTAATTTCACAGCAGGAAACCGGAAAAACAAGCATTATGGCTGCATCTGAGCTCCTTTAGAGTATGATTTAGAGACTAAAACAGCTTCTGCCCTCTCTGCTTACAGGTGGAACCATCACCAGGAATGAATCTAAGACCTCTACTTTGTTTTCCAGGGTTTAAAAGTCTCAAGGAAACATACAGCTGCATTCAATCAGCCCCCACCTATCTCAACCTTCTGTTGACAGTATCAGGGAGGAAAAAAACAGTATGCATGTCTTTCCTAACTACAGAAGGTATGGTCTGTAGGTATTAAAAACTTGGTCTGAATGTTTATCATATGGGTACCTGTGTATCAGAAAGAGATATCTGTTCTTCCTACGATTTGCACTACTGAGGAAATCCTGCTCCCTTGGCCAGTTCCCGGGTCAGCTGCAGTGGGAAGCTCAGGTACAAATGAGATCTGAACAGCCCCTAGAGAAACTTCCAGTCCTGTTCCTGCACTCTTATCTTCCAGCTGCCTCTCTTCCTGCTGTCATGCTGTTTGCTGTCACCCGTGCACTTGGATTCCCACTTAAACTGCCAGTCATCAAGATTTTCACAGCTGAAGACTGAGTCTCTTCATGTCCACAGGTTAACCCTCTCTGATTGTGCTACCTCACTATTTCATAGCCAATAGGACAGAAGGCAGAATAGTGAGAGGTTTGCTCTGCAGCTCAGGAGACCTAGGTTGTCATGGTAGATGTGCTGGGAATTTTTTCAAGGGTTTCTCAGCATGCAAGAATTCTTTCCATAGAGCAATTAGCTTGGATAAAAGAAAGTCATGTCTACACCACTGGATATAGACTCAGTTAATTATTTGGTTTTTGCTCCATACTTGGCTTTCTTCCTCCAGATGCTGTTTGGTTTACTCTGGATTGGATAGAAAGGATGACCTATCATGCACACGGTGGGGATAAGGAGGGGACAAGATTTCTGGACCACCCACTGGACCACTAGTGACAGTATTGACAAGTACACAACCTGCACCGTTTACAGTGTTAAGCTCGATTCAGGAGTGGATATAGGGACAGAGAAGGCAGGAGATGGCTGGAAGCATCAAATCCTTCATAGAATGGTGAGGCTAAAATTTATATACTTTGTACCTCTCAAAGGCTCCTTGCTTTTCCTATACAAATCAGACCTCTGCTACTTTACTCCATAAAGGCTGAAATTCTTTCTGTAAGTTGAGGAAATTGCTTTGCAGATGTTTATTTCCCATTGTAACCGGATTCCACAGAGAAGACTGTAGAGAACTCAGTCATTGCTTGTTTCTCTCAAGTCTCTCCTTCTTGGCTGTCACAGTTTAGGTCTCCATTTGTGGTAGACTACCTGCTTTCAAAAGACCCCAAATATGTGCCTTTAAGTCTACATTTTATTCAAATACAACAATTCCACCCACAGGAGCCAATTTACATCTCATTTTTGACAATAGCCTAGGTTGTTCACAATTCAGTTACTTGAATTGTCCCAGGATTTTCCCTCACAGTCATCTAATGGTTTGGTAAATAATTCTATTACAGCACACAGGACACCTTTGCAAAAGGAAATTTGGGAAATTTGCCTCATGGTGATGGGTGTCACCCCCAGACCATAGAGCAGAGTGGACTCTTGTAACAGCCCTGGGAGGAGCTGGGACAGGGGCTCAGTTTTCCTGACTGGCTGTTGGCCTGTATATTGGGTGTAGGTGTCAAGATTTTTGCAGGAATGAGGCTGCAGTGGCATCTTCTGTGAGAAACAGCCTCATTCCCTTCTGTGCTACTCAGGGTGAGGGTAGAAGAGCTGGGACTGAAGGAGTGAAACTGACCCTGGAAAGGGGAGAGGAAAGGTGGTTTAATGTTATTTCCCCATCCTGCTGAGTGGGAGAAGTGAGCGAGTACCTGGGTGGGAGTTTGGCTGTTGTCTGGAGTCAGCTCACCACAGCTCGTCAATAGCTTGCCTGTCATGTTGCATCTGTGCTCCTTCATGTTTGTGGAGATGGGACTTATTCTCCTGTGGTGAGGGTAGGGCTAGTCTGGAAGGGTATTATTTGGGTTCCCTATCACCACCACTGTGCCTTTGTGTACCTTTTTGTATGTGAAGACAAACTGTTTATAACATAACCTAGCTTTTCCTATCTTGATACTCCCTAAAAAGCAAGTCTTCCCTTTCCCCTGCTTCAATTCCTACAAGAACAAACCTCTTAAAGTCAGTTTCCACAAGATATTCTCTGTTGTTTTTCTGTGCCTATTCTTAACATTCCCTTCTGTGAAGATAAATTCAGCAGTAAATTTATCTTCTTGTGATTCACTACCCATTACTGGTCTCCAGTTAGCCCAAAAGTTGAGACTAAGTATCTCCCCCTTCCCTTAGCAAACTCCTCAGAATGGCAGATCATTTCAAATCTTCCAAGTCTTATGTTTTTACAGAATAATCAAGATGTTTTCTTGGTTTCCCAAGAAACCATCAGCACTGGATGCAAGATGCAGCTAGCCAAAAGTACTAGCTAGCTGCAAGCCTCCAGTCCCTTTCGGACAGAATATCTTCTTCCACTATTTGTAAGTCTTATTGTCTTCCCATCTTCTTTAGACATTTTCATTGCAGACCAAATCTTTCTGGTCAAAGAGTAATACATACATTCATTCATTCATTCATTCAGCTTCTTCATGCTTTCAAGATGCCTAGCAGCAGCAATCTTATTGTCCTGGTTTTGGTTAAAACAAGACAAGTTCTCAAGTTTTTCTAGGTTAACTGCGTTTTTCTGAAGATGTTTGCATGTTTTTCAGACAGTGTCCACTCCAGAACTGACAATGCCTGATGTGTGTAATGTTACCGAGCTAACAGTAAAAAAGGTACGCAGAAAAAACCCATGTTTAATTTCTTTCTATAGCAGCCAAGGTCGCTGTTAGACCTCGTATATTCCACAAGTGAGGTGTCCTAAAAGGGTTGTACTTTCAGGGGGAGAGGACAGAACAGGTGACAAAAGTTGACCACGAAGGTATTCCATGCCATAAATGTCATACTAAGTTTAAAACCGAGGCACCATGAGGGTCTCACTCTCTTCATCCCTGACCAGCTTCTAAAGAGGAGCCTGCCCGTTATCCTGCCTGTGATCCTGATCCAATTTCAGTCCATGCCTTTCTGATTCCAGTTGCCATCTACTGCTGATTCCAGTCGCCATCTACTGCTGATTCTAGTCCAGGACTTCCTGGTGTCTGCCCTGCAGCTGCTGGCACAACACCAGTCCCCATAGCACACAAACCCATGATCATCGGGAGACCCAATATTGGCTTTGCATATTTTGCATTATTTCTCTTATTATCAGCATTATCAGTAAATTTGTTTTAATTTTCAAACTCCTAAGTCCCTCTTCCTTTTTCCTCCTTTTCCCTTTCCCTGGTGGAGAGAGCAGGGGTTAATAGAGAGCATCTGTCACTTCATTTATTACTGCCCTGCTCTAAACAGTCACACTTATATAGTGATCTGCCTTCTGGACATGAAGATGAGGGCACAGGCTTTTTGTATGTTAACTGTTTTCTATAATTGCAGGTGTCTGGGAATTCATAAAGGCAAGGGAGGACTGAAAAGCAAGAAATCATCATAGAAACATGGCAATCACATTACAGGGGACAAACTATGCTGCACTCATCCCAGTGATTGGTTCTGCACAGACGAATGATCCTTACTGATCAGAAGTTCCTCCAACAATTCCATACAACTCTAGAGTAGGTAGAAAACTGTTCCCTTTACTTGATCTTGAGGCTCTGAGACAAGCATTTGTGCATATTTATGTATGTTTTATATACATATAAATATTCATTTTTGTATATCAACGTGTGTGTTCTGTAATCTCACATGGCAATAAAAATGCTCCAGCTCTATTTAAACTTACACATTTTTATTACTAGCAGCTGTTGGCACAAAATATTCTCTGATCTATTTATAGGATCCCATTCTGTTTTTCCTATTCCTCTCTAATCCTCTTATTATCTAAAAGTTAGTGGTGTATTAGACTAGAAAAGTAAGAAGGTACCAGCTAGCCCTTTCCTCTGTTACCAGAAAATCAGGATCTGCTCACCTTTCTCTTCTTCCCATGAAAATGTCAAAAAACATTGTTAGTGAAGATGTATAAAATACACACGTGTGCAGATGCATGTTGCTTCATCTCACATTAATAATGTTAATGAACTTACAACTCAAATCTCATCTTAAAAGTAAAGATTTATAAACACCACTACTAGATTCAACTGCCAATTGACAGGTCTTTCATTCTTCTCATAAGTGTAACTGCCTTGCTTTCAGCAAAATTAAGAGATCTGGCTCTTCAAAGTACAGAACAGAGACATATGGTGTGATATAACATTTTGACGTGAAATCAGTGATCAAAATTTGTGATAATCATAAAAAATGATTTCTGATTTTTGCAAGGTCTAGGTTTGGGGTTCAGAAGTGATACAATAAAAACACCTGAAGTAGCAGTTATCCGTGGCTCAGTGAAATGCTTTTATAAGCGGAGAAGTCCTTGGTATAAAACATTATGCGTAAGTATGCATTTTTCAATATATCCACTGTTGTCTGTTCCTAACACATGTCTGAAAACTGAAAATGGGAAGGAATATTTTTTCTTTCTCACCTTTTTTTCTTCAATAGCACTGTTGAAGATGTGACCTATTTCTAGAACAGTACAATGTAGTTATGACATTACCTTTGGATCCTCATCATCTCTAAGGAATAATTATTGTGATTTTGTCCTTGAGTATAATATCAAAACTCCCTTCTGATATGTGACTCAAATATGCATAAGATATAACTGATGTTGAAAAGTAGAATTTTGTTCATCTCATATTATACTATGAAAAAAACTGGAAACAAGAAAACTTTGCTATAAGACCTTCCACAATATACTTGGGTTTAAAGTTAACACTGACATTTCTAACATTACATGCTAGAAAATAAAATATGAACATATATTGAGACATAGAGAAGAGTACTTTTTGGAACATGGACTTTTCTGGTGCTTTCTTTTCCATTTCTGCCTAATGAACTGTAAATCTTTTAACCAAAGAAGTTTGGGGGTTTTTGAGATAGCAAGGGAGTCTGAAGTGTATTAAATTAATCCAGAGACTGCTGTGACTGCATCAGCTTCTACTCAGAATAAATTATGAAAAGCGACCAAGTGGCTTAGTAGGAAAAATAAAAATTGTTGTACATTGGTACCCCTTAACAGTTAAATTTTAATCCCAGCATGCAACTTGTAGATGTGACAACACTACCAAGAAACATACACTTTTAGTGTAGATAGCTGTACATAAAGTACATATATCCTAGCTTGAGTAAGAGTAGTGACAGAAATGTCGTTCTGGCAGACAAGACCTCACTGCAGTAGTTTAAGAGATTATTGTTCTGATCTTTTACCCTAACTTTAGCTTGGTTTTTCTTCTTCCTACAAGTTAGCTGAACAGTTGGAGAGTGCTAGAACAGATAAGGCACTTTGAGGATTCTATATTGCAGATGTTTCAGGTGCCAGCCTAGTACCAGCTTGAACTGCTCATGAAGGTGGGTTTGCACTAGGCCATGTGAGCTACAACCTATCACCTCTTCATTACTCTCATTTCTTGCATTAGGTAGGTCAGAATTAGTGCAGATATGCTTGCTCATATTTTCATTTGCTCCATAAATGTCTCCTGCATATGAACTTCAGGAGAAAAACACTGCTAATTGAATGCTGTGGAAACATAAGAACTCTGTAGATTTACCCTGGTTTTACTTAAATTTCTGGAGCACTGACGAAATATTTAAAAGAAGTGTTTTAAAACTTGTAATTTTGAAAAAAAATTTCTCCTCAAGCTCTCATTTGAGTCCGTTAGCTCTTCACTGGAGGAAAATTATCCATGGCAACACTCCACATATTTTTTGGTATCTCTTGAAGATATGTAGAAGGGTTTTCTACACACCTACTGTCTTTAATAAATAAAATGTGTGGTATCTGTTCACTGCATCACCTAAAATAAGATTTTGATTCTCTATTGCCCTTCCGTCAGTTGCAACCATATGGAAATGGTAAGTGTGGATGGCAATTCAGAAGGATTCACCTCTCAGGGAGAAAACAGCCTCCTTTGGTGGGAGAGCGCTAGAACAGATGTGGCACTTAGAAAGGCCATTTCACTGTGATGGCTTCCACTGGTGACATCATTGTGAGCAGGTTGTAGCTAGCTGTAATAGATGGCACATTCATAAGAACTGTAGGGGGAAGTTTGAAGCCAGGTGTGCAGGCTCGTATCTGCTTACAAACCAACAAATAGAATGCTAGTTACTAGAACAATCATTTGGGCAATAATTAAAATAACATTACTGTTTTTTTGAACTCACACTGATTTCCTCACTCGAACTTACCCGGGTGTCCCCAATGTCTATTTTAAAATTGTGTATAGCTTGTCATGTAGATGTACCACTATGTTCCTTAGGCTGATAACAACTTAGGAAAAAAAAATTAGAATATAATAAAGGCACTACGTTAACGGCTTTGCTCTCAGAATGATTGCTCTATTAACAGACGACTTAAATTAACATTTCTAAACATAAAATAGAAGCAATTCAGTTCACAACTTCACAAACAGCTGAACTCCAAATATAATCGTAGAACTGCTGGATATTTCAGAAATAAAGATGTATTTATTTAAGAAGAAGCACTGTTGACACAAACAATTCTTATGACATACAGATCAGCCAAACATCATCAATACACAGCTGTACACATGAGCCTGTGTGAACAAAAGAACACTGCTTCTGGCTGTATAGTGGCTAGAAAAATACAGTGACGATGAACTCGCCTTTTCAGAGAGAAATAGAGAGGAAACTCCCAACACGTTTCCTTAAGTGAACAGATTTCTTACTAATATTGGGACAATTCCTATTCTGCTATACAAACCTCCTTCATATAATTTTAGGGAGGGACCCATTCTCTTAAGAGGTTAATTTTCTGTAGAACCCTCAAAAATCTTGCCTAGATTTAACACACAATCAACACTTCTTGACACAGGATCTTCAAGTCTCTAGGTGGGGTCAAACAGCTATAACTGCATTCTTGAAGCAATCATTGCCACCACGAGGCAGCAGGTTCTCCACACGGATCTATATGGATAGAAGATAACATGGCAGCTGTGTTTCAGTTCTCTGTGTGCTAATTTCCTATTCTTATTCACTTAAATGAATGAAGACATTACTGAGGAACGGGAACGGTGGTAAAAAAAATATTGTAGTAAATAGATTGCCTTAGAGGAAGAAGACAAAACCATTTTAGTCACTAAATTAACCATAATATCACGGCAAATAGAGATATATTTGTGGCAATACTGATGGGGAGGGCAGAAACATCTGACGGAGTTAGTTAGTTAGAAAATTCACGTCAAAATCTAGTGAATGTCCTTGGTATAGCCAGTACAAGAAATACGTTCTATCACTGACCAGCTCAAATGCTAAGCTTGTTTTACTTACATGGAAATTAAAGTGTACTAATTCCTGGCTTCTTCACCTTACGCCAATATGTTCTTCACTGTCCTGTCTTAGGCAACTCGGAGTAACCAGGATAATAGATCCAAGTATGAGTTTAGAAACAAAGCCTCCACATTTTTGAAGCAAGGGTCAGATTATCTAAAGAAGGGAGACTGTTATTGCTCCATCTCCCCAGGTCCACCAGTTGCAAGGCTGGGATTCAAATTCAACTGCTAAAGGGTACCCACGACATTTATTCCTAGTAGAATTGTTGGGATCAAAAATTGCGGGAAGTGTTACATATTGCAATGAAATTGTGCAACGGCTTTGGGTTTTACAGCTTCAAGAGACAGTACTAATAATGGAAAATCACACATACAGTCACTGTTCTTAATGGATTTTTTCCAAGAAAAGGAAACTATCAACAGAAAGAAGCACATCAAATCTGCAGACAGATAATTGTATTTTTTGTGGACTTGAAATGCTTGCTCACTTTATCTGTGTACCTGAAGCCAAAATCCTGTTCTAAAGTACATCTACATTTCAGTCAAAATGTCTTTGACCCATGTCTAGCCATTTTAACATTGGACAGCTTCTGCACACACTGAATATTCTGGTTATCCCTCACAGAGAGAACTAAGAGACCCGTAAGTGTCTTTTGTGTTCTAACTACTACTGCAGTTTAATAAATCCAAAAACACTTGAGACATTTCATATGCTTTTGTACGGAATAGTCCCTGCTTGCTTTGATTTACTACTGATATTTTATAGTAAGAAATATTTCAGTTTCATCAAAGCCGGACCTTAATCAGTCTTGTTTCTGCCATGCTAAAGTCTCAGACAAGGAGAAAGTATTGAGTTGTAATCATTGTGAATAGGAGGTGAAATGTGTCAGTAATACATCAACATTTTGTTAGTTCATAGTGACATAGAGCCTACATAGAAGACAATATATCACTTAAAGAACCAAGCCCTGCAAGCCTTCATCAAGCAAAAATGACTACTGAAGGTGATTGAGTCAGTACATGATTAAATGTACTCTACTTACTCACATTCTTTAGTTTTAAAAAGCTTAATTCCTTTTTAAAAATTCATTAACTGACGTTCAAGTACACCACAACCTTCTTTCATGCTGGATAAATATACTATAACAGGGGAACAGATTTATTGGAAAGGAATTTTTTTTTGCATGGTATTTTACTCATTCTGAATTCTGCCATTAAAACTTAGCTTTGGTTTTTACTTTACTAGAATTTTAGCAGGTCACAGAAAAATAAGCAACTATTCCATTTGCCTGTGAAAATAAACATGTGCATTTGTCAACACAGTTTTGTTTTTCATCAGTGCAAGGCTGCTTTTTTAGAAAGCACGAAGTCTTCTGTTGCAATAAAATTTCTATATTCCCAGCAGAAAATATGTGCACAGTTCAAGAGAAATACAGGTTTAGAGCATGATAGAATCAAGTAAAGGGGATGTAACTCAATGAAGTCTACTAAATGTTAATAACGCTCTTTCCCTCTTAAGCCCTCAGTGGTAAAGGTAATCCTGCTGACAAAAAGTGTGGAATATGTTACAGGAATTTGCTGAAGCAAATGCCAGTTTGGGAGAGAGATGTGGGAAAACAAAAAGAACTGGAATACCGGAGAGAAATCTTAGGGGGGAATCTTACCTACTATTTGTTTTTGCGCACAAAGAACTTGTATAAATTCTCAAGAGATATACGGTATCATCACTTGGAGTCATCTGATGGCAATGTATCAGGCTGAAAAGACTGCAGAAAGAGGTCTCTTCTTCCCAATGTGATACTTATGCCCACCCAACAAAATAATTTTGGAGAAAATGATCACAGCAGTAACAACTGTGAGGCAGGCAAAATGTCTTTATATCTGCTGATTTCCCTCATGAAGAAATTCACTCAGTACAGAATGAAAAATCCTGTTACTAGTTACGTGTTTACGCACTGCTCTGGTGTTGAAGGAGCTCTGTGGCTGTGAATGCACATTCAGCACTTCTTACATGGGTTAATGTCCAGACATTAGAGATATGCCTTTGAATGCTCTTTCTTTTGAACAGCAATGTGAAAAGTCCTCTTTGTAACCTTCTCCCATGTGCTATCTCCTCCATATGCACCACTTCCTCACCTGCCTCTGAATTGAGGTCCCTGTCCTGGTGACATTAGTAAGTCTGTGCACGGGGATGTTCTCCCTATTATCAGATGGATACCATTTTCTCATAGTAGAACTTCATATTCATTGAATGATGTGCCATGATCAAAGAAAACAAAACTTTCTAATGACATCAGGCAATCCACTCCTGCGACAGTACAAGCTGGGGGACAGATATCAAGGAATCATATTATCAGAAAAGATCTCATGGTCCTGGTGGACAAATTGAATCTGAGCTAGCAATGCACCCTTACAACAAAGGCCAATCACATCCTGGGTTGTATTAGCAAGAATGTAACCAGCAGGACCAGGGAAGTTATCCTTCCCTTCTACTCAGGATTTGTGACACCACATGAGAAGTGCTGTGTCCAGTTTTGGGTTCTTCATTACAAAAGAGATTTGTACAGGCTAGCTAAGTCCAATGGAGGGCCACAAAGATGGTGAAGCAGCTGGAGCACACAACATTCAAAGAGATTTGAGTAGACTCAAGAAGAAAAAGCTAAAGAGAGACCCTATTGTTGTCTATGACTACTCAGTCACAGGATAGAGAGAAGACAGTTAGACTCTAATCAGATGTATACAGTGGTAAGATGAGAGTCAACAGACACAAGATGGATCATAAAAAAATCATATTAGAGACAAGGATTTCTTTTTTTTTTTTTTTTTTAACCATGAGAGTGGTCTATTACAGGAACAGGCTGCTCAGTGAGGTTGTGGAGTCTTGAACTCTGGAGATTTTTAAAACCTGACTAAACAAGTCTCTGAGAAGCCTGATCAAATCAGGCCTGCTTTAAGGCAGACATTGGATTAAACGACTTTGGAGGTCCCTTCTAATCTCCATTATTACATGATTCTAGGTTCTGCTGTACCAGATATGTTTTCTCTTACCCGAGTCCTTCCTATTGATCAGAAGGACTGAGGATTCCCACCTAAGGCTACATTTTCCTCTCCCTCATCCTTGACCTGCTCGAGTCTTCTCTGGCTGTAGGACTGGTGCCCAGGTGAACAAGCAGCAAGACACCACAGGTTGAAATGACTGGAACTTTTCAAACAGGAGACTAGGAAATGGCAAAAATTGGAGGAGACATAGAGATCAGCTTGCTTATACAGTGAATATTTGTATACATGCTTAGATTTGGTAGACTATACAATATTTATGAAGGTACCTGTTAATATGCCAGTTGTCTCTTTGTGAACAGCTGTAGGACACACTACTTTTGTTTATAAAAGTATTGTCAGCTCTAAGATGATAGTGTCTTCTGGTTTGAGTCAGTGGTATGATTAAGAAGCAAGATATGGAGGGTATGGAATTCAGGAATACCAGTCACCATATACTATTTTCACCAAATTATTTCAAAGACATGAAGTGAAGGATCTGACTTCATGTGCTTCAGCCTTGGATAAAGATGGTACATGGCTATATAAATCAAAGAGCATGCAGCCTAACAGGGAGACAAAGATCATAGCACAGTAACCGGCACAGAGCCAAACAGAGGGGCACTGTTATGGTTACTCCATCCCCCACACCATGGGCAGTGACATCTTTCACGAGACCAGGTTGCTGAAAGCACCATCCAACCTGAACTTGAACACTTCCGATCATGAGGCATCCACAGCTTCTCAGAGCAGCCTGTTCTGCTGTCTCACCACCCTTATTGTAAAGAATTTATTCTTTATGTCCAATCTAAATCTACCCTCTTCCAGTTTAAAAGCACTTCCCCTTATTAAAAAGTCTCTTTCCATCTCTATCCATCTTTCTTATAAGCCTGTTTTATATATTGAAAGGCTGCATACATATTGCTTACGGGTACTTCATTTCAGTAAGCAATATTTTGTACAGAAGTGAAATAATTTCTAAGTGTCTATAACACCAATTCATAATAAAATTAATGTGAAATTTAAATTAATTTGAATAAAAATCCCAATATTATCATTGTAGTTCTTGTGTGACTGCATTATGAAAGACATGTTAATTAAATGCCCATGAAAGATCATGAAATTATAAACTCTCAGACTTTGTATTTCTTCCCAGAATAGACAAAGTATGTTGTCAGGAATCAGTGCACATTTTCACTGCTCCACTACAGGCTTAGACAAGCCACTCAAGGCAAAAAAAGCGAAGTTAACTAACATTCCATTTACATATTTGTTGAGCCTTTTGTCCCTATGCTAAACTGTAAAGAACGATCACTAAAAAGCAAATACAGAACTGTAACAATGTTGTCTCAGTCTTGATCTTAACTGAGTTTAATATGACAGCTGGGAGATGAAAAAAACAGAATCTCATTTTTCATTTGAACAATCGGATTTTTCAGTCAAAGGCTGTTTTCAGTATTCTGTAGTGACTGAGATTGTGTCAGTCAGAAAGCGTAAGAGAAGGGAATGAAACACTTGGCTTGGCTAAAAAGCACTTTCTGAACGCCAGACTCAAAAATATACCTAGTGTTATAAGTGCTTTCACGCTGAAGTTTGCAAAGTTTTTAATTCTAATCACAAACAATCTTACAAAATAAATATGTTTTGGTTATATGTTTGTTAATGATCTAAATTAAAGTCACAGTTATTCATAAATTTACTAAACTAAAACACAAAATGCAGACTTTTGGTTGGCTCCATTCCTTTGTGATGTCATGCTTTAAAACATTTTGTGAGCCAAAAATAGGATTTAAATATTTCATTATCCAAGTCATTAGGATACTAGCTTGGGAGAACAAATGGGATAACATGAGTAGGATTAAGAATTATCACATAACACGGCATGAAAAGAGCATAACACGACATTCAGTACAGTATAGTGTGCATTCAACTGCAATATCAACTACGAAACTTTCAGATCAATTTTGACTGTGCTGGAATTTGAAAAGAAAGACGGTATTGGACTTTCAGTAGTGTGTTTAACTCACCTCCTGAGAGAGTAACTTAAGGACCACATTCTCTGCTGTGATTTGTAGCTAGGGAATATGTTACTTTTTCCTTTCCCCAAAATCAACAACAAATTTTCCTGTGAATCAGTGTAGATGTCACAATGCAGCATACAAACTCCACAGACCCCTGTGAAGGTACCTTGTCAGACACAAAAGGAATAATACTCATCCCGAATAAAAAAGGCAGAGAAGAAAAGTCCATCCTACTGCAGCTACTTCTTTGCAAATCAGCTTCATGAAATGGGAGGAACTCTGATGTCTTCTCGTAATACCCCTTATAAACGCTACTACAAGATCCCTATTAGGAAAAGATGATGAGGAACATATAGGAGAGACTTCATCAGTGCTGGAGCTGGAGAAGCCTGACCAGCAACCATTGCTCCTCATAACCAGTTAATAAAATTTGTCTGTGTATGAGTTACACAGATTTTCCAGCGTTTCATTTCTTAATGTGTGTAGTAGTGATGAGTTGGTAGACATGTCAACACCACAGCTCCTGTTAGAAAACACTATGCTCTTGGGAAAATGGGAAACTTTGGGGGTATTAGTCACCTGTTTGAAGTAGTTGAAGAGCAAATCCCCACTCCAAACAAAAGCCAAGTGGCAGTGTGGCTTGCAATCCAAGATGCTTAAAGCTTATGTAAGGAAGCAAGAAAGCTCTTTAAAATAAACAAGCTAATTGTGGCAGAGGCAAAGGCATTGGTGGATGTGCAACTGTTTTCCAAACACAAGGATGGTGCTCAGTGCACCTTCATGGTGACAGGTATATTAGGCAGGCCACTGCACAATAGCTGGGGAGAATTTTAACATCATTTTACCAAGGGCACACCACTCACAAGTTACAGATTGTCTGGGAAAAGATTTTCTAAACCAATCTTCAAAAAAGCTATTAAAGCTGTATAATATTCACTGCTTTGTTACTATTAATGAAGTAAAAGCATCCATCATAGAGCACTTTAACAGGACACTCAAAACTAAGATGTGGAGATTTTTTTATAGCCCACAACACTTTTTGCTACTTTGATATATTATCAGGGTTTACAAGGAGCTATAACCATAGCTGCCACAGAACTATCACAGCCACAGAGCCTGCAGAAGTAAAACCTTTAAACTTTGTGGTAGTTTAAATTTAAAAATTTAAATTAAATTCAAATTCATAATCTGCAACTTTTATCAAAAAGAGAGACCATGTAAGGGTATCTGAAAGAAAAGAAACATTTGAAAAGGGTTATATGCATTCACAGCATGCCTGCTATCTATGGCACAGGCATAGGTGGTGTACTCTGTAGCCTGCCGTAGATTCCATGTATATAGGAGGTATATTCCACCTACTTCAGCTGTAGAAAGGCCAGACAACTTTTGAAAAGGGTCTTGGAAATTGTTAAGTCGCATGTTGAAAGTATAACTCAAGACAATGAAAAAAATGTGTTTGGACACATATCCAAGGTCATGCTGGGCAAATTGGGAAGATTAGCAAATCAAGGAGGACTTGTGGCTTATTGGCTTCTGTACATTCAAAGAAAAATCTTTAAAAGAAAGAGAGACTTTTCATGACTCCTGGCAGAGTGACAGACTGTGCCTGCCCTTTAAAAAGACGAGGACAGGAGGCACCAGACAGCAGTCTGGCTGGGAAGAAGAAGCAAAAGAACAACCCAGCTCAAATGGTGCAAAAGAAATTGAAAGACCAGAAGAAAGAAAAAAAATATATAGCCTCTTCTACCTCTAGAAAAGGAGATATATTTTTAAAGGAATAGCTTATGTTTAAGATTGCCTAGAATAATATGGCAATTTGAAGCTGGATTTTTTTGCAGTGTCCACAGCACAAACTAGCATTCAGAAAAGCCTGTTTGTGGAGGTGCCTCCACTTTCCACCATGGCAGTCTGCACCTATGGACTTTTTCATAGCCAGAAATGGCAAAGATTAGAGAGATTTGAACAATCTGCTGTTCCTTTGCTGCAAAACTATGAAAGCTGGGAAGTGCAACGTCAGTGCCAGTGAAGCTGTGAGCCTCGCCAGCCTCTGTTTTCCATCAGTTGTTGGGAGACTGACTTACAGACCAGAGCAACAACTGCTGCCCTCATGCACAATAATTGTATCACTTCCCCATTACAGCAGTGACACTGTCCACACATTTCTCCACGGGGCTGTTCTGCAAAGACTTGGTTGGGCAGCAAAAAGCAGAAAATGGAAAGCAGTTGAGGCAATACTCATCTCTGATGGCCCAAAGTAGGAGAACTGAGCACTTGGGACTGCTCCACAACAATCTGTTCTTTCAAGACAAGCTTTTGTAGAACTGAGTGGATGTAAAAATTAGTCTGATGTGCAGAAAGACAGCATTTGTTTGATGAGCTACCTGGCAACAGGGGCCTGCGAGCCGGTTATTACCATGTATTACCTGTCTGCGAAGAAAGTGTGAGTGGCACACTGGGTGTATTTGGGGCACATTAGGTCTCTACACAGAGCCAACGCTAATATCTGGTTGACTGGGTGGGCATGAAGACATTCAACAAGGCAGGTAGTCACATCAGCAACTAGGAAAATCTGGTTTTGGGAGAGGTGCCCAAGTTTGTTGTTATTGTGTTGACAGATAATCATAATTTTAACAGTAATTATGCTTAGAACTCTTTCAGCTTTAAACACCAAGGTATACATTCTGTAGCTCTATATGTATGTGGTGATCAAACCCTAGCAAAACCACTGCATCTTGACTTTGGAAACGTCTGTCATGTGTGGAAATACCTGCAACTCCTACAACTGATTGGGAGCCATATGTTGTCAACCAACAGAGAAGACTCCACTCCTCTCTATAACCTGTTTGCCTTCAACATGCCTCCAGATCAGCAACATGCTGAGCATTATTCCTCGATTAAAAAAGAAAACATGAGAACAGAACTACACTTTGCAGGGGCTTTGACCACCACTGTTATAATATAACCATGGACAGCATATTTGGCAATGGGATAGAAATAAACCAGAGGAGATATGTGCCTTTTGACTAAATGTGAAAATAGACACCAAAGAGCTCTCCTGGGATTTTTTCCAGCAAAGCCCTGTGCCAGATAAACATTTCTGGGCATGTACCCGAGTGACTGATGGCACAGCCCTGTGTGCATCAACAGCTCCAGAAGGTACAAGTCACTCATCAGACAATGGGACATCATACTCCTAAGCCTGCCCTGGTAGCAAGGCAGAATGTTAGTACGGGTCCTTCTTATTAAGCCCTGAATGTCAGTGACTTTTTTCAGCTGTACTGGCAGAAAAAAATCAATTCTTAGCTTGAAAGCCTCCAGAAGCATTTAAATTGACAACCAGGTACTCATACGGTGCCTAAGAAGCAACTTCAAATGCTTCTAAAAAAGAAGTGGGCCTTGCTGGGATTACATCTGCCTGGCTAAGGGCACAACCTGGAGTTTACCTCAGTGGTTCTTAAATAGTGCCATATATTCTGAGTCAAGAACAAAGGTGCAGGTCTTTTCATGTGCTTCAGTATGTGCCCATTGTCTCTTGTTCATCCATGGGATAACACCAAGAAGAGTCTGGACTTTACACCCTCTCATCAGGTATTTATACACACTGATAAGATACCCCTAAGTATATTCGTTTCCTGTCTGAACAATCCCAGTTCTCTCAGCCTCTCCTTGTAAGGACAGTCACTAAGATCTCCAGAAATTTTATTAAAAGGTATTTGCAGAGCAGGTCTGATTTTTTATTTGCAGATTTGCTATTCTGATACAACAATTGCCAACAACTGTAACTGAACATGACACTCTTGGGCACGGCAAAAAGCAAGGAGTTGGCATTCTCCAAGATTTACAAAGTATTTTTTTCCAGAATTGCTGTGCCTCGTCAGAATAGCAGAAAAAGGATGTTCCTGACAGTGACCAAATGACCAGTGATTGAAAACTATAGAAAAGGCCATTAAAATTTTTGTTGAGTACCCTCCTGTCATAGAGTATCTCTACATCTTCTGAAGGGGCCTTGTTTTCTATCACACACTTCTTGTTCCTGACAACAAAGCACTGCTCTACCATGATATTTTGGGGTGTATTACTGTCTGAAATTATGCCATAGTACAATATATGGTCCCTCAGCAACTCAAAATTGATGGGTTTTGTTTGTTTCATTTAGAGTGATGCCTTTAACTTTCATAGACACTGCAGGTAGCCATAGGATTCAAGTCCTGATGATGAAAAGTCAGTAATGTGTTTGTGTAGCAGCAGCTCACTTGTCTGGTCACCTGAACAGTCAGCAGGCTGGGGTATTCTGGCCCCATGAACAAATCATGAAAATCTCAGAAAATCTGTGTTGTGATAAAACCAGTGACATTGGAGGACACCTAAGAGGTCATAAAGCTCTAGATATATGCATGCAGGGGCAAAACAAGTTATAATATTTAAAAACAAGTATTAGTGCTGCGTACCAGGGTCACTCCTCCTTTGACGTGCTTCCATGTAATGGGGGCCACATCCTTATTTACAAAACAAGAGGAGGACACAGCATAAGTCAGAGAAAAGAGGTATCCATACAACTCATCTGGTTCTCTCCCACTGGTAGAAGTAGTGCTTGCTTTCACCAGCTCAAAGTACGCCATCAGGGTGTCAGAGCTCTCAGAAATAACTTTGGGATCTCCAGGACACAGTTGTTTTGTTGATGAAGTGATGAGGTTTAGCAAAATTGTAGTAATGCATCTTCTCATCAGGGGCTGCTCCATCATACAGACAAAAGGCGTATGTCCTGCTGCCCAAAAGTGCACCTGCAGGGGGATCAGCAGTGTTTGCTCCTGGCTGAGAACTGCACAAGCTCTCATCTGGCCTTGTCACAGCAGCCCACGTTAACAGCCGACATTAACACCTGCTCTCTTCAGGTGGTCCAACCTTTGCTGAGTTGTGTAACACAAGTGCCTAAAGGCAGCCTCCCCCTGCCAGGAGGGGTTCAGTAATTTCCGTGGTAGCACTTGATACAGCTATAGGAAAAGCACCTGTTAAATTCAAAAGCTGTCAGCACCCGGTTGTTGACTGTTGACATCCAAGAACTTAGGCTCCTGCTCTACATCTCCTGTTTTGTAATTCATGGTGGATTTCGATATTTTCCTTTTTGCTCATGTACATAAGCCACTGCATAGAGTGGAATATTGCTTTTTCCTCTGACTGCCACCTGGATGGAAGAGGGTCATTGTGTTAGGTTTAAGAAACATAAACCAGTAAGAGGACATGAACCACAGACCAGCATGGTTTACTGAAAGGTTTATCATTATACAGTGACACAGTGACATTTCCATTTTCATCACCTTCTTTCTTGCAGAACATGTGGCAGGACAACACCATGGCCTCCTTTTTCTGTGGTCTGCAAGCGCCCCTCAAAAATTTTACAACTTGCTAGCAACAGCAACTCATCTCTTTTTGCAGATCAAACATTTCCTCCTGATTAGTTCAATGCCATGCCAAGAATTTGTCAAGGACCTGAGAATGCTAATAGTCCCTAACCACCCTGACCAGCTTCACCTGAGGCCTCAGTCATGCTCATGGCCCGGGGACTCCATTTAAGCTCAGACCTGGGCCTTTAGTCTTTACCTGAGCTATGTCTTAGGCGTACCTCTCTCTAGCTCTGTTCCTGGAGTGTTGTTTGGCTTTCCTGGCTTGGTCTTGGACCTGTCTTGTTAACCTTGCTTATACCTGTTGATCACAACACAGGCTTGTGCCTGCTTAGGTCAACTGTTATGTGAATCACTACCTTCTTGGTGGACAATAGTCTTCTGGGCAGGTCCACTACAGTTACCCTAACCTGCACACAAATCATGAAAGGAAAATAAAAAACGTTAAGGCTAAATACCAACCAAAACCAAGCTCCACATCTTATTGTGTCTGCGTATGATAGTTGTTGTTTGCAGGCGGAATTGTTTGGAGACAGCAAGCACAAGGCACAAGAGAGAGCACTTGTGTTTTTAGCCACTCTGAATGGAAGGCCTGTGGAGCAAGTGAGTTTATGGTTGTTGGAACATTGAGTTCACAGGGGATTTCCATTAAAATCAAGCGGAGATGTAATTTCATGCTAGCCTGCAGCAGTGTGATGGTCAATGCCCTATAAAAAACAAGCTCAGAGGTAAGTGCAGAAGCCATCATAATTTGCATTAAATGAGTTTGGGTTAGCAATTTAGGAAAAATCTGGGGGAATATGGGAGCCTATTAACTGATAATATATAAGTCATATTGGGCTCTCAAGTTTTGCATGAGACTAAGTTCATTTTTCATACAGGCTCCTTGGTAGCAATGTAGAGACAAGTCACTTGAAACGAGAAAGACCACAGTAACCTCACTGAATGCCTTTCTTCTCAACTTCAGTTTTGAAATCTCCCTATGCACTTCAGCTTTAAGTACTTTAGTCTAAGACTGCAATCTTAGACTTGAGGAACATGAACATGCAGAGGCCAGTGTCACTTCTCATACCGCAGTCCACTCACACATTTTCATCATCATCATTGTCATAGTTTGGGAGACAATCGTTGCCATGGCCTGTCTCCTCCAGCCTCTCAAAAGTTTCAAGGCTTATTGGAGATAAGTCAGTTCTTGAAGGCCAAAAAATTTTCTTCTTCATTGCTTTGTGCCGTTCCAAGAACTGCTTTTTCTCATCAGACAATGATCTGTATCTGATCCTGGTTACCCTCACCACACCTGACCCTGACCTGCAGATTGGCTTCCTGGCTTGCCCACAGACCTGACTCATTCAACTTGAACCCTGGACCAGAGTAGCCTTGTGATCTGGACTCTCAGTTCAACTCGGCTACCTTCTCCAGGGATGCCCTGCTTGTCTTGCTCAGGTAGTGCAGGACTGTGATATAGACAGCAAGGCACCAGCCCTGCCAATTGTTAGCTTGCTCAGCTCATCCTCCCTGAGGAAGCACCCAGCCATTGCTGTTGCCTGTCACACATAATATTAATGCTGAGGAATAGCTTATATAATTTTGATTTTTCAACTGTGTTAAAAAAGGAGGAGAGGATGAACAACACCCTTAGGCCTAGGATTGCAGTGTTTTGGAAAGGCTGCTTGGTTTCATGAGTTAAAAATATCTAAAGATCCCGTGAAATGGATGCCGAGGCTGGGGACTTGCATGCATGACTCAGGGCACCTTATTCTTGTGTCCATGTTTTCCTCACAGGTGCATGGCAAGTAGAGCTAGGAGTAATATTGATATTAACAGCCTTAAACATGTTTGTATATTGAATGACATACATACCTCATGAAAATTTATTGACCCAAACACCTTCCTGACAAGCTAAGACTATTGCTCATTGTGTAAAAGGAGGAAATGGGCCCTGGGATACTAGAAATTGTCATTTGACAATGATGAGAGCGCACCACCATTTTTCCTCTCACACAAGATGATGGCATATATTAACACACGGCAGATCCTCAAACAGAGGAATATCAGCATGCCTTTCCAATTCATGGACCACCCCCACTGGTCATGTAAAACTTTTGTACCACTCAAAGAGTTCTGGGTCTGTCAGATAGGTCACTGCTGTGAAACTACAATCAAAACTGATTCTACTGTCCCCGTTACTTAGATTACATGTAGGTCAAAACTGCTGCCCAGCCTGTGGGAACCCTGACTTCTTGCTGCATGCAGTGATGCTGTCCCTGGTGCAGGGACTGGCCTTTGTCTCTGTAGCTGATGAGGGTCCTTTTGACCCACTTCCATTAAAAAATTGCAGCCCTCACTGCAACATAGTACCTGAGCTCCATCTGGGTATCATCAGGAGCATCCTGTGAGTGCCACCTGTCTCATCATTAAAGGATAATCCAAGTTTGAAGGGAAGACAGATGATCATGCAGTCCAATCTCCTGCTGGAAGTGGGGACAGCTATGAGATCAGTCTGCATTGCCTTGGGTTTCATATGGTCTCCAAAACCTTCAAGGTCACAAAACCTCTGGTCACAAAAACCTCCAAGGACAGAGACTGCACAGCCTCTCCAGGCTACCTTTCTCACTGAATTTTGTCCTCATGGTGAAAACACTCTTCCTCCTGTCCAGTCCTAACCATTCAAGGGTACTATTAGTAACGAAACTTTCCTGTGTTCATTTCAAGCATAAGCATTACTGCAATTGCAAGCAATATTGTAACTGGACTAATAATATTCTGTGGTGTTTTTATTAGATTTTTAATCAGAGTAACAAATAAAGATGAGTTCCTTTTTGTCTCATACAATGCCTCAAGCAAAACAGCAAGAGGCGGGAAGGAGAAAGGCAACCTGCGTTGTGAGAAGGTGCTTCTCTGCTTCATCTAAGGTAGGGTGTCAAACTCATTTTCACCGGGGGCCACATCAGCCTCGCGGTTGCCTTCGAAGGGACGAATGTAATTTTAGGACTGCATGAATGTAGAAGTTAAAATTACATTCATCCCTTTGAAGGCAACCGTGAGGCTGATGTGGCCCCCGGTGAAAATGAGTTTGACACCACTGATCTAAGGGGAGAGGGGTGGATCAAGCACCCAATGAGGCTGCTGTTTCGTTACGCAGATCCTGAGCCCTGGCCCGTATGAGGAACTGAAAAGAGCCCGTGTCACACTACTGATGCAAAACCTCCCCACACAGCATGCGAGAGTCATATGGAGAGACCTCTGAGCCTAGAAAGGGCTGGCTGAAAAGTAGAGCAAGGGAGCTGGAGGGCAGCTGGGATTTGACAGACCTGCACAAGGAAGGAACAGGCAAAAGCAGCTGAGGTTTCTGAACAAGGCTGCCTTGGGACTGTGCTGAAGCTATGAGTTGGGTCCCCTCTGGGTATGAGAGCACAGAGAAGCAGGTTATTTGCCATGGTAGTTCCACCACTGGGTTGGAGTACCTCTATAGATCAGCCAGAGAAGTTGCTTCCAGGCATGTGAATGTTTGTTGTAGGGCCAAGATACAAAACACCGGTTTTGGTGCTTTAGTGGTGTTTTATGTGCTCTAGCAAGGAAAGACCTGGCTGGAATGTGTGGCCATGGGCAGCCATGTCACTCTGGTTAGGAAGACGAGCACCTAAGCATCTTTACAGCTGTTGCATTACCATTTCTCAGGAGACAGCATTCTGGTCTGTAAAGTAGCTGGTTTCTTTTCAGCCATCATCACCAGCAGCTGCTGCTTTGTCTGCTATGGTTGCCATGGGAGACTGTCATTTGAGGACACGGCAGCTCTCCACAACCCCCCAAAGGCATGTACTGTGTTTCTGCACAGGTTGCCCAATATCACCAAGCATCTGATGCTAGAAAAGGTCCACGTTTCACACCAAAAGCATGTAGAGAAACCCTACTAATGCTCACTGGAGTGTTATTCTGGCCTGTAACCTACTGATGATTGGGACAGCAAAAACAGCAGATCTCTCCAGCATCATCTTCACTAGGGCTTTTGTCATCTGGGATACTATATCAAGAAGACGCTTCTAAGAAAAAGCATACCTGGGATGCCTAAGCAGCATATATCAAAGACAGATACACTTCATTCTGTTATCAAATCATCTGAAGCTTCATGTGGTGCCATACCATGGCATCAGCTGTGGCCCAGACCTGCTAGTGTGCTGGTTTTAACTTGCCCCAGCAGGAGGTAGAAAATCGCTAATGATCTGTCCTTCGGTTTTCATACTGCCCCTGAGCACTCCAATCCAGTCCCCCATTAACTTGCTTGATTTAAACTGGTTCCCCAGTAGCTGGGAAGAGACAGGGGCAGTGAGAGATTAGACAAATGGTAGCTGTCTTTGGCATCAAAGGGGCTACTGGGAGTGGTCTGCTGGAATGGGGTAGCAGACTCCAGTTGCCCGGAGAAAGCCTTGAAGGGGGGCACTTCACATCCAAAAGTTCTGCATTCAGTGCTCTTCATCCTTAACTCACACTACTGTCTTGTGCCACTGTAGGAACTGGATTCCTAGGACCAATTTCCTCCTCCACAAGGCCAGTGTCACCAGGGACAATCAGAGACTGATGCAGTTGATGGAACTCCCTGTCTTATAGAGGGAGTTGTGTTGTCCATCTGCCCCTTTCCACTTTCAATTCCCTGGACAAAATGGCATGGATATACATTCACTCCAGGTTATGAGGTCCTTCTGGAGTTCCTTGCCATTGATACCCATATGTATAATTTGCAGTCTTGGAAATTTCACTGTGCACTGCCATTTCCAAATCTTCGTTTCCATGAAGATGCTTGATAAACCCTGGTCTAGTACTGATCCCTGGGATTCCACTGCTGACACTTTGCTATCCTGGAAAACGATTGTTAACGAGCTTTCAAACCTTAAGAGGACCTTTCCTCCAAACCTGTGGCAACTTTATTTCCATCTATATGAGTATCCCATGCTCCATTTATCCCCTACAGAGACATAAAGAAACTATTCTGAAAGCAAACCAGCAGAGTAGTGTTAGGTTTCAGGTAAAATTCAGAGACAGTGAGAATGGAGTGCTGTATCCCTTTTTTATCCATCAGAGCCAGGCCAGGGCAGTCACTCCCACTGACAGAGCACCTTGTTTTAGGAGTTTGCTTTTGCCAAAAAGCCAACTAACCACCACGATTCAGGGTATTCTCAGGTGGCCAGCACTGCACTCCTGCTCCCGGCTCTGTTCCTGCTCTGCAGGGCAAAGAAGGGTGTAAGAAGTTCTCTGTAACCTCATGAATATAGTACATGTAAGGGGAGGTATCCAGCTCTGTTCCAAACTGCATTTAAATGTAGTGGGTTGCCACCACTGAGGGACACAGAACACAGTTTCAATTAACCTATGAACTGCCAATTAAACAATCAGTTAATGAGGTATGGGAGAAATGACTACTCTTTCTGTCAGTAACCACATTAGGACTGGCACAGAGGAACATCTTTCAGAGAACATCTTTTAGAGATCATCCTCTTGACACCATGCCACAAGCCTGCAAAATGGGAAGGGAACTCATCCTGGAAGGCAGAGGGGCTTTATGAGGGTCCATCTCTGAAAGAGACAAAGGATGATGTGCATTTCAGTTATCCCAAAGCAGTGCCAGGGAGCAGCAAGAGTGGGGCTGCCCAGTGACAGGGGACAAGCCAGGAGCTGAAGGGGACCGCAGCCCAAGTGGCGTCCTCACCAATGGACACAGTCTCACAGAATCTGCACACAGCTGGCTGAACAAAGCAAAGCAATCAGTTGGTTTTGGGGGTCCACTTAAAACTGGGACGAGACAGGACCAGAAGCAGGAGTGGAAATAATGTTCCCTACTGCATATGTCCAAGGTCTGTCTCAAGGAGGTACTGGAGACCATTATGCCCACAACATAGCTCGTGAAAGGTCTAAAGACTTGAGCTTAAGCTTCAATGAGGCTCTAGGCCCATTGGCAGAAGAGGCAAACGGAGTCCCCATGTGAGGCTGATGAGGGCCATTAAAACTTATTGACGCTCTCAAGGCCTTGAACATCCAAGAGGTCAGATCTTGTAGTGAGGAAAGCTCCGTATTCTCTTCAGTTGTAGGTAACATTTTCAGAAAAAAAAAAAAAAAAACTATTCTAAACAAATTTTTTGTTATGTCTAGGTCTCTCAAACATGCACATTTTAGCAAGTGAGCTATTTAAAATCATCTTCAAAATTATTCAGTTCTGCCCTAAATACAGGCAGAATCTTTTTATGATGCTAGAGTTACCACAAAATTACCGTGTTTTAATTCAATGATTTTTGACCACAACTCTTTAGAAGCTGAAAGTTGTTATTGAGTGGTTCTACTTCCCTTGTACTTCAAGCTTTTCTCTTTTTAGAAAAGGTTATATGTACTGATTTGTGAAATCTTTTCAATGAGGCACCAGATTGGAGGCTGGAGGTAATTTTTAGCAGCTCAGTTCAAATTGCTTGAAAACTGAAGTATTAATTTTCCATTCTTTAGAGCTGCACAGACAATGACTGGATCATGAAAAAACAACCATTGCTTCTGCCTTTTTTTTCCAGGCATACATGTCACCCACGAGGAAGCTTGGGGCTATGTGCAGTAAGGCTAAGTTATTTGTCTTACTTCAGGGACATATAAACAAACCCACTGTGATTTATTAGTACTGACTAACTAAATGAAATAGATAGGGAATGTCCATTCATGAGATACTAACAAGTGCAGGAGCAATGCACCAATGCATGAATAACAAAAATGATCTATCAAGATAGACTGCATGATCTAAAGGCAATTTATTATTCAGTACAGTTTAAAAAATCCAAATATTTTCTTTCCTCTTTTAGAGATACTTTTGCAGACCAAAATATACAAAAATTAGCAAAGAAATTAACCTTTGTCTTGATTATAATCCTTTATATTTTTGATTGGATTTTGTTCTGTTAAGCAATCCCATTCTTAGCCAAAAAGGTTTAGTTTTCCAAAACAGTTTGTTACTAAGATGGCATTGAACAATTTCTCTCCTAGTTCATCACTGTCAATATATTGTGAGTACTTCTTCAGGTATTTCAAGTCTGTTCACATTTTTTGTCTATGTTATCCCTTCTCTTTCCTCTGTAGATGTATGCTGTGAAAAATCCACAAGCCGTAGATGACGCTTTCAGTCTAAGACTTTGCATCATTAGTTAAAATTGAAAAATATTTTTAATGGCTTATTTGTTTCTTCATCTTTCCTACCTGCCTATGTTGAAAATCATCACAATGTGTGATTGCCTTTGGAATACACTCTTTGCCAAGTAAATTGGGTGACTTTTTATCCCTTTAAACATCTATTTTTCCTTTTCTAGCACACTGTAGCTGACATATTGATCGAATAAAGTCTCCTCCTAATCTTTTCCATGAGAAGCTGGTGACAGAGAAGCAAAGGCACCCAAGAATCTAAAGCTATGAACTTAATTCTTCCCCCAAAGGCTGCTTTCAGTCGACCCAGTCATGCACAAATTCTTTACATGGCATCAGAGGCCACAAGAGGTAAGGCTACACATAAAGTTTTGTAGACTTTGACTAGAGAAACTGGGCGTGTTTTGCCAACCTGGTGCAAAGAGCCATCTGGGCTTGGACATATCACTGATTTGTTGTCTTTGATCACTTCTATTGCTTCCTTCACTTGTATCACATCTGCCTTCTAATACCAGATTCCACCCTCCCAAATTCTCTGAGCCTGTCCATGTTGCTTAAGCCTTAAACTGGCTGCACTCTTGTTACAAATAACAAGAGAGAAGATTTCCAGGCAATATAACTTCCAACTAGGAAGAAGGAATTGCAGAATAATGTTTGAAAACCAAGAAGCTCATGCAAAATCCAGGCATCAAATTACAAAATGCATAAAGAATTTTTCATCTGTTTTAAACCTCCCTGAAGTGATGCCATGTGATGCTTTGAATGCTATTAAGGAGACCAGAGGCATGAGGCTAAAAGTTCAAAATCTCCAAATTCATGGTTGGGTGGATTTTGTGGACCATACCAATTCCCTTGGTCCCCTCAGTTAAAGGAGAAGAGAGTTCTCCTTCCCTTCTGGGTGGAGTAAATATCACTCCCAGTCACCTCCTTCCCAGTCACTGGTTACAATACTAGTGAATCCACTTTTAATTACTACCTAGTGTAAACCAGAGCAGATACAATCCTGATCCCAATAGAGGCACTGCTCAGCAGCTATGCAACTGTACCACATACCATGGGAGCCTGCACTATTGAAAGACTAGGAAGAGTTTAAATCCTATCACGAGAGGAGCTAAATATGAGTCTCAGTCTAAATCCTATGTTCATAAAAACAGGAACAGGGCTCAAGACAATTTCACAGCTCTTTTTATCTTGCAGATGAAAGCAATGAGAACATGTGTGCATTTGTGAACACCTTGTACTCAATTTAATGTTTTTATTGCTATAAATTATTGTTTGTTGTGTTACAGAGCATTGCAGTTGCACCACTGTGCAACTGCCGTCACTTTAAACTCTTTGTATAATATTTTAATGAGATGTTCAGAAAGGGGTACCATCTATAATGTGATGACAGATATCCAGTCAAACTACTGTTTGTAGGTGTACCTGTCAGACAGAAATTTCAGGTTGTTAGACTAGTTACACTCAAATTAGTAAAAAATTATGTTTGGTCTGCTCTAACAGAATAATGTTTTCTTCATACAGATAGTGTGGCTCAGTTTCCAGATTAGCAAATCAAGCTGAAGACCACATGAACACTCAGTGCTCACCCTAACCCACCCCTCCAGAAGGCAGTGCAGCCCCCTCAGCGGGGAGGACCAGGCAGCCATCAGCACAGCACACAACAGCGAACACTGTGCTGGTTGGGGATGTTACTAGAACAAAATATCCTGTTCCATTATAAGTATTTGGTTGCAAAACATTATCTCTACTAATATCTGGCTGTGGCTGAGGTCCCAGATTCCCCTTCGGAGATAAAAAACAGTGGAGTGACAGCCACAGTGTAGAAAGCCAAGGTGGCTTAGCAGCAGTGTTAAGGTAGTAGGCTAAGGAGGAACTGGTCAGAGTCAAGTTCAGATAGTTACCTAATAGCAGGACTATTCAGGATGCTGTTGTACAGACCTCTGGACTAGCTGAGGGACCTTGGTAGGGCTTCTTTATTCAGTGCCAAACAGGTAATCAAAAGATGCCTGTGTGCTGTATTTTGGATCCACAGTGAGCAGAGTGGAAGTTCTGAGTGTGTAATCAGGCAAGGCAATGAGGCCATAATGATTGCCTTGATATTGTCAATTTACTCACTGCTGGCTTGCCCAGATGCATCATCTTCTTCTGGTGAAGATGCATTGCCGTCCCACTGAAGTTCCCTTGGTTTTGCCAGGGTTGTTAGTCATGATGGGAGCCTGTATGGTGGAATTCAGTTCTCCTGGTTTACAGCTTTTCTCATTTATCTTTAAGAATGGTATATCTTCAATAATTGAACTCAATCTTTCTTGTTATTTTGTGCCAGCTGGAAGGACCACCAGAATTTTACCAGTTGTTAGCTCATTATGGTTCATTGTCAGATTTTCTTCTTTTTGACCCAATGAGGATGTGATCACTAGAGTCGTTTCTTGAGGGCACAGTCTTTTATAGGAAGTGACTGTAATGTTAAGAATTTGTCATGTTTGATTCTGGCAACACTTGAGTTTCCTGTGTTCAATAAATCTGGAATTCAGGAGGACACTTAAGCAAACATGCAAAAATGCAACATTTTATTTTAAAATGGAATAGTACGGTTTCTCATTCCCTTGCTATTTTAAATGTTTATTACTGCACAGTTTTTCATCTCCATCTGAATTTAAAAGTACAATCTCTCAGCTGACCATTGAAGTCTTACTTATTATATATAATCTCTTCCATCTATGTCATCTTCATAGCTAATAGCATACATTCAGAATCCCTCAGGAAATTTAGGGAGACAGTGTCAGAGTAGACACTGTTAAACATCATTGTCTTCAAAATGAACCATAGCTTTTTCATCAGATGTGAGGAATAATTTGTCCCTTGTGTGCAAATAATAAAGAAATAAAGTCATAGTTAATAAAGTCTTACTAGCTATAATAAATTATTTGAGAGGTACACAAAACAGCAAATTGAACACTAATGGAAACATATTCTAAGTTTGAACTCCTCCACTTTGATTTCTCCTGAATTGTGATAAAGGAGGAGCAAGTTCATTTCTACTTTACATTCATGTAAAACTTCAGGTTTAGTTTGGGATCTGGTTCCAATTCAGTACAGGTATTTTTACCAGCTTTGAAGTCTTTTGACAAACAATCCATAGAGAAATCGCAATGATATTGTAATTTCCTTTCTTATTTCCCTAAATATAATGGTAAATTATCTATATATATTGGATTTTAGGAGGAAAAGAAAAGGTGATTGGTATATCACTTCATGATGGCAAATATGATTTGTGTCTATTTTAATGCATCTTCAGTCTTGATAGTTATTAAATCTACCTGCTATTTCGACTTTGTCTGGTCAGCAATTCAAGAGTCTCCATTTTACAACTATCATTTGCCAAGCTGATCATTCCTAAATAGACAAATATTTGGTAGTAGCTTATCCCAGAAACAAATTGACAGAACTACCAATGCATGAGCAAACCAGTTAGAACCTTTCTGCTGTATGTATGGTTTGCCACCAGGAACCTCTTTGATTTCTGTGTATTACCGTTTGTTACTCATAGTGCATCACCCAGAGGTCTCATTTGATACCAGGGCTTTCTTATGCAGGACACTGCATGTACATGGGAAGATGGTACCTGTACATCAAAGTCCACCCCACAGTCTATTCTGCCCAGGAAGCACAGAGGATGACAGAACTGTCCTTTCCAATGCTTTTGCAGCAAGTCTGTCTCCACCCACCTCCTCTCACACAGACACATGGAACTCATACCCTTAGCATCATCCTCTAGAAGCAAACTCAAAGATACCAGCATCACTACTCAAAGGAAGTAGATACAGGTCCTTGTAGCTGTCTGTCTGAAGATCTCCCAAGCCTCAGAAGAAAGATGGGGAAGGAGAGAGATTTATAATGCCAAATCACCCTCAGCCTTGTAAAAGGTGCAGGCTGTTTGCACAAAAGTCAACAGAGTGCACAGCACGATTTCACATGGACACCTGCATGTACGGAGGTGACACAGGTGAATCAGAAATCTCGTGCTCTTTTCCCTACCCCTTCTGCTCCACACCCAACTCTAGAAAATTTCCAGTTGCTCTCCAGTAACCACCCAATCTGAGCAGGTCACTGTGGGGCGTGACAGTAACCTCAGGCAGGGGACAAAGGCAGCTGCAGAACTTACCTTGGGATACAATGAATACTGCTTACTTCCTCATGTGTATATAGACAACAGCTGGAAAAACACAGCAGAGAACCTCCCTCGAGGGAGGTTATCCTGCCCCTCTGCTCTGCCCTGGTGAGGCCGCATCTGGAGTACTGTGTCCAGTTCGGGGCTCCCCAGTTTAAGAAGGACAAGGAATTACTGGGGAGAGTCCAGCCACAGGCTATGAGGATGATTAGGGGTCTGGAGCATCTTTTTTATGAGGAGAGACTGAGAGAGCTTGGTCTGTTCAGCCTGGAGAAGAGAGGCTGAGAGGGTATCTTAACAATGTTTATAAATATCTCAAGGGTGGGTGTCAAGAGGATGGGACCAGACCTCTTTCAGTGGTGCCCAAGGATAGAATAAGGGGCAACAGGTGCAGACTGAAACACAGGAGGTTCCATCTGAATACGAGAAGAAACTTCTTTACTTTGAGGGTGCCAGAGCACTGAACAGACTGCCCAGAGAGGCTGTGGAGTCTCCTTGTCTGGAGACATTCAAAACCCACCTGGACACATTCCTCTGCGATCTGCTCTGGGTGAACCCGCTTTAACAGGTGGATTGGACTAGATGACCTCCAGAGGTCCCATCCAACCCCCACCATTCTGTGATTCTATTAACTGCCAGACCCCCAGCTTTTCCTGCAATCTGCTTTGGACAGGTAATCACTCCGGCACCGCTCTGCTCCCCCAAGTCAGAGACAGCTCGCACCAGCTTTTGTAGGCCATCCTGCCTGGAGTTCTCCTCCAAGTAGTCCTCTTCAGGCATGCTCTATAAAAGAGCAATACAAAATTGGAAATAGTTACACCTAAGCATGCCAGGAGTAGCAGTCATCCTAGGACAATGGTTTCTGACTCAAGGTTACTGAAATTACAGCCTAACAAAAGGGCAGCAGATTGGTTTAGAAATCTGCTGGAAACTGCAAAGTAGTCACAAATTGTTGTGCAGTAGTTAAGACCGAGATAGATCTCTCTCGTTATTTAGAGACAAAATAATATATGTTGAAGCATCTCCTTTTTGCAGTACTGTAGACCCTCCAATTAGGAGCTGAAATAACAAGAAACTGTTAGAAAAACTGCAGTATCAGCTGGAGCAGTGAGCAGAGCAAGAAGCAGGTGCAGCTAGAAAAGCAAGCAATAAAGGAAAACAGCAGCAAAACTGGAGAGAGCAGAAGTTGCTCACAGCACAAACTCTGCAGATCTTCAAGACTTGACCATAAATCTGTAAATATAAATGTTGTGCAACCTTCTTTTTTTTTCCCTTTATTGTCTTTTTTTTTTTTTTTCTTTAATGGGTTTCCTGCTAGTTTTAGTAGTTCATGTCTCTGGTTTCTGTATGTAGAGCACCAAACAGATTTGTAGACCCCTATGATATCCCTTCTGTCTTTGCTAGGCTGTAAAATTACATGGTAGATGAATGGATTTATACAATGGAACAATGGCATATTTTTTCCTAAAAAAATCACATTTGGTCTGTTATTTGGACCACTACTGGCATTGAGCCAATGTCTTCATGGAATCATTCAGCATAACCCCACCATCTTGCACCTGAGTTGCACAGATGACCTCCAAGTCTATCATTTTACAACTGTAGCTATGCATATCTTCCTCCAAAGTGCATAACTTTACAGTTACCTCTGTTGAATTTAATCTGGATAGGTTTATTATAAGACTGAGTGACTTGAAAATGTCTTTCTACTCTTCATAGCCAGTTCTAAACCTTACTGCTATGAGTAACTTTGCACTACCAGCAGTTTTCTTAACCCATTGCTCCTTTTCTGGTGAGCAATGCCAGTCCTTGTAGATACAATGGTGATGTCTCTCTTCAGCTAGACTTAAGTCTCTATTTCTTACCTTTTAAAACCAATTATTTATTGATGCACAGGCCTCCTGTCCTATGACATAGCTAGTTTCCTTGAAAGGTTTGATGAGGGACTTTGTCCAAAGATACAGATCTGCTCTACTTATTTATCCATACTCTGATGGACCAGGTCCCGCAGGACATAAATCAGTCTGCTGATGAGGCTGGGCCCCCAATACGTCTCACATAGTAAAGAGACTACTCAAACACAAGCAGCAAACACAGCATTTCAGAAGCAGCAACAGCTGATGTAACAGACACAGTAATGAACTGTAGGGTGTTGTAAAGCAAGGTGGACAAATGCTGAGGACAAAACGTGCTGCATGTCAGCGTGGCATGTGAGTATAATACATGCAAAATCTGTAGGGCACATACTGAGCCAGGGGTCTCTGTAAGTACTACACTATATGAAAAAGGCCCATCATTCATAGTGGGGAGCACTGGGGGTAGATCCAAACATTTTAACAGAAGCCAGCCTCCAGTAAAGGGTCAGGGGTTGCTCTATGGTGTAATACAATGACTATAACTATACAGATATGTGTATGTATGCATACATACATACAAAATGATAACAACATGCAGATAAACCCAAGATGCATTTTAAAGGTTTATTTTAATATTCAAGTATTGAATAATATTAAATAATCACTTATTAATTTAATTATTCATTATTAATTTATTAGCAAGTAATTCCTATTAGTTTATTTAATATTAACATGTTCATTTTTTAAAATAATTGTAAAATTTCTCTGTCAGGAACCTCCACATACTTTCATATCTAACTTTCTCCCCTTACAGAAACTCTCAATAATCCCAACATCATATGAATATTGCAGGTGCTAATTCAGGAAGAAAACTAATAACCAGAAAGCTGCTTTTCAGAAATTACTGAATCTAAAAAACCCAAGAGGTTCATTTCTTTTGCTACTCTGGTAAATCCCAGTGCCTCAAATGTCGCAGGTTTTGGAATTCTGGGCAGCCACAAGTACCACTGTGATGGATGTGATGAAAGAATCAGAAAACAGAAACTTTGTTGTGGGGGATTACCCAGATCCAAACATATTTTATGAAAACAATCTGATCTGTTGAAAGGAAAGCAATGCATTGAAAGAAACCGGTTTAACAGTGCAGTTCAAGTCACATGTTTTTTCTAAATGAGAGTTTGGAGGCAAATTTTCCTCTAACTAGCATTTTGCATACTATATTTCAGGTCTGTTTTCCCAGAGTATAGCAATATACTGTATATAATGGCATAAGATTGACAGATTCTGTACAAAAACATACCAAGCAAGATTTAAAATAGAACCCTGATAATATGTGAAAAGGGAAATATCATAGTCATAAACACTGAACCAAGAAACTTTTTGGAAGCAGAAGTGGAAAATTAAAATATTTCAGAAATTTGGCCTCTGTTCTCAACATCTTGATGCAACAGATGATCTTTCACTAGCAAAATGTTTTATGCAAGACTTTTCATTTCTCTTTCTTTTATGAAAAGTAAAAGGAGATTTTGAAAGAACTTTGTTACCAACACTTTGTTGTTACCAAGACTATGAAGAAATAGTAGTTAAATCTTTGCTTTCAACATTATCAGTTCACATCGCTGTACCCTAAGTCAGGCAGAACTAGTTTGGTTTTATAACCAGAGAGCCAGTGTCATGTTAGCTTTTCTTCCTGTAGGCAGTGCTGTGACACTTTGCGCAGGTATGCCTACATAGATTGCTAGCGTGATACAGTAAAAAACAAACAAACAAAAATTTAAAAAAAAATCAAAATCCATCAGCAGAGCTATTCCCAGTAGATGGAAAACTGCTCATGTGAGCCATAATTTCAGTAGTGGATCCAAGTTTGATGACCTATAATCAAGAAAGATGAATCTTAAAAGGCATGTGGATAAGGCCTACCTGAGAGATGAAAAGAGTGGAGAGGCTGTCTTAAGAGAAACTGCAAGAAAGTATTTGGTGTTTGGTTCCAAGCAATCTCCCTCTAAAAGGCAAAAATTAGTCTAGCATGTATACCTATACACATAATAGCAGATATTTGAGTTAAAATCAGGGAAGGAAATGAACTATTATGCATGATAACAAATGACTCTTAATGAGCCATGAATAAATACCTATTTGAAATGAGGAGAGAATATCTAGACCATTGGCACAATCATGTTCTGAAACGGGATTCTGAGAAGAGTAGGATCAAAAACCTCAAATACTTTCAAATGGGACTTAGCAAGTTCATGCTTGCAATACAGCTGGACTGATTTGGCCACCCAGAAGCTGTTTGCAAGTTCCATTGAGCAGCAGCAATCCCAGTTTGCATAGGACCACAAGTATATTGTATGGCTGTTGCCCTATTTGTAAATTACTGTGAAGTTGAAAATAAAATCATTTAAACATATAAGAATGACCTTTGTGAAGCTGGAAATGAAAGAGCCATACTAAAGAAAACTCTCAGAAGCTGGAGTCTTCTATTTGTGTTTTTAAAACTATTTAACTACCTTTATATTCAAAGTTATATTCTATTTAAAGGCAGCTGCATCTAAATTCATATTAAAACTGCATCTTAAACAACTGCTAGTGGTGATTTTCTATTCCTAGCAAGCCTCATTCTTGCTCTGAACTGGCAGATTTTTATTCAGGTCCGCAACTAGGTGCAGCAGGCAGTCTCAGACCTTCCCAGCAGAGTATCCCGAAGGTTAGGTCTTTAATGAAAAATAATTGAATGACGTGATACTGAAACATTCAAAGCCTTTTGAAGAATACCCGCAGGAATAGTTCTTCCTGTAGACAAAATGAAGAGCAAATATGCAGTGGCTAAAAAGTACAGATAATCTGAAAGGTGATTAAAATGCAAACGCTAGATAGCTCACCTGCACTCATCTTACCTTGATGTAAAACAAGGGCAAAAAGAGATAACACAAGCAATTTGAACATTAAGAGCACTATCAAACCATGTTCTCAAAAGCAGTAAGGCAAAAAGCTTCCCTCAATATACATGGGTGAGATATTCTTCAGCCTACAGTGAAGAATAGGCTCAAAAGCACTTCAGGGTGTTTACACAATCTAAGTACAAAAAGTACTGCTACAGCCCAAGAACTTTGGTGTTTGCTTCTTAAAGAGCTCATGCTATAGACGGTGTTTCCAGGAGCTTGACATCATGGCCTTTAACCCGAACAGGCTCGTTCATTGTGATAGAAATAGTGCAGCATCCAATGCATGATGATGTTAGAAGCCAACAAGCTACTATACTCAGGAACTCCTGTTTCTTATGCATAATTCACATGGGAGGAATAACAGATCTGAAGACAACTAAAACTCAACTTACTGACACAAATCTAGAAAATCTGGAATCAGATCATTAATAGTTTGACCACATAGCCCTGTAATATTGTTTTGCTGTGGCTTAGTGACAGGTTGTGAGCTTGGTACTGAGTTGAAAAGGAACAAGACCTCAAGCTTCTCAGACCTGTTCTGTCTCATCTTTTCCTGACCTGCCTGCAAGTTTGCTTTATTTGCTTGTTCTAAACTAGTTTACTTGGTTACCACATGTCTATAATTAATTTGTGTTACTTGCAGTTATCTTTATATTGTACAACCACAGCTTTATATAGATAGCAATGGAAGTAAATTATTCTATGTAGAATGAGGCACTTATGCCTCTAACATAATAAAAAGTATAGAGAGATATAGGCCTAGTAAGATAGCAGAACAATAATACTTTATTAACAGTAACATGTAAGAGACACTAGATATAGTAAATTTTGATGGAACATGGGGCTGGAGACAAAGGAAGAAAGAGCAAAGGTGTAAAAGTGTTTTACATACATACATACATACATACATACAAGAACAACCCCAAGTAGATCTTAGAAAGAGGAAGACAAAATTATCAACACGAACATAATATTTCTCCTGGCAAAGAACACCAGGTGCTGATACCTCACCATAACACCCACCACCACCACCAGAATGAAACCACAGATAGTAGGACCCAAAGGAGCAGGGAAAAGCTGAGCGTAACATCAGGAAATTGAGTAATTAATGATCTGGTTGATGGGGCAGAGTGTTCCCTCAAGAAGTTTGCATATGACCCAAAACTGGGAGAAGTGGCTGATATGCTAGAGGGTCATGCTGCCATCCAGAGGGACATTGACAGGCCGGAGAAATGGGCTGACAGGAACCTCTGATGACATTCAACAAGAGGAAATGTAGGATCCATCCAATCCTCCCTCAAGCCCTTCCCTGTCATTGCCTGGATTGAGGTGAAAACCATCTGGGTCCCCATGTACTTGACCCTGAACACCGGAGACAAGCAGTCACTCTTGATACACGTGAGGTCTCCCCAGCAGTACCACAGATGCCCACTTGGAAAAGCAGCAGAGGGGATAGCACGAGAGCTGCCCTTGGCAGTCTTTCTGCAACATCCTGGATCCAAGTCCCCAGCAGGCAGCAAAGCTCCCTAGACAGCAAGTCAGGTCGCAAGTGGGGGCTTCTGTTTCCTGCAGGAGGGAGTTTCCCACTCTTACCACAGGTTGCTTCCTCTTGGTGCTGTCACATGTTCAGGCTTGGCCAGCTCTCATGAAATCATAGAATCATTTGGTTGGAAAAAACCTTTAAGGTCATCAAGTCCAACCATATACCTGGTGTCCAGCTTCTCACCAGCTACCAAGGCACAGGATTTATTGTGTAGGTGCAGATCTGGAGCTGGAGAAGGAACTGCGCTCCTGCTGCCTGAATTCACAAGCCTCCAGCCTTCACAACCACGGGAGCCTCCATTTACTACCCTGATGAGTTCAGCTGTTCCTGCATACAGCTGAATTCAGGCTCTTGTTTCTGCAGTGACTGGGTCCTGTTCGGATCCAGCCAACCTGTTTCTCGTCATCCCTAGTGCTGCGCTGCATGCCACCCTCCTCCCACAGCTTTTTAACTTGCTACCAGACCTCCTGCAGGTAAGGACATCACCGCCCTGTGTCCCAGTCTTAGCCAGCAGTACCAGGCACTCCCTGCAGCTCCAGACCTGAAGAGCGGCAGCCTCCTCCAGAGCTGCCCCTGAGCAGAGACCTCTGATGTTCCTGAAGTAGTTGCTCCAGCCCATGCTAGAAAGGGCAGTGTCCTGTGTCACATATGCTGTCTCATTTTGGTATTAGAGAAAACTGTGCCCTTGCAAGGAAAATACATTTCTACTATGATCTAAATGCTAGGGCAGAGGTATGAGTAGTAACAATTTATCACGCACACTAAATTAATAATTAATAAACAAATTGGGGGAAAAAAAATAACATCCTCCTTGCTGATATTGCCTGAAATAATTACCATAGTCTTTTGTTTCTCTCCATCCCTGTTAGCCTTTAAAAAGCCAGCTCTGAATGGTACTGATAATATTTAATTAGCTTCTTGTTTATCAATTAGTGTTCCTTTCAGAAAGTGTATTTTTCAGCCATTCAGTACCTCCTGTCAGTATTCTGGCTATTTAATTATACTGTGACAATTTAAAATTGGCCCTTCAGCCTACTGTCTCAGCTAAGTCAAACCTAAAACATGAATTTTCCACTTGTTACAAGAAAACCTTTTGTCTAGCCTAAACCTCAAAAAACCTAAACCTCTTTTCCCTGAAACCCCTTCGATGCCCACACGGCGTCCAAACTAATAATCTTCCTTGTTTGGCTGCTTTTCTCTCAGTCTTATCTAATGTTGCAGTACAGGTTTTTTATCAATAGCAAAACGTCAGTAATTTTCTGAACCTCTTTAAGATCTTGACTTCACATGGTGGCTCAAGGGAAAAGAATGATGCAAAAGAAATATTTCAATCATATCACATATGTAAAAAGCTGTCTTCAGAACAGTCCTAATTTTAAAAAATAAAGACCCATCAACTGTTTTACATCCAGAATAACCATATCAGGGTATAAAAGAGTCACAGTGGTGCACAGAAAGGGGATACAACAGCCAGCACATCTCAGAATGCTTAAGACGGTGTAGCAGACTCATATACAAAAATATGATCTCAAGGAGAAAGCTAAAATCAGCCTCCCAGGCTTTTCCCACATTTAAGTGAAGCAAATAGGCAAGAAACACGGCGAGGCATGGTATTCCTGATTATCTGGACTGATTCCTTCCTTTCATGATTTGGGAAACATTTTCAACAATGGATGTAGGAGAAAAAAGGCTCTGTAAGATGTCAGATGGTAAACACTCCTACTAAGAGAATGAATTATCATAAGAGGATTAAGCTTGAAACCAATAGCTATTTTATAGATAGTAGGATTAAGAAACTAAAGACAAATTATATTAATAAATATTAGAACTGTTAAATAGGTGGTAACAGAGATGCTTAAGTCCCTTGAAACCCCTTGCAAGAGAAACTGAAATACCAAAAGCATGAACAGCTTTCTTCAGTTCATCTTGCACAGTGGTCCTTTTCTAACAGGAGGGTTTTCCTCACTTCTCCTGATCTTCTGTGCATGCAGAATGTGGTGTAGGAAGTACTACCAGCTTGCTGTGATGGAAACAAAATTCGTACCTATTTTTAAGTAAGCAAAATGAAGCTTTTTTTTTAAGGGAGCAGGAGCGGCAACGGTGTAAATGAAATCTCCTGTTTATGCAGTTCCCTGTATATTTCAGGCAGCTATCTTATGAGGTCAACCAAATTGAACAGAAAGATAGGATTCAGAGAACAGCTCACAGTGGATGGGACTTCAGACTCAGGAGGTCATCTAACACAACATCCTGCGCAAAGCAAGGTCAGCAAAATATTACTCAGGGTTTTATCCAACCTGGTCTTGAGACTTTCTAATGATGGAGACTACACAACCTCTCTGTCATCATAGTTAACAAATTTCTCCCCTCATGTTTCAATTTATGCCTTCTGGCCCTCATCGTCCCACCAGGCACCACCGTGAAGAGCTTGGCTCTACCCTCTTGATAACCTCCAGCTTCCAGGTCCCCCTGAATATTTCTCTCCTCCATGGTGAGCCAACCTCAGTTCCTCAGCCACTCCTTACAGGGCACATGTTGCACAATCCCAGAGATAACCCACTTTCTACATCTTCCCCAAAAATCTACAGCTAAGTGAAGGGGAAGCATGAGTACCTGACCATTTTGACATCAAACCGCAAGCATAGCTCAGAGGGGGTGCCGTCCGTACAGCCGTGGTCAGCGGGAAAGCTCCAGGTTAGTTACAGGCTTCTGCCCAGGGGAGGTATCACAGGAGACACATGAGGCACTGGGATCAGGGGCGGGAGACAGAAAAAATAAAACCAGAACAGATTGAAATTCATTAGTTCTGCTGCTCATAAACCAGCCTGCTTCTACCAGGTTTTGTTTTCTGCGGATACAAAATTCAATCAAACTCATTATGTAAGATTTGTATTTGCCGTAGCCCTTTGAGCATGTTGCTTCTGCATGGATATTGTATCTATTCATTGTTCTCCTCTTTGTAGTTAAAAATGGAGTATGAAGCAAACAGAGATCAGCTTGAACAATTTTATTCTGCATTGTTCAACTCAATCTAAATCATCAATATGTGACTTTTTCAGAATGGTAATTTCAGAATTGTTTTCCTTTTTTTTTTTTTTTCAAACTGAAAGGAATTTATAAAAAAAATGAAAATAGCTTCAATTGTTTCCACTGAAAGGCTATACAGTAGTTATTCCTGGTAAATCACAATCCTGTGCATGGATGTTTTACTTTCTGGGAATCCCTGAGGTGAGCTGTATTTTTTTAAGACTACCATCTCAAATAGTGAACAACTTAATTAGCAGCATGATTTACATTCTAAGAATATACAGAATGTACCTGCGGCAACAAAGGAGATAAATTTAATCAAAATGTTCTCTGCTTCCAAATCTTGATATCTGTCACAAATGAAAAACTGTAGTTCAGTGGGATGCAAGACTAATGAATATGTCTAGAAGACCATATTTTTAGGTAGGCTTCCTAAGAAAAAAAACCTTATGCAATTCCATTTTATAGCTGTCCATCTACATGTCTTCTATTAGAAGATTAGACTTTGTTGGCCAGCTGCTATCCAGCTTGAAAGGGGTAAATATCAGGAAGATGACTGAGTTACTCTAAGTCACATGAATGTTCACTGCTTGGTAGAGGGCACTGGATCACAGCAGCACACTTGAGGAGGGAAAGTTGCAGAATTCATCTTCTACATACACACCCCATTTATCAACCACTGAAGATGCTGACATTTGACCTTAATATCACCCTCCCAGACTTTTATAAGCACTTATTAATTATTTCAGTATTTTACACTTCTCAAGAGATTCTACAAACATTAAATCCTGCATTACGTGAAAATTCTCAAGAGCAGTTTCTTTGCTGCTGTAAATCAGTCAATTCCATGGTGGTATTGTGACATGTATCAACAGAGGAAGCAACCTCACAGAAAATAAAGAAATACTGGCTTGCAGGTAAATAGAAAAGAATTACCCTGATGCATTACACAGTCTGCCCGATCTATTTTTGCTTTCCATGTGAGGGCATAATGAATGTTTTTATAATGAAGTAATAAAAGTCATCTAGATTTCATCTCCCAAAGTCCCACGTAAGTGGAGTAATTGTGGAGTAAAAGTGGAGTAACTACCTGCATGTGAAATCATTTGATTTTCAGGAAGGAAAATTGTTTAATGTTACACATTATTAAGTATAGGGATTAAGAGTATTCCTGCATAACTCTAATAAACACATAGAAAGGACAGATTTAGTTTAAAAAAAGAACAACTGTTCAAAAGCTTGACCAAGAGATTCCCACACACGAAACAGGAGCTCTCAGGCTGCCCTAATCCGTGCCAAACCAGAACTGCCAGTAGTCCAAAGCAGAGGGCAGACCCGACAAGCATCATCCAGAAATTCGGTGCAATTAAAATAACCAGCGCAACAATGAAAGAATAAGGTACATACAAGCATACAAAAGAGGTTTCTACACATTAGAGAAAGCTTGTTTCCATGTATACATAAGTACATTAGCCTTACTAATATTTACCACAGATCTCACTGGTCTGAACCCTGCATGTGGGTAGGAGCAGAGCCGTACCAGGAACAGCATCAGCCACACAATGGAGCAGTAGCAGTGACAGGCTGAGATAAATCAGAGAAGTGGCAGATGGCAGAAAAGGCCACAATAACTGGATGCTCTGGTACCATGTGGAATTATGTGGTAGGTGGGTAAGTGGTGCAGTGGGGCACAGTGGACAAAGAATGTATTAAGGCCTTGTAAGTGGCTGCAAACTTTCTCATGTTATTCTTCCTCTTTTTCCTCGCCCACCACAGGTCCCTCTGATCTCTCTCTCCAGTACCTGTCTGCAATTATCTTACTCTTCATTTTCTCCTCACTTTAAAGCCCTTTACCACTCTTCACTCTCCTGCGTAGTTGGAGAAGCCAGTATCGCCAGTACCTTTTAATGCAATTTTCTTTAATTTCATCTTCTTATGTTGTTGTTGTTTTGTTTTGTTTTTTTTTTTTTCCCCAGATCCTTTCCTTTGCAGAAACTCCTTTACTCTTCTGTCCCTTTCCTCCTCTGCACAAACCACTCTCAGCTTCTCTGGAGACAGCTTACCTCACCCTGAAGCAGCCACAGCTCTAGAAGCGGCTGCCTGCCTCTGAGGGGGATGGAAAGAGATGCAGTGGGAGGGAGATGCCTCCATCTGGACCACACAGCTCCCCTTTCCAAACCAATCCCTTTGCAGCTCTGGTTGTGGTATCCAGAGGTGTTATCTCATATTCAATATCCCTAAAAGGGCTTCTTTTTTTTTTTGAGATTTTTCCAACTGTTTTTCAAACTCAGATAAGACTTCACATACAAAACCTTTCAGTAAGGAATTCTGCAGTTAAACCAAGAGTTACAAAAATTGTTCCCTTTTAACCTGCACCTGCGTGATTTGTTTGATGCTGTTCAACCGTTAGTAGGAGAAATTAGCAACTGTTCCTTTGCCTAGTATTTTGTCATATCCATCTTCACTTATCATTTGCCAAAGGTAAAAAGTCCTAATCTCTGTATTTTATGTAGTCTTACATGTAAGCAATACGATTTATATAGAAACTAAACAGGACATTACTCTTGGCCTCTCCAAATATGGCCATACTTTGAATAGATGGCTCAGATTCTTAAATGAATCTGAGTTGATGGATGCATGTAATTACTGAGAGCTATGCAGAAGCAACTTATGTGGGGGAAAAAAAAAAAAAAGACACAAAACCAAAAACCTACATATGGACTAGGTTGCATTGCTGAAAGCTTTTTTTAACCATATATTGAATGCACAGTCAGACATATAATACCAAACCACAAATCTAAAATACTTGATGAAAGACAAAAGTTTGGCAAAACACAAAAGGTTTGATACACAGTAGTGACAAACCATGTTGTCTTGGTTTTTTTCTGAAGGACTACTCATTATACAGCGTAGGAAGCAGCTGGAGAGAGAAATGAGCTCTAGGAAAGATCTCATTTTGGAAGAAAATTCAAGACCCTTCCACTACAGTAGAGCAAATGCTTACTTCGGACAGCTAGAGCCAAGCAGCTTTGTAAACCCACACATTTCTCAGTACCAATATAAACAGAAGACAATGAAAGCCTTAGATGCTTTTACTGAATATTAGTCTAAAATGGGGGCAGTACCCCAGCAAAAAGGTATAAGAAACAGATGTTAGTATCATCTCCAGTAACTTCCAGGAAGAAGTGGGGAGGAAGGCAGGAAAGAAAAGCTTGAGGGTTGAGGGGTGTGAACCCAAACATAAAACCAACACTCAAACCCAGAGTGAAGTAACTATAATTCTGGAGCAGGAGAAGATAGATAACCTTGTGAACTGATAGAGTTGTCTTTGTAAGTTCTTTAATTAAACACAAGAGCCTCTTTAAATACAAGGCCTACTGATTTCACCCTGTTTCACTTGCAATTCTCATTTCTCTTTAAAAGCGCAAAGTTAACTCTTCAACTGATAATAACACAGACTCCCTGCATACAGCCTGGACTGCAGAGAATAATCAAAATAAGTTCTGGCTTGCACAGACCTTTGCTCTGTGTTAGAAGTCCTATTGCCATTTATTCTTCCCCATGCACATTTAGTGAACACAAACTCATTTACCATGGTGATTGCTGATATTACGTTACTGACTAAAGATTTCGCTCTATCAACTCTTTAACCTTTAGAAAACAATGTTAATGGTAAACTGACAACTGAACTAAAGCTGGATAAAACTAGGAACATCAGTACCTGTTTACACAAAACAAAGAATATCTAATTTGGATGATGCCTGGAGATATTTTCAAGACTGTCTTTTATTAACACATCCATGTTGACTATACTGTATTTTCATCTTAAACTTGAAGGGGTGAAAAAAAAAAAAGCATGGCCATTTCAGGCTAGGGAGAGAAAACCTGTCAGCATCCTAATTCCATTCCCAAGAGGACCCGGGCATAAAAAAATCTCTTCTGTATGCTAAAACAATTAGGAGCTCCTGCACCTGAGCTGAATTTGCATAGTTAAGGGACTGAGAGATCCCTAAGAAGGAAACAACGATTTAACATCTGGAAGTACGAAGCGTTATGCCAGTGGTACAGCAGGACAGCACAAATCAAAGGTAGGGTTTCCCAGGTACAGGTTTGATAGAAAAACAACCACCTTGTCAGTGATCCATTACTTCATACAAATAAAGCGTTCTGAATATTACCCGTATAACACGAAATGAAATTACATTTAAAGCTGCCCTGTGCCTTGGGAAAGGTTTTTCAATCAAGGTAGCACCTCCTCCACACCAGAAGCGGTGAGCTGTTTATTTAGCGGTGGAACATGAGAGTGGTGCAAGAGCGCACCCTCCCTGCAGTCAGGGCAAATTGAATTTAGCGAATTTCATTTACCTTATTAACAGCAGAAAATCTTGTAAAACCCTATAAGGAGATTAGTTAAAAAAACCCAAACAATTCTATACTCGAGTCAATTTAAAGTCTTATTACTAGATGAGCAACATTCACTTCCAGTAATCTATGGGTAAAATAAAGTAATAAAATCTCTGCAAAATGCCCAGGAAAAAAGTTCTTTTATCTAGATTCAATGTTTACCTAGAAAGAAAAAAGAACAGCTCATTTTGAAGTAACTACTGACAGCAATCTGCTTAAACAATGCTGAAAAATTAATTCATGTTCACCATAATCCTTTTCATAGCACATCTTCAGAAAGATCCTGCTGAGCTCTTTCTCTCTCATGTGTATCAGAAGGGTCTCTGAAATTTAAATGCATAATGAATAGCATGTTTTGCTTTGGTAATTTAAATAGCATTCATGCCTAGAGGATTATAGTCCTCACAATTTCAGATGCCTTCCCATCCACTCTCCCCCAGAGTCCTCTCTCAGGAGTCCATGAGAGCCAGAAAACAGAGGTTTTCAGTTCCTACAAAAAAAAAAAATAAAGGGCTATGGAGAAAAAGAGAAGGTAGCTGTGAGATGAATGAACAGGTAGATCATTTTGATAAGTGTTTATCAGTCTTTTATTTCTTTGAGGCTTGGTTAACATGACTGTTTATACCCTTGGATACTCCAGGGTGCATCCTGCATCTAGAGGGTCTGTCCAGCCATTTCCGAGCCTTCCAAGCAAATAACCATCTTGGTGCTGCTCTGCAAAATGCCACTATACACTGGGATGTCTCAACAACCCCATAATATTTGATGAAAGGACACATGGAGATCCCATCTAGGTGTTCTGAACACATCAGAGATGCAGACATTTCTGAGCAAATCTCCACATGTGGCTTATGCCATGGTGAAACATGCTCTGAGCACTGAAGTACCTCTTATGATTCCCACATGACCATGTTGCAGACATGATCTAATGTGCCCCATCAGCTTGAACAACAACTGCACAATTGGTCCCAACATCCTCTCTGCTGTAGGTATAATATTGTGACCAAGGCTTTAGTGCCATGAAAATCTCCTTGATGTCAAGAGGATTTCAAAAATTCCTCTGGTCTGGAAGCATGGGCTCTGAGAAAATAAACTAATAAATAATTTTCCTAATCCAAAATGTTCTTTAGAGAAAGCTACATCAGACACTTGAAAGGATTGAAAGTAGGGAACTAGCACAGATGAAGATTCGATAAGGTCAGATCTGTTACTTAGTCCTGAACCTTGACTGTATCTAAGGGCACGTTTATGACAGATCTTTTTTAAGCATCAAACTTAGAGCCACAGGGAGTATGCAGGGGAAGAAAAACCCCAACTATATCCTGCATAAATCTGTGAACATTGGTATTAAGAATATTGAAGAGCAAGTAACAGGTGAAATCAACTTAATGGTGATGTTTCTCCCCTTTGGGACAGTCTAGACTATCCATACCAAGTTAAAGCAAATACACTAAAATAGTGAAGAAAATTCTTTCAGGTCACTAAGGCCTGCCTGTACAAGCAGATGGCAGAGGGGCTTGGGGAGGCGACAGAGAAATGTATTCCATTTAGACACAACGATGCTGTGGTAGATCTCTCCTTCCCTATGGGATCACCCCTCTTGTTGACAAACTAGCCTTTTTTTTTTTGTAGGCAAGAGCCATGCAATGAGAATTTAAGTAGCTTTCATGCCTATAGGATTATATTCCTCTCCACCCCTCTCCTCCTGCACATTTGAGTTTGGATCTATCTATATCAGTATGTCAATGAACAGGAATGGACAGCAAGAGTTACCAGGGACTGAGCTATGTCCTGGATGCCAGGCTAGGTCAAAGGGTGCCATGAAATTCCTGTTTTATACACTGAAGTGCCCAGAATTATTGGAGGAGTCTGAGCTGTTGCATGCCTTTTTCTTCCAGATCTTCCAAAAGGATCTGACAGGAAACCCAGAGTAAAACCACAGGCATTTCTCCACCAAAACTGAGGAAGGAGGGCTGGCTACCACAGTCATTCCACATTCCCTAGACTGATTGCACCCAGTCAGATCTTCTACTTGTCATACACAGATACGAAACGACAGTCAGCCAGCATGTTCAGTATCCCCAGGAAGCAAGTCATTCCTACATCAAAGCCAAAGATCCAAAGTTTGTCAATACAAGAATTGTGCAAACTGGTACAAAAAGCTGGGTGATGGTATCTGTCATCCCTAGTATTACCCATCATTTTGTCATGACATCATAAAAACTAGCTTAAGCTTTGATCAGTCTCCAGAGGAAGTAGATCCTCAAGTGTCAGAAGATTCTTTAAACCTGTGCCTGCAGCTCCGGTCACAACTGAATAAAGAAAAAAAAAAAGAGGATTACACTTTCTTTTTGTCCTTTTTTATTTTTCTGACATGATGAAAGCCACAGGTAATTTAACCAGTAAAACTCCAGACTTGTAATTAAAGAAAATAATTAACACTACTGGAAATATTTCATCTAATATGTGTTAGGTTCACACATCAACTTTATGACACAGTTTGGTGAATTCACTCATACTGTCAACAAATATGCCCGGGTCTCTTTCCTCTTTAGCATTTCTAAGCCATAAACTTTCACTGTTTGGAAGCAGCTATAGATTCTTAATTTCTAGACTTGTGCTTTGTGTGTCATCCCATCTCTAATACTCAGTACTACAAAACTCTAACACCGTGCATTGGCCACGCTTCCCACATTTGTCACAACAGCAGATTGAGCTGGTGCATGGCAGTTCTTGTGTCACAATCATTAGCAAACACAGACAAAACAATCTGTTTGCAAGGTTGATCTCCAGTGATATGCACCACCCTGGCCCAAAAATTTGCACTCAGCGCCATCTATTGATTCCATTCTGGTTAAGTGGAAGGTAACATTCGTTCACCATGTGGCACTGAACCACAACATACGCTTTACAGAAGAATTCGGGAAAATAAAAAAATAAGGGAGGTTTTGTTTGTTTGTTGTTTTGGTGGTGGGCTTTTTTTAATAGTAACACTGGGTAAGGCATTACAAACCATTTGATAAATGAGTGTTGTATTTTGCCTGTTTCTAATTAGCTCTATTCTGCTTTCCCACAGAAATAAAGATGCAATACTGATATGAGTTGTCCAAATAATGCCTTTGCTATTTCTTAGCGATACCAGTATCTTTGAGATCCTGGAGCCATTTTCTCCATACAACATACCAGCATTAGAGGGACTTTCCTGGTGGGTTTAAGTCCTTATTAGTAGATCTGCAGCTTGGCATGCCTCAAATCCTGTTCTGCTGGGATGGCTATTTTGTATTTCAAGTTAAGATCATCAAGCTCTTAGATTTTGCTTCCTTTTTCTTTGTGGAAATTTCCTTTTCTATATACCCAGTCCTGATGAACATTTTTCTCTCTCTGATTTCTATGGTGCAAATTGACAGCTCTGATCTAGACAGATGTGATCTAGAGTTACTTAGGTAAAACTCAGGCTAATAGCAGCTTCCAAATCTTACCTTCAATAAGCCTTGTCACGATGCTTTCAGCTCCATCAGTGCTGTTTTACTACCTGTCAGGCAGTGTTAATGTAAGTAATCTGCCTACTCCTGTACTGTAGAATAAATCCAAACAAGCAGATTTTAATTATCAAAAGCCTCCATGATGAATCTATGCAACTCTCATCAGGAAGAAAAGGTGAAGGACTTAGCATTTTGGAGTATTTTGCTGATGTCCTTCACAAACCACTACTCCTGCACATCTGCATTATGTTACCATTACAAATGCAAGTTAACTGAAATCAGAAGAGACAAAATATATGTTTATCGATAATAATAATACAGAGAAGATACAGACAAATTCATTTTAGTCAGGAAGATTTATTGATTTACTTTTTGATGCATAATATATGTGTGGGGACTATGCATTTCTGGGCATTATTAACTTCAGAAGCCAGTGTGTTCTCACCTGTTTCAACCTGTTGGTCCTAGAATTTCCAGATATATTTTCTCAAGTGCAGGACAAAGCAAAAAAAAGTTAACAATTCCTGCCCAACATTAAGACACTTCATAAAACTAACAGAGATACAGATAAATCAAAAAATAGTTATTCTTTTTTGTGATATCATAGAAAAATTAAGTTTAGGAAAGGTCCTACAGAGGTCATGTGGCCTAATCTCCTAGTCTAGTAGGACTGACTTTTAATTTAGACTGGGTTGCTTAGAGTCTTGTCTAGGTAGGGTTTCAGAAGATGGAAATTTCACGGCCTTTCAACCATTTCAAGTAGTTGTATTCAGCGCTTAATCGCTTAGGATTTCTAACACATCCACATGGTGCATGTAACTTGCACAACCTTACACCCCTTGACCGCTCCTTCTTAACAGAGGAGTGGGAAGACATTTCGGTTGACTGTTATGTCAGGAACTAGTCAGAAAACTTGTTGCACAGACCTGCTCTGGGGCAGAAGTGGCAGCATTTGCTCTTGATGTGAGGGACAAACAGCTCTACTGGGCTGACTTTGCTGCCCCTGAGATCTTTGTAACGACCGCAGAACAAACCTTGCTCATGTAGCCGAGAACCGCAACTCTGCTCTGCTCATCCACAGAAGACTGCACACATGTATATGAATGACTAAAAGATTAACCCTATCTTCTGTTCCTCCATCTCCTAAGAAATTTCCCTGAGAAAACAGAGATGGTTTCATGATCTCACCCATGACTATACAGTAAGAGGTTACTCAGGTTGTCTGTTACCGCCTGGACAGGCAACTCTTCACAAGGGTGAGATTTCACATACCCCTGTTGGATCCTCAAATTAGCCAGATGCACCCAACAGTAATCCTGAAGGAGAGGATGTAGCCCATCAGAAGATTCGTCTTTTTCTCTCTGAAAAGGAGGAACAAAAAACAAGGAATCTTCTTGCACAGATTTTCTCAACAGAACTTCCCTAAGAAGATCAGTGCCAAAGTTTTTACTGATAGAAAGTGGTAATTAGCATAGAGGTTATGGACTTCCAGTTTAAAAACTTCTTTCATCCCAGAAAATCACATAACAGAAGCTCCCAAATTATGTGTGGTTTAGGTTTAAAAATGAGACACTGAAACATTTATTTGAAACCCATTTTTTACTAAGACAGTAAACCAATGTACTGTTCAAGTCCTCTAAGTTACTGAAGCAGGAAACAGCTCACTGCACAGCTAAGAACTCACAGCAGGAAAACATGACACATGGGTGGGCAGAGGCAACATAGCTGGTGATGCCCTTTGCACCCACAATCCCGCATGAGAGGCAGTGGCACAAAGGCCAGTAGCAATGCCACAGAAATTTTTCTTGATCTCAAGCACAAAGATGGGTATCAGTAATACTTTTCTTTCTTTTCTTCACTTTTCTTTCTCTTATGTTCATGCAACAATCACTAAATAAAAAATAAAAAATAATAATTTCTAAAAAAATTAAAAGGCTTATTAAAAAAGCAAATGGTTGGAGATTGCCTAATTGATTTAAAATGGAAAGGCTGCTCTCCCAGAGACAACAGCCTGTCCCAAAACTTTTGCAGTAGCATAAAACTGAGAAGAAATGCGACCAGACCTGTAGGCAGCAATTTTGCACATTTCAGGTACAAAGATGTTCCATAAGCGGCATCCCTATCATTCTTTCACTGAAACACAACCGTAGCCTGTGACTGTTATTTAACGGAAATACACAGCTGATTGAATTGTACAAGGTTCAACAAGGCCAAGTGCTGGGTCCTGCACTTGGGTCACAACCCCAGGCAAGCACTAGAGGCTTAGAGAAGAGCGGCTGCAAAGCTGCCTGGCAGAAAAGGATCTGGGGGTCTTGATCGACAGCTGGCTGAACACAAGCCAGCAGTGTGCCCAGGTGGCCAAAACGGCCAACAGCATCCTGGATTGTATCAGGAATAGCATGGCCAGCAGGACTAGGGAAGTGATTGTCCCCGTGTACTCAGCACTGGTGAGGTTGCACCTCGAATGCTGTGTTCAGTTTTGGGCCCCTCACCACAGGGAAGACACTGAGGTGCTGGAGAGAACTCAGAGAAGGGCAATAAAGCTGTTGAGGGGTCTGGAGCACAAGTCTGATGAGGAGCAGCTGAGGGAACTGGGGCTGTTTAGCCTGGAGAAAAGGAGGCTGAGGGGAGACCTTGTCACTGTCTACAACTACCTGAAAGGAAGTTGTAGCATGGAGGGTGTTGGTCACTTCTCCCAAGTAGCAAGTGATAGGACAAGAAGAAATGGCCTCAGGTTGCATCACAGGAGGTTTTGATTGGATATTAGGAATAAATTCTTCACTGAAGCAGTTGTCAAACATTGGAACAGGCTGCCCAGGGAAGTGGTGGAGTCACCATCCCTGGAGCTGTTTAAAAGACACGTAGATGTTGTAGACTTGGCAGTGCTAGGTTAACAGCTGGACTTGATGATCATAAAGGTCTTTTCCAACCTAGATGATTCTGTGATTCTATCTCCTAGTAAATATACCGGTTAAAAAGTTAAAAACATTTTGCTCAGTAGATCTCTTGCAGACACCAGCTGTCCATAGGTTTCTTTAAGTGATCTTTTGCTGAGAACCAATGGAGGATTTCTGTCATCCAAAACAGGCAAGGCACCTCCAGGACTGGAACTTATGCAGTCTTGGAAGGAAGTAAAAAAAACCCACCAAACTTAATACAACAGTTTAATATCCAGGTTGAAAAGAAAGCCTAAAGCCATATGAAGAAAACGTGGGGAAAGCTCAGCTACAACAGTCTTCTGACTGTGAACCTGAGGTTCAGTAAATGGTCAGTACTGTCATTCTGATACTTCTTTTAGTTACAAATAAATTAAACAACAACCTGCACCGGGTCTGAATACCGGGGTTTATTTACAAACTAAGAAGACTAGAACTTTAATTCGGGTTGATTATTCCACACACTCATCCGTTCACTCTCTCAAAGCCCTACATTTGTAAGGGTGTGAGCAACCTTCCTGGCAGGTTGGCTTGCTGCTGGTGTGGCAAGGTCAGGCAGAAAACCACGTCCCTTCATGCTGCACAGCTACCAGTCCAAGGCAGTATCAGCCAACATCCCTGGCATCCCCTGGTGCTTCTTCCATGTTCCTTATCTCCAGGATCTTTTCTCCAGGCAGGATCTTTACTTTTGTCTAAGGCCACTTCCAAAATCCTTTTTGGCACCACATGTGTGTTCCAGAACACTCCAAGCCCAAATCAAAATAGTCTACATGCAGAAGTACAAAACATGATCAGTGACCTAACACGTGCCTCTGCCTCATGTCTCTTAATGAGAGAATTCAGGACACAAACTTTGATTTTAACTTAATTTACAACCAGACTGTATCAGCAGCAGCCAGCAAGTAGCAGGCTTGTTGTGCTTGAGAGCTCAAAAGTTGGCAAATTAGCCCCCTACACATATACACCCAGACATCTGTTGCCTGTTAGCATTCACAATTTTAGCTTTTATTTTTGCTCACCATTGATAAAGAGCTCACATTACTTGAAGGTACACTGTATTTCAACACCACTCTCTGGCTGTTACTATACCTGTTCAAGATCCTGTCCCACAGCTGTTCTGTGGAAAGAAATGCTGCTGAACCAGCAACACTGTACCAGCAGTCACACCTCTGTCTTCTCACCCTGCCCCAGTGCATGGGGGGGATGAAGTTACAGGAAAAGTCCAATGCGACACCAGCATTTACATCTCCTGGAAACGGCAACAGATAGCAACTGAGTTCTCTCCGTAACATACACTGTGGGTCCCGTTCATCCATTCCATTTGCAGTCTCTTCCTTCCACATCTAAAGTCCGCGGCTAATTTTGCCTGTGAACAGTGTACAAAATAGTCGGTAGGGCTGGGAAACAGATCTGGTGGACATCTGATATTATTATCAGAGAACAAGGGTTCAAAGGAACAAAATGAGACTCCCTGTCTGTTAAACTACTAACAAGCATAGACAGTTTGGCAGAATCTGTGGGAAGAATAAAGCGAAGTCACCATCTGGACAGGAAAAGGTAAAGCCCAGGAAAACTTACGTTCCAAGACCAGCACTGCTGCACTAAATATAAAATGTCTGCAGAAATTTTATATCCCTCTGTTAGCTGTGTCCCACCAGCTAACTGACCTTGACAAAAAAACATTATCCCACCTGTTACCGACTGCTTATTATTTTCCTTTCCCATTACTTCTTCATGAGTATCCACTAGAGAAGAATAAAGTCTGACCAAGTACCACAGACTTCTCTGGTTCTGAATCCCTAACTCTGCATTACTACTACAAATACTTCAGTTCTCTCTGTTAAAGTTCACAGAATCACACAAATTCCTTCCAAAGACTCAATTCTGAAATTTTGAATTCAAGTAAATTATTGACATGACAGAGTCCTCTCAGAGGGTTAATGCAAATCAAGAAAAAAAGACAAGATAAGTCTAGGCTTTCAGGAGGCTAAAAACTGGACAAAGATTTTGAGAGGAAGTTAGAAACTACAGGGAGGGACTAAAATATTATATGGAAAGTTAAGGTATCCCAAGGGATCAGTTAAGTCAGTCTCCTCTTTTAAGAATATTGTTGGGAACTACCTCCAACTCCTTCGCTGTCTCGTATTATCAAGAGATCAAACCCACAACTACGACACCAACTGCAGTGTTCATTACTCCCTTTATAAACACATCACAAATGTTTGCAGAGGGCATCCACCCACCTTCTGAGCTCGTTCTGAAGGCGTCTGGCATCAACAATATAAAGCAGATCCTAAAGTATATGTCTAACAATGGGATAAGGTCAAGTATTATTTCACAAATTCAGTGTCCCATTAAAAGATACAGAAGAGTGACTGGTCTCCAAAGTTTATTAAAAATCAAAGAATAGAAAACTTTACATAAAAATATGTCAATTTTAGCTTCCACATAGTTGTCCACACAAAAAATTTAAACATGATTTTTTTAAACCTGTAGCACATAACCACAGTGATAGCCAGGCCAATTTATTTGGTTCACCATGACTGAAGTGTTACATGATACCACTTTTTGAATGAGTTTTGCTTTAAAATGGACTCTAGTATAAGACACCAACTAAAGCCTTTGAAGGCTCTTTAATGTAGTTATGCTCAATATTGCTAGTGTGTGAAGACTAAGCAGTACAGGCTCATGTAACAGCCCTTAGATATTATTTATGAATCAGCTCACAATTTTTAAAACTTTTTTTTAATTGTGATGAGTCTGGAGCATTAAGACAAACTTTTTTGCAAACAGATATGCGCTACTCTACTTTGGAATGTTGCCCTCTCTCCCCTCAAGGACCTGTTTGTGTTTGACAGATTCGGTAATAACATGAACTACTTCTGCTTCAAATGCATACAGCATATTAAAAAGCTTCATGCTCGACACCTCAATTTAATATTCAGATATCAGTTTTAAAACCTTCTATATCTGTACACAGTATAGATGTCCAGTTAACAGGATTCTTCAACTTTCTCTGCTAGTGGGTTAGCATGACTGATCCGTAGTTTTCTGTATAGCTTAAGAACTCTCATTAAAAAGAAACGGGCAGTCAGAGGGCGTGAGATATGACCTACTCCCAGGACAACTGTGGCGCTTTAAAAACTCAGGGTTAGGCAGGATGTACATTTTTCAAAAAGTTAAAGACAGTGTTTGTCATGGCAATACACACTTGCATAGTATACCTGTATGCATCTGTAAATTAAGTGCCAGCCACTCATACTGTGTACAACACTGGGCTGTGCTCTCCTGCAATACATCAAAAGATACTTCTTGTAATGCTCAGAGCAGCTGAAGTACTTTTTATATATTTGCTCTTAACAGAACTAATGCATACTGCTATACAGATTCCTTAATGGAATCAACATATTTCCTTTCTCCACATTCCTTAAGCCGGGTACCTCTATTTAATAATGTTGTTTGAACCCAAACATTAACAGGTTACATTACTAAAATGCATCAACGCGTGTAGCTCACAGCTTTGTAATTTCACATCAGGACTTGAAACACCCTTTCCCCCCTCCTTTCAAACGTTTTACTTCTGGTACTACAAATTCTGGATTTGTCGTCTAGTTAAAGGAATAAAATTAAAACTCGTTGGTCAGAGCAAGATAACTGATAGAGGCCAGACAATGAGCTAAAAAACACAGGGTCAAAATGCTTTGGAGCTTAATACCTTCTTAAAACCATAAGCCAAATCACACTTTCATTGTGAATCAAGAAGCCTCAAATATTACCAAATGTCATGTTTGTAACACTGCTCAGACAACCTGCCAAAACTATGAACCCAACTTAGATAATGCAACCTGGGAAAGGATCTGTAAATTAAAAAACCTCTTCCCATTAAATATAACTTATGTGACAATATGAAGTTAAATTAAAAATTCTGAGTTATTGCACAAATTATACTTCCAATATTTACAGAGCAAAAAATTCTGAACTTTGAAACAAAAACAGGAGAGCAGCAAATTTATGAATTCCCAACTTAATTTGCTGCAAAGAAAAAAATCCCAAGGGGCCGAAGTTTCCTTCACTTCTAAACCAAAAGAAAACAGAACCCACAAAGGAACAGATGCAGCCACAGCAAAAAAGCCACAGCATTTTTAGAATGTCCTCACAGTTCCATTGTCAGAGCTGCTTCGGCACTGTATGAACCATTGTGGGAAGGCAGAAAACAAACTTCCACGTTTTAATAAGGCTTCACAGATAAGCACAACTACTTCTTGAAGATGGACTGAACCACCACACAAAAAACATGCAAAGAAGTCAGCTGCAGATATTTGGCAACACCAATAAAACGATGTGCTGGACGCTGGTCTCCATCCCTCAAGTCGAGTGGCACTCGCTCAGTTTGTCTGAACAGGGAAGGTCATTTTGGCACCCGCCATTATCTGCTCAGACTAATAGGCAAACTGTCTCTGTGTTTTTTTCTTCTCCATATATTCCGATTGTACTGGTGGTGTCCTCGGTTACCAACTGGTTGCCTCATGCCTCCACTGCTGACAGGGCTGTAGCCGTTGCCTTGGTTATGAGTTCCTTTCATGGAAAACTTCATTCCACTGTGCTGCTAGAAAACACAAGATAAGCACTCAGTTTAGGCACAAAAACAGCTGAAACAAAGCACATGTTACCCTTGGTATTTCCTTAACATACAAGTCATTCCCACAGAACATGGCTTGAAGCAACTCGTCTTTTCATGCTTGTCTAACTGTAGCTGCGCAAGACCGATGGCACTAACAGTTTAAACAGTGTTCTTTGATCGTCCTGCAAATGAAATGGTGTCGATCTCAAAGCCTCCTTAAAACCCTTGGACCTCTACAAATTATACTCACTATATATTATACTCACATCACACTTATTAAAAACAGAGACCTTCCACATTAAATACTAATTGTGACAGTCGTGTCTATTTTAGAGGGTCTTAGCAAGAGTGTGACCAAGTGAGATACTCAGTAAGACTTTCAGAAACATCATGGACAGATATAAGGGTGTGTTCATACGAGCTGATACATACATAGCACAAGTCTGCTCTGCCCATAATCTCACTCACCTACAGGTAAACTAGCTACAGCTTGTATGGAGCTTGTAAATCCTACTGGTCTGATCAGGGGGCTGGACAGCTCTTAGAACATAATTCACATCCAGACCAAGGTAAAACAAGCCATCAGGAACTGACCACGCTTTTGCCAAGAAAGGTTGGACGAGATGATCCTTGTGGTCCCTTCCAATGCGGTATTCTATGATTCTATGAACGCAGCATGACACTTTATTTGGAGGAATGTCTTAACTTGGAAACTGCCAAAAATGTTTACTGCCAGCTTGAGTAAATGCAGCACACCATAAGGTACTACAGGCATCCCTATCACTTCACAGCATATAGTATGTTGGTTTAATGTGCGTGTACTTAAAATAGGTACAAGAGTTTCGAAGATGAAATTGAAACACACTTCCCAAATACTGGTAACTTCAACGCATATAACGTTTTTTGATGTCTGACAGCAATATCTTTAAGACAGACAACTGACTGCCTCTAACAAAAGCTACTAAATCATTTTGTCTGTCCTAAGTGCTTACACAGGAACACCACAAAGCTAACATTTGAGCTAGCTGCTTAGAATATAGAATAGCTGCAGCTGCTTTCGTAACCTGTATTTCCAAACAGGTTTGGAGTAGAAAGAAATATGAGAACGCCAAGCCATCATTACAATTGTGTGCACAAAACCAGGTTATTGAAGACATAACTCCATAAGCAACATTCTACTGTCAAATTAATTAGGAGAGACACTGAGCATACAGAAAAACAAACTGGTGAAGACTAGTATTGAGGAATAATTAAATTAGCTGCAGGGTGATTAAAAAATCCTTAAACTCTTTTTTAATTTGTAAAGTGTGTCCTACAGCAATCTAATCAACCTTCAACATGCAACTTCTAGACTTCCAAGACAGACATGCCAAGTGCTGTCCTCAGACTAACAATGGTAAAATATTCAAGGACAAAACATAAAAAGGGAAGCTGAGAATCCCTCATTCTTTAAGAGACACAACTGCCCAAATCTTATTTATTGATGTATGTTGCAAAACATCTACCAGAAGCTATTTATGAAAGTCAACATGAAAATTAAAAAAAAAAAAAAAAATCAGAGTATGTTTTATATTCTTGGCAAGTGGTTCTTCAAGCAAACACCATCTTGTCACATTTTTGTGCAGCAAAGCTTTCTAGTTCAGTAAGTGTACATCTAGCTCTCAATTAAATAAGCAGACAATTAAGCATCTACATCAATTCAAAATACTAAAAATAATCCTTCAACAGTCAAAATACTAAAAACAGCCAGTCATTACAGTTACCCTCAACTACATGCTGAAAAAAAAACCACAATCAAAAACTTTAGTTTTCCTGCTGTACAACTGGAACAAAAGTCTGACCAAGCAGCATACAAAGACTCAGCAAGCCTATCCTTTTCAGCTGGAAATGTGAAAAATCTGGCAACTTCATCCTCAACTGGAGGATGTAGCAAAAAAATTACTGAGGGCAGGAAGGCAGGTGACCACCAGGTCAGACAAGCACCATGGCAAGTACGACAATTAAGCCTGTCTATCAGTATCCTAAAAGCCGTCATATCCCTGATCTGTTCAAAAGGCAATCAAATTTCCAAAGAATGATCAATAAGATAGCCAGAAAGTGATCTCTAGCTTGTCATGAAGCATTTTGCATTATTCTCTAGGCTATCAAGGTAAAGACTGTCAAACTATCAGAGCAGAATCTGAATCCATCTGCCTTATGACTCATTAGCTGAGAGCAGGTGCTTACACAAGTTGACCCAGGGACCTCTTGAGTCAGAGATGATGCCTTTATATTTGCTAGTTCTCAACAAGATATTGCTCACTAGTCTGTTCAGATTTTTGAAACCATAAGCTTTTAGCATCCTGCATGCTGTGTCATGGCATTTCACACCTTAAATAAGCATCATGTTTAACTTGAACCTATTATTTGATGATTTTTCAGTTTGTGGAGTAGTTTATTTTCATTCTGCTCCCTTTTCCATATACTTTTCCAATGACTACACAGACCTAGATCACATACTACTTCATTTTCTTCTCCAGGTTAAAGAACCATTCATTATTCACACAGAAGCAATTCCACCTGTCTGGCCATTCTTACCATCCTTCCCTATTATTCTTCCACTTGCATTATAACTTTCTTCCCATGTAGCAGGTAAACTTGTACTCCCTGTTCATGATGTGGGGCACACATTAATTTTTACATAATTTAATTTCTGCTCTTTTTTTCCTAATAAGATCTGAAATCCAGTTTGACACTCAGTTCTCTGTAGGAAATCAAGAAAGCATTATCACAGTAGTTTTCTGCAAAAACATCAAGATCTCGTGTTTGCAAGAACTTGTGAGCCCAGGACCTACAACTCTCTACCAAGTTTAAACTATTTGTCTCCCTCTATGCCTTGCCAGGTCCTTTTGCAGCCCTTTTCAGTTGGCCCTTAAGGAGTTTATCAACACAAGCAAACTTCACCACACTTCATTCATTGCCCTTCAGATATGAGGCAGCTTGAGGCCCAGTACAAACTCCCGCAGGGTTTTCCTGGTAAATTCCGTTTACTACAAAAATTGAGGGTTTTTTTTTCTCATCATCTAACTAGTTAATCATTTATCAGAGGACACACATCTTTCACTTAGTTTCTTTCAAATCTTTGGTAAAATCACATCTTTTGGAAACCACAAGAGGTTGTTATCAGGCAGTTTCTCTTGTCCACACACTTCTGGATATTTGCATGCTCAGGACTCCCATAATCACTGAGAAATGTCATGTTTGTAAGCAGATGATGACTAGATAGAAATCAGATAATCAGAAAAGCAAGCCCTTCATCCTGTAATAAAATAGACAAACTTGTGGTTCAGATATTTTGACCGTCTTTAGATCTATTTCTCTTGATAGAAGAATCTCCTCTCCCACCATAAAGTTATTGATTCAACAACTGAATGATAGAACTGGTTCTGTGGATTGATTGATTGGTTTGTTTTCTTGTTTGTTTTGGTTTGTTTGCTTTTGGCAAGTCTGTTGAATTTGATCCTCTGCAAATAAAGCTGCTGGATCTGGAGAGAAAACTAAAAATCTGCACTTAAGACAAGTCTGGGGGTAGGGAAAAGGGGAGAATTCTGTATCACATAGTGGGTTTAAAAAGCTGCCAGATGTTTCAACAGAAATTTAAGAAAAGGATGTTCCTGGCCTTTACCCGAAACTATATAAATCTGGTGGAAACTGAAACACCAAGTAATTATTTGCTAAGGAAACCAAACTTTTATTCTTAAATACAAGCAAATGTACTATACAAAACTGCTGACATTCAAAAACTGTCATTATTCAAAAAGAAAATTTATTGCCAAAAATAAATCACCCACACTTTGAAGTAACACAAGTAACATAACAGAGTAGAAATCTAAATGTAAACGTGTCTGAATTGTTTTGGTGTTTGCTTGCTTTTCGCCTGCTAGCATCTGTAAAGTAAGGAGAAAAAAGCAGAAGTGTTAGTGATGAAATTTAAGTATCAGTACTCTTAACTTTGAAGAGATGATACAAACGGAGCTCAAAAATATTTGGTAAGGACCAGCTAAAGAACAAGTTTAGAAAAGGCAGTTTAGAAATAACACATATTTACTATTTTGTTGTTAAGACTACAGGATTAATGGCCATGATTGAATCTAGTCTGAAGTTGACAGGAATTGTTACCAAACTCATACACTTCAAAATATTCCACATGAATTTACAGAGTAATATTCAGAAGAACATAAGATTTTAAGTATCCCCTTAATTTAATATACATCCTCAAAATAGTTCATAAAATTGTTTTCAATTCCTCACCTTATTTCTGAATTCTCTATTTTTGGCTTGTAGAAAAAAAAAAAAAAGAAAGAAACCAACCAACCAAAAACCCAAAACAAAAACAAAAAACCAACCAAACAAACAAAAAAACCCACACAAAAAACCCAAACAAACAAACAAAAAAACCCACACAAAACAAAACAAAAAAAATAAAGAACTGGTTTCTAAAGATTTTAGGTTCACTTTCCCACTTTCTGAGCATAGGGACATCTGGAAACACACTTAAAAATGCATCTGGTATGTAAGTGAAATTTAACTTCTTGTTCTTTACAAAAAAAGTTCACTGTTTTGCGGAGAAACAATGGACAATGACCTAACCGACATTTTAGCCATTATTGCACAAGCAATAAATCAAGTATTAGGCAATGGTTCAGCCTAGCCTCATTACTTTAAATTAGCTAATAGGATTCTGTAAGATATTTGCACAAGTTACCTGGGCACCCTCTTAACCTGGTAAGATTTGTAAGTGGTTTAGATTTCTAAGCTGAAGTACAGCAAAACCAAAATAAGTTCTTACTCAAGTTGTTTAGAGCTGGCCAACCAAGGAAAAAAAGGCCCAAAGCACTGCAAATATCAAAGACACTTCCCCTCATTTTGGGTCTCTTGTTTGGACTTACTGGTTACTTTCAGCTACAAGAAGATCTTGAGCCCTAAACAGATTTTATAAAATGAGCTAAAATCTTCTTCTGCTCCCATTAAGAGGAAAAAACAGCACTTATGCAACCAGCTGCAAAAGTAGCAAAGAAAAAAAAAATCAACACAGATACCAGAAAGGTCTCAAAAGCAAGAAAGCTTTTAGATGTTTCTTATCTTCTAACACTAGAGAACTGAAAGACTCACAGCCACAAGGGAGCAGGTTGTATCAGTCCTTTGTATCTCATCTTACTTTGTGTGGTAGCTCTGCCAGTAGCCTTTAACAAAGGGAAGCTTTTGCTTCTCTTCACCTCTAGCAACTATTAGTATGACCAGTTCAAAGAAACTGGTATTTGAGAGATCAGAGGCCTGATCTCCAGAATGAGTGACTGACAGTAGAGACAACTGTCATAAGCTGAGCATATTTTGAAAGTAGAATCTGACACATAAAATACCCTTTTTGATCTTGTCACCAGTCAAGTTTCAAAAACGAGAGTCAAAACAACACTGCCAGAAGACAGAACTCACACTGCAACTTTGCTACTGTTGTGACACGGGCCATGAAGCGTTATCTGCATACTTGTCATTAAGGAGAACACTTTTCTAGCATAAAGCTGGCAATTTTACACCTTAAAGAGAAGTCTTACATCAATGAGATTTATCACCTTTTTATTTGGAACAAAAGGTATTATTACAGTGAGCAGACCCAAAATACTTTCCAAATGGTGAACTGATAGCAATATAGTACATGTGAAAAAGTCACTAGAAGAAATGGATATCTGAGTAGTCAAATCAATCTCAGTTTGGGAGCAACAATCTGATTACACTGGCATCAGAAGATAAAGACTACGCAAACAAAACATCAGGTACTACCCCTACATTTCCATAAGTCTATATTTTATTTATGGTGGGTTTATTTATGTTCTTAGAACTACTGTTTAGACTTTGTGTCTCTCCTGCAACTCAAAAAGTACTCAGGAAGCAACCACCAAGGTGGCCAGAGACTTTCATAGAGTCATAGAAACACCTGCACTGGATGTTTATATGGAGACCTGAATGTCTACATGAAGGCCTCTAAATATCATTTAATCCAGCCTTCTGTTGTAAACAGTCAGATTAGGTTATCCAGGTCTAGTCAAACAGTCAGTTTCCCTACATAAAGGGATATCACCACATAAAGACTGTCCATATAAGTATAGGACAGTCTAAGATGGAAAATATCTTGAGTACTATTTTGAGCTGAAGAGCCTCTGAAACTCAGGTGCAGGTTTTCCTTCTCTCCATTCTTTAGGAAAGGTAATATAACATCATCCTCTTTTCCTAATTTTGCATGTTTTAAATAAAAATAAAAACGTAAGACACAGAAGATAGGAGTCTGACATCTAGAATCAAAACTGCTTCCAAAGGAGACAGTTGCATTCTCCTTGCTCTACCTAAGAAAATACATAAACACTGAACAAGTATTCCACACTAAATGAGCTCTAAATAAAACATAAATGACATTTGGTTGACTGAAGAAATCTTCAGTACCTAAGCAGCTTAATAATGTGATTGAAGAAACTCAGTCTACTTCTAAATTGTAGTTAACATACTAAAAATACTAAAAAAGCACCACACTATACTAAGGGAATTTAGCATATCTGTACTTCTGACCAGCTGATGACACCTGCATTCTTCAGAAATATTTGGTAAAGTGGACTAGAGTTCAGCCTTGACATGAATGACAATGTATATTTACAAATATATATCTTTCATCAAAGTGAACAACACTTAGCTGCTTGCACTCATGTAGAAGAAACACGGGGTGTTTCAAAACCATCGATCCAATTTGAAATCACTACATCTCCGCAACCACAAACTCCCCATGAATGAAACTCTTATCACGTGAAAGGACGGGACACAGAGCTCCAAACCATCACAGCCAAATGCCTCACACAAACAGTCCCGGCCTCAGCCACTCGTAGGATGGTGACCCCACAACTGCTTTGAAATTTAGTCCATCTTTTTGAAACAGCCTGTACATTTTTCACTCAAGCACCTGAGCAACATCAGTTTTGTTTTCGACGTTGCTAACTTTTTAGGAATCATTCCAGAGATATCAGCAGTACCAGCAATACTAGTGAGACAAAGCAATACCATCAGCTATTGCAAATTCTGAAGCAAAGTATTTTAGCCAGTGAAGTGCCTGTAAAGCAATATAAACAAGCAGTTTATAAAGTTTAAGTGTATGGTCTTGTATAGCTGAACACAAAAGAATCTGAAAACCAAACTACTTGAACAAGTTCTTCTAAGAGTTATTTATAGCGTGGTGTTTCCACACTGGCATTAAGGTTTCATTTCCTAGTTGTTCCCTGTGTTTCACAACTGAGCCAGTGAACGCTGCTATGAAATTTTAAATGAACGTATTCACAATCATATACCACTCATCTAAAGAGGTTTTCTTAGACACACTGGAAGACAGCACAGCAGATTGACTGGTGCTTACTGGCTTTAAGATACTTTTGAATCAAAAGACCACTCTTTTGGGGAAAAAATGCGACTTAAAAAATAAAAGAGTTCTTCTGACCTAAGCAACATGAATTTTCTTCGGTGGTGACTAAGCGATCACCAATCCAAGAACAAACCAAACTTATTTCATCCCAAAATAACAACATGGAAAGCAGTCCCTTGTTCTCCATGGGAAGTTACCAAGCAATTTCTGCCTGCTCCATTCATCTGGACATGCATGCCAATATCTGTTTTTCTGCTTATTCCAGTAGGCAACACTGCTTTATAAACTGTTCTGCTCTCCCAAGTGACATTTCAAGTTGCCTGTCAGCAAAGTAGAAGAATGATTACCTTGGAAACATGATGATGATCATGAAAACCATGCAGACCTGTATCAGGAGCTTAATTAGACCCTGAACTATCTGGAAATTCTCCAATTAATTATGCAGTATGTAAATGGAATCCGTAATCAAACCAAAGCTATTTCAAAGAAAGTAAGTATTAGGAAGCTCTAATAGCAGAGAATTTGCCTAGAAGGCTGCAAGTTGTTCAAAATACAGTTAAGTGCTCTTGACGCTGGCACCTCCTGCTTTTGAGAGTAGTGCTGGACACCCAGGTACAGCTTCCAAGCCAAACTGAGGCAGAGAAAGTTGCCAGGGAAAAGGCTGAAGACACCCTGCAGACAAATCAAGGACGTTTTGAATATGAAAAACACCTGCTGCTAAGTAAGACCTGAACATGTGCAAGCCTTTATCAGAATAGGAGCCCTCTGAGCTAGCAAAATGTGCCATTAAGAGATATAAACTGGCACAGTCTTAAGTTACATCAACTGCAAAAAGAAAACAATCAACCTAATCTAGCTCAGTCACACTCCAGAAAGCTGGAAATGAAAAGGAGGCATTTACAGTATTCTGGGTAGAATTATTTCATTTCCCACTTCTGACTTGGTCATAATCCTTACCCATAAAGAACATTCCTACTTCACAATACACAAGCTTTTGGTAAATTCAGCACAGAAAAAAACATCATCCTATTTCTGAACTGTAGGTAACAATAAATTCCTCTGATTTCATGTGAATCTCAATGGCCCATCTTTGTAAAGTAAAAGCCACAGAGGAATTCTGAATTTTAAAAATATAAGTATTGCACAAACTATTAAAAGAACATTTAACAAGGATTGGAAAGGAAAGCCAAGTAACAAGTCCAGAAAAAGTGCTACAAAGCAGTTGTTTTCCAAGATTCAAAATTCCAATAAGGATCCAAAATTCATGCAACACACTGCCTCTTCACAACTGAGGCAAAAACTCTGGATGCCAACTTGGTTTTTATGTACCAAAAAATGCATGCCTCAAAACTGGCTATTTTTTTTTTTTTCTGTAATTTTGATTAAGTTAAGCTTCAGGGTACGTCTTCAGAAAAGCAGAGCTATTAAGTGAAATAATAAACTAGACTAAGTTTGTACTTTTGCTGAAGTTTAACTTAAAATACTTTTCCAGTTTCATTTTGAACAAACTTCAAAGGTTTCAGACCATACACTAACATGTGAATACTCAACTGCAGACACTAAAATAGCAATATGATATTCTATTACCATCTCACTAACAGAAAACATTTCCTGTGCTGATAAGCTGGTTTTGCCTAGGCAAGATTCAGCAGTAGGGAAGTACAGGTAAAAGGGCAAAAGGCAGGGGGGAATCTGTGTAATCACTTAGAAGATTAAAACAAGTCATCCCCTGAGATGCAAGTGGGGCTTAGTAGAGGACTGTCCGGATGAAGTTTTAGTATTAATCCAAAAGTTTCAACATTTAAAGCACTGTTTTTTTTTTTTTATTCTGTAGTAAGTGGCAGTTACCATCTCTAGACATGTAAGTCAAACTCACAAGCTGAAAAGTATTCCCCTTACATGCCAGGCTCAAAGCATTTTGATAAGCAGCCCAAAGTCCAGCTGGAGGTCAGCAACTACCAGTATATCCCAAGAGCTGATACTAGGGCCAAGACTAGTTAACATCTTTGTTAATGACTTGCATGATGGGAGAGAGTGACTCTCAGCATGGCTGCAGATGATACTAAATTGGAAGGAGTGGCTGATGATAAGATGGTTGTGCTGCCATAACAAGGGTCCTCATCAGGTTGGACAAATGGCTTGACAGGAATCTCATGAAGTTTGAAAAAGTTAAATGCTAAACTCTGCCCTTGGGAAGGAATAATCCTATCTACCACTATACACTGAGCACTCTGGAAGGCAGCTTGGTATAAAATGACCAGGAGTTCCCAGGAGACAAGTTGAACATGAGCCAGCAACATGCTCTTGCATCAAGGAAGGCAAAGAGCACACTGGGCTATGTTAGGGAGAGTATCTCTAGTACAGGGGTAACTACTCCTATATTTATACACGCCTAAAACTACATTTGGCCCTTTTGAAGGCAACCATGAGGCTGACGTGGCCCCCAATGAAAATGAGTTTGACACCCCTGCTCTAGTAAGTCAAGGAAGGTGATCATTTCCCCTTTACTCAGCACTGGTGAGGCCACACATGGAGCATTAAGCCCAGGCCTGTGAACCCCATTAACAGAGAGACATGGACATATGGGAGTGAGTCCAGTGAAGGTCCATGAAGTAAGGGACTGAAACTTTTGTCTTACAAGGAAATGATGATAGAGCTAGAACTATTTCATCTCAAGAAGAGAGTGCTCAGGAAGGACCTTATAGATGGGTCTAACTAATGAGAGGGTATAAAGAAGATGGAGCCAGACTCTCCTCACTGGTGTCCAGTAAAAGGACAAGAAGCAAAAGGCACAAGCTGAAATGCAGAAAACAACTGAAATTTAAGAAGAAACTTTTTTACTGGAACGAGTTACTCAGAGCAACTGGGGAGTCTCCATCCTTGGAGATACTCTAAGCCCTAATTGGACAAGGCTTTGAGTAACCCGCTGTAGCTGACCCTTTTTTGGGCAGGAGGGTTGGACCAGGTGACTTCCAGAGGCCCCTTCCAACCTCAACTATTCCACGATTCTGCAAAATGCTTGAGCAGTCTCAAAGTAGAAACTGAAACAGATATACCGTGTCATGGCCAAAGAGTCAAGGAGGTGCTGAATCAAATAAAAAAGACAAGGTCATTAAGTTGAAAATATCCTGGCCCTAGATTCCCAAGAATTGTGATAGAAGCACTGAGAGAAGGAGCAAAATGCTACAAGAACCTGATCAAACTAGGTTTCAAATGAACCAGCTCGTTATTTTCTTATCACAGGCAACCTACAACTCACAACTTGCATTAAAGCTCATGTGAGGTAGCTGTTTTGATTAACAGTTTCAATAATCAAGACTGAGGTAATATTTTCGTACAGACACAGGCACTGAGGCTGTAAGAAAAACTGATGATTTTTCTTCCCCTTGTAGTATATAATGGATAAATGAGCTAAAACACTTGAGGCTAGTTGAGTAACATACATTTTCCCTGCACGTTCACCTCCCAGCCCATTTAAGCACACATTTAATATTCTGGTAAAAGTTCTTGTACACATGCTCGTAATTAATTTTCTCTTCTCTGTCTTTATAATGTATTATTCATCTGCTTTAATAATTCAAAACGAAGACAACTAAACAAGCCTAGACAGGTCAGTACTATTTCTTCAGATTCAAAACCTAGCTTACAGATACACCACCTACATGAAGTTTCTATTTTAAGAACATAAATAGCCTAAAGATCTGCAAATATCCCAGTGGTTAGGCACCAGGAGTCTCAAGCAACACCTTAAGGAGTCAGACATCTGACACCCTCCCTTGCCAGTGTGTTGTGCAAGGGCCCTTATACTCAGAGACGCATCTCAAACACTGAACCCTTTCCCACCCATTCTTCTCCCCACACTTCTGACATGGCAGATAAGTACTTTTATGATTACATGAAGCTTAGCCCATGCTATCTTCAGAGGTTTTTAGAGTGACAGCACAGCGCAAATGATCTACACTTCCGTTTAGATCACTATCTCATTAAGAAGTCGCTCCATTTAGTTGGCTCATACCTGATTACTGGCGGCCATTATCAAGGTTCTCGTAGGCGCAGATTGGGGTTTACCACTTGGCATAGGCAATGCGGGTGGTAAACTGGCCATAAGCTGAGTCGGTGCTTGCAGACTGAACTGGTAAACATTAGGAGCTGTGCAAGGTGGTGTATCAGAATCCTTTTGGCAGAGAAAAAGGGGAAAAGAAAAGCAACTTTACAGAAAGTACAGTATATACAGGCTATGCATGTGAAAAAGCACCCAAATATCAACTCATGTGAATACTCTAAAATTTAATGATTTTTTCAGTGGTAAAAAATAAAATACAAGCCAGCACCATATTTATTTTACACATGTAGCAAAAGTTTAATTGAACTTGCATCAAGGAGACAACGCCAACAGGTCTATGGAAATCACAGATCATTCCAGGCAGCACAATCTAAAGTCAAAGTTATATCTCTACCAAATTTGAATTAAAAGATGGGAACTATGGTTGGGGAGAAAAAGGAAAAAAAAAAAAAAAAAGGCAGAACAAAAACAGCAGCACTGTTAGTGATACAAGGGCTAGAATTTTAGGTATCATGACAGAATCAGTCCTCTGGACAGTGTTCTGGATTGTACTTATCTGTACAGCAAAGTCACTCACTGTAATTGTTATAGTCTTCTCCCATTCTACCCAGAAACAGCAAAGTTAGGGCTCCACGTACCAAGAAACAAGGAGACGGTCTGCCGGTCACCCACTTAACTGCTAGCTGAGAGCTCTGCTCTTCTCACTTTCCACTGGAAATCTGAGTGATAATTCCTCAGGGAAAGCAAGACGGATGTACATTTACAGAAAAATATACAGTAATGGAACTGATATTACTGATTACTACGCCTCCTCCTCCTTCCAGTCTGACCACCAGCAATTACAGATGCACCGTAAGCAGTCATACTGGTGATGTTAAAACACTGAGGCCCTGCAGCACTTAGTAGACACCAAGCAGGGCGGCAAGCACAGATGCAGTGGTTTACAGGAATGACTGAAGTCTGAAAACACCCAATTGACTGCCTCAATTCTTAAACAACAAGTTATAAGTTGAGAAAGTTGAAAAACAAGCTACAGCCTTTTGAAACAACTTTGAACACAGATCCTGTAAAACTTATTTTTCAGTCATAACACAATGGCAACAGATAAGTAGCTTTCCCTACATTTTACTGCTGCTTTTTACCTCACTCTTAACTCCAAAGCGTTATAAACTTGAAAAAAAAAATGGAAAAATCTATTCTTTATCCCAAACCACTGATGTTTTTTTCCATTCCCATCTATCTGGTGCAAAGTATAGCAAGAGATGGGGCTTGGCTAATTAGTAGTTCGGAGTTACCATATTAAAAGATGTTACTAGCTCAGATGATCAGGGATCTTTACTGTTAAAGTAATTACTGAAATATTCTACTGCTCTTTCTCTGAAGATTAATTACCTGGAAGCAAAGACTCTCCACTTAAACCAAGCAAACTTTAAATAGACTTACAGCACTAATACTTGTCCTCACACGGCCTTGCTTTCCAAATTAGATTATTCAGTTAGAGAATAGACTATCTAGGAAAACATTTTCAAGAACAGAAACAAGAAAATATTTTAAAGCTTTTCTTGGAGAAAGCAGAAGGCCATTTAAGAGAGACTGACAGTTATGAATACTGAGCAGCCTAAGCAATGAACTACTAGAAAGCAAAACTTGGATCCCAGCTGAAGCGAATACCCACAAGAGTCCTCAATAAAACTGTCAGCTATTAGAACAATCACTCTTTTACTGGTCCATATAAAGTTGTGCTTACTAAAAAAATAAGTTTAAGAGAAAACAGAGCTGCTCTCCTATTAAGTGAACTAGGAGTAAAAGTTACAGTATGCTTTTCTGAAGCAGTTTCAGATATTTGCATCATGAATTCACCAGAGACAGACCAGACTAGTAACAAGAACCTGCAAAAACTTAAGTCTTATTTATGAGATCAGATGTTTACTATTTAATAAATATTTCCACAATGGTTGACTACATGCTGTAACACTGATAAAAAAAGTTAAGCTTAGCCATACGCACACACAAAGCTGACTGCCTAGATGAGATGGCATTTTTCTCCTTTGCCCAATCCTACAGTATTAGCCACAGGAACAGGGTACTGCCTCTACAAAGATGAAGCTGATACATTCTTAACTAAATAGGTGGTAGTCAGGTACAGGCACAAGAACTTGGATTTCTAAGCTGAAGTTTCTTTAGACACTCTTGGTCACGGAATTATTAAAAAGCTTATAAAAAAAGAGGGAAAAATAAAGAGAGGGCAGTCATGTTTGAACAGACAACTTCTAGGCATGCTCATGAGTAACCCCGAGCAGGCAGAGGGAAAAGGGGATTTTACTGTCCATCCAAACTAATGTGTTAACTTCTGCAAAGCAACCTTCATAAACCTGACCAAAGAATAGTTTTAGTCCCGACACTCAAAGAACTGAGTGTCTTTCTCTTTTGCTTAGATAGTATCAGACCCCTTGAAAATCTGCATACCTAACCCAGATGGGACACTTCCCATTTATAAAATTTAAGGGGTTTTGTGCAACAAGAAGTTAACTCCAGTATGGAAGGAGCAGTAGATGGAAAAGGGAGTCATATGGTTTAACTGAGACTAGATAAATTTCAACACAAGGAAGCTTATGTTGCTTTATTTTTGTAATAAGTATGTTGTTCTTATTTACTGATACATGTCTCATACACGTAGATTGTATTTCTGTTCCGAAGTGATCCTGGATTGTTAACAGGTTCACTGAATGGAGCTGATATGCTGACTTCTCATCAGCATCAAAATCCTTTTGTGAAGAAGAGCATTACGTTTCTTATTCAAGCTGAAAGGTTAACCAAAATAATTGAGCTTAACGTGAACAAAACTGATTTTCCATGAGCACTGCCTACACTGAGGGATTACATCTTCTTTGGTCTTCTGGACAGGATTCTCAAGTGTAATATGCAAACTAGAAGCATCATAGAAGCTCAGAAGACCTACAAGTAAGTAAAAGCATACGGGTAACATTCTGACACTTTAGACCCACCTTTACTAGAGTATGGGCTACAGAGGTCACATTGTAAAAAGATTAATGTGAAATAAAGATCCCTCAATTGAGTTTACCAAATAATCTAGGGATAAAGCTACAATGACTGCACTAAGAGCCAAGATAAGTTCCTGATCTCTAGACTACTACTACTACGAATGCCAACCAGAGTCGCTCATCCTACAAGGAAAATAACCCCAAAGAGACGCTTTTGGAAACAAAGAGACACTGCCAGATACAGGTTTAGGATAAGGGAAGTTTCCCTTTTAAAACACACTCTTTAAACAAGTTTCAAACTCATGAGTAAGAACTTAGTCCCTGGAAGGAAGATTTCTACTATTCATAGCCTTGATTACTGAGGACTCTCTACCTTAATGTTGGAAAGATGACAAAGTATGGAAGACACCTAGAAACTCAAGTGTTATTGATGAACTGCCATCTAACTATAAATTTTACTTGAGAAATGGGATCCCTTGGCCTTCTGTCTAGACAAAAACAGTGAAAACACTGCAGCCATATGAAAGATGAAGACCTGAAGCAATCTTAGAAGCCAAACTCCTCTTCCTGACATCGGAAGAGAAAAAAAAAAAATCCTTCATGCTTCTGCAAAGTGCATCTCCCATTATAAAAAGTCCCAAGACTTCATCAGCAACAGAATATTTACTCACCATAAGCTCCTTTGTAACTAGGTCTGGCCATAAAAGCTTATTTCCATTCCATTAATAACTCAAGGCTTAAGATACAAGGTGAACTGTACTGGTACATTCATTGACCAAGACAGTAGCTCAGTTTCCACAAATTTCACAGGCACTCAATTATAAACTTCCTTTCCACCATTTTAAATGCCTGAATGCTTTGTTTCATTTAGTCAGTTGAAAAGTTTTAAATGACTGACAATAGCTACTACTTTAGAGCTTTCAATTTCCAGGACAATATTTTTTTAAAAAAAAGCTGGAATGGCCTAAGAAGATTAATTCTCAATCCCAGTCTGTTAAAGTGTTGGACCAGTGATAAGACTCCAAATATCCTAAAAGTCAGTATTCAGAAATCAAAACTTAAACAACAGAATGCAAATTTCTTGCTAATGTGACAGTTCTGGGTTCTTACACCCCACCACCCAACGCCTCAAGAATGAACAGAGGTCTTGGCAAAAAAGGTTCTTATTGTTTCCATTCTGCCAACTTCTCCCACTAATGAAACATTTATTTTTTCTCTTTCCCACAACATTCAGGAGCTGGAAGCTGTGAGAGAACAATGACCACTTCAGTAAAAATTGTGTTCCATGTTTGAGAGCAAAGAACTGAAAATAGTGAGAAAATTGGTGTTTAGAGTTAACACTTTACAGATTTTCTTTCACGTGCTAGTCTCGTTTCTTACAATTGAAGTGAATTAAAAGATAAATGCTTCCAGCCTTACTCTTTTTGGCTCTTTTCCCATTCTGGCCTTCTCCATTATACCTGCATTAGCATTTGACGTTATTATGAGCCAATTCATGGAGGTGTACCACAGAAGCAGTAACCCTCTTTTTCCTAGCTTCACCTTCTGAATCAGTTCACCACAGGATTAGGTGAACACCAGTGCAGAAAAGCAGCAGCAGACAGTGAACAGAAACATCTGTAGCAAGAACATCTAACTACTGGATTATCTTAGTAAAAGTATAAAATCACACCCCTTGGAACATAAAGGAGCACCAGAAAACTTCTGACATTTCATAGTTTGGGGCCATGTGCAGAAGCAGAACCTCAATGCATGCTCGCACTTCAGTGGTTTTAGCCCCAGTCTAACTTTGCTTGATAAAGTAACATGCTCTCAATGTGACTTCATGGATTATACACCCCCGTCTCATTTCTTCCACATCAGCTTGTGCCATTTCCCTTTCTGGTAGGTGGAACCATAACTTTTACTATGGTGTAAAGAAAGAATTGAGATGAGCAAAATTTCTATTTCTATGGGAGGTCACAGGGTAAGAGAAGTTGCATCAATACAGTTGCAACATTTCCACTTGGCAGCCTATAAACATTACTAAACAGTCTCAAGTAAGATAGCTGATTTTTCTGCCTTTGGGTCAAGGCAAGACAAAAGGAAAACATCTTGGTCATTGTGCTTACAGGAGAGGAAAAGTGAAAGAAAAGATACAGTATACGCAAAGCAAACTGAAAAATATGAATCCTTCAAAACATTAGTGTTCATTTTACAGAAAGACAACTAAAAATATAATCTTATCAGTATCCATCAAGATTAAGTGCAAGCACAGTACGCACCTTAACCCCACCTCATTATATCCTGCCAGACCTGACTGTGGGCTTATTCAATACTCACTGTATTTCAGATAAATCATCTTAAATAAAAACAGGTCTCAGAGGTGTGTCATTTCAAATCTCCTTTGTTACTCCTAATATTTTCATTTCACAGGCTTTCAGTTGGTCTGTATTGTTAACACTATATTAATATTTCAAGTTAGTGTTTTTCAAGTTAAGCACTACACTATAGGACTCATTATGCAAGCTGAACATATAACCTAAATTAAATATTTATATCCTAGTATGTTTTCTTCCATCCTAAAATGGCGTAGCTACCTCTGGTTATTTTTTTCAGGGGAGAGAATATTAACATATTACAAGAATACTACTAGCCTTTAGCATCAGAAAGTAGTCCGAGTTTCTCTCCTTCACTGACATCTCAGCACTAACAGTCAGTTTTACTTGCTGATTTACACGTTCCCTCTGTATGCTTTGCTGCTTAGAATAACTTTTTGATAAATAAAATTAGTTTTTATTTATATGTTCAAAAATGTGCCTCCTACAGCTTTGCAGAAATTTGTTCTTCCTTCAAGTGGATATAGACAAAAGTCTCCTCAAACAACTGAGACAGAAGAACTGAAGGAGAGCATTCAACAGTATAAAACAACGCATGGTCAAATATGGGTTAAAAAGCAAAACTGGGACTCCATGGTGAAAGAGGAAAATAGGCAAAAGCAGTACTGGAAAAATTTGTCCCCCTCTAGTTCACAGAAACTGTCAGTAATCTGCACAGCAAGAACAGGAAAAAAAGACTAGAGGTTTTAAAGGATTTGGGGCTTAAACTCAAATGCCCCAAATCAAATGTCAATCAGATGCTTTTCCCCTGTAACATCAGGTTGTCTGTGTCTGCGTGCTCAGGGTTGCACACAAGCTGGCTGCAAGTCAGCATATATAGCTTTCTTTAAACACTAAAGATTAAGAGGTCTACTTTTTAGACCACTTGCCTCTATTTGTTCAGGAAGGGGAAAAGACTAAGAAATAATCTGCATTCCTCTACAAAAAGATGATCAACTATCCATACACGTATTTGAATTGTCACTTTGATGAGGACATGAGAATATTCACACATGTAGAAATAACGGAGAAAAATCTGTGTAGCTCTCAGACTGAGAATATTGTTGGGCCACCCCCTTAATGCCCCCTTTCCCTACACACACAATTTCAATGGGAAATCTACAAATTAATCACAGTCATTAAGACAGATTAAACAAGAGTACAAGAGCTGTTACAGTAACTATTCTGAAGTGTCTGTCCCTCCTACTGCAGATAAGCACATGCCTTACACCTGCAAATATAACTGCTTTTTAAAAAGCAACATTTATCAGGACAAGACATATCATATACTTTATCACCTCTCTCTGTGAATAGGGAAGTACAACAGTTCCTGCTAATACGCTGAAATCAGAGTCTTTGACTAATAAGGAGGAAGGGGAGATGGTGACAACTTCATTAAGATTTTGAGTTCAAGTACTAAGCCACAATTAACTGCAGAGCAAGTAACTGTTTCAAAGTCAGTGTGGATCTTGTACACATTCAGCAGAATGACAGGAATAATAAGTCTTATGAGTCATATTTATATACTGCTCTCACAATGAAAGCATACCATCAAAATACTAAGTATGTAATATTTGAATTCAGTGAAAAGACACATTCCATCCAACACTGAAGGTCTTGCTCAGCATCTCCCCTTGCTGATGGGGGCAGAACAGTGGGCAGATCAAGCACTGACAATTCTGATGAAAGCTTGTTACAAAGCCTGAATGGCAATGGCTACAACTAAAATTTCAAGAACAGTCTGAAAGGACATACTGTAAATGCTAAAAAATTAAATACAGACAAGGATTGTGTTCTCCCCCAAACTAAGCTATACAGGCACCTTTACTGAAACTGCAGCCACCCTGACAGGACTGCATGGTCTTGAGAAGCCAAAACTCTTCACAAAACCTTGCTGTAGAAGCCCAAAGAACATTATCACCAGAAACACTAAGATAAGGTAAACAAAATTTCTTAGATCCAAACATCTAACAGACAACTTTGAGATTCTGTGCTGGAGTGGATATGAGATTACATATCCATTAGGTCACAAGAAAGACCTTTAAAACTTTCCTGTAAGCCATTATATCTGTTACTGATATGCAGGTATCAGTGCCACAAAAATGCTATGCTTTATTTGGCATAACAGCATCAAAACTGTGGAACACACTTAGCACCAGGAATTATATCAGACCGAAATGAGACTGCAAAAACATACCTAGGATTATTTTTTTACTTGGCAGACTGTTGATCTGACAGTAGATATTCTCCAGCACTACTCTAGGACTTCCTGAGCTAATAAAAAGCAGCTCCCCACAACGCTTAAGCAACAAGGAAACCAGGTCGCTTACAGAGTAGAGGTCCAGAACATAAAAGCACCCAGGAAAATAGGCATTTTCAAGAGGAATTGGTCACTGCTTAGGTTCTCAGACTGACATCTGCAACTAGCTAGAACAAGCAGAGAGCTAGGGGCAAACATAGTTCATTTCATCTGGTTTCAGATTCTCATAACAACCACTTAAGTCAGTGTGAAGGTTGAAATGAGATTTCCTAATGCTTATTTTTCTACTGTGGAACAGTTTGACTCTTGTTCCCATAGAGTAAAAACTCACTTTGCATTGTCCTTGATGGCAAAGATATTTATAAAGCATCTTCCATTATTCACGTCAACGTTTGTTGGATCATGTGGGAATGCATATTATTTTGCAACTTACCTGTTTACATGAGTAAGTGAAGAATACATACTGCGCCTGCCTCTTTGTCAGGGCAGCATATGGTATTTTAAATGCCCCCGTAGAAGAATATTTAACTGAGAAAATACTTAATACATAGATCAGTTTGATAATTAAGAGAATCCAGAAAAACATATGCACAGTCGAATATGTTCTGATGATCAGGTTTCTTGCATCCACAGGTTTATTTCCATGTGTGCCTCAGTTTGCACCTGATCACTAATAATTATATATCTTCACAGAGCTGAGGTAGCAGGGCAGCAACTTTAGCACTCAGTATTTTGCAAGGAACTACATTTGAAGCGCCAGTGAGAGAATCAGAGCTTTGTACTGACATGTTCAGTAAGATAAACCCATAAACTGAACAGCTATATCACTAATAGTAACAGTGATACCAGAACACAGCAGTCTTTGATCAAAATTTACTGGTCCCAAAAGCTCTCTTTTGCAACTAAGATTTTGCAGTTTCTTACAACTCTTATGAAAGACAGCACAACTAGAACGTCATCAGCCAGGTAGTGCTAACATTAAGGCATTTTGTAAATAGCTTTCTTGCCTTGGAAAATCCATAAAAGGATTTTTTTTTGTACAAATTATGCTTTAATATCATTAGAACCGGTTCTTAGTTTTGGGTTGTATAGACAGTGGTCCAGAAGTGTGCTCCCCTAGAAGCTAGTCCTGGACTTGCAGAGATGAAAGCAATCACCCTCGAATTTGATGTGGTATATTGAGGAAAAGCATATAAATCTAAAATACATGGGGAAAGGGAAGGCTCTCCTTGATGGAAGCGGTTCTCTTGTTCCTCAGCAGTACACAAGTGCTCATCTTCAAAAGGTTATCATCGGTATGGTCCCCAAAGGAAAGCAGTAGCAGGAATAGAAAAAACTCAGGGTAGTAACTTTAAGCTTTTATACCCCTACACTTCCATTTTTCTGAGTATGTGCAAAAGCTGAAAAGCTGATTTCTAAATGTTAGCTCTGGTTTATGCCACTCTGGTCTCCAGAAAAACCTGCTCCTTCTTGGTGTTCTATTCTGACACCTGTCCTCCTGCAACAAATCTATATCCATCGCTGTCTCTGAAGTGCCCATAATTCCAAGACACCAGAAGCCTTGCATATGCAGATGCTGAGTCATATTTACACAATATAAGGTAAAACCTGTAATGCTGCCGGAACTTCAAGGAAGTAAATCTTCAAACAACATACAGCGTGCTGTATTACAACCAACTAAGCTAACTACTGTTACAATCAGCTATTAAACCATAGGACTTAATAAAAATCCAAGGAGCTGTATGGGCAACACTGCACTGCTTTGATAATGCTTGCATACTTTGTATATACTGTCAATATTGCTTCTAGCACATGCTGACAACTATAAAGTAGGCCCTCAGACCTATGGCTGGTGTACAGTGATGTTATGACTTCAAAATATAGCTACTTCTGTGCTAGAGTGGACAGCTGGAATATTTAACCTCCAGTAGAAGCTGAAGTTCAGCAAGGGGCGATATGACCAAGTGAAGTCACAAGCTCCCAAACCTAACTCCTCTTCCTCCACATATATGAGTTGACTTCCTTTATATTGGTAGGCAAATCTCAGAAAGGTCAAGGTGTAAGCTGATCACTATTACCCGTGAAACTTTAGCAGTAAATTGAAAAGCAAATACACTATTATCAAGTCCCTCTAATATCATAACTAAGATCTTGTGATTGATATACAGCAAAAGATATCCTGCAGTCATACAAAATACATGTCCAGAAACAGTCTTGACACAGACCTTGTGCTTAACAGTGACATCGTAGGGATGACTACTTTGCTATTAAAATAAAACCTTAATTTCTGGGAAAAGACCAGCAAACTGTCAATATAGGATCTATCCATCTGCATTTTCTTTATAATCTATATCTTGCTTCCAGTCTTCAGTATCAAATAAGTTCAAAAGATTTAATGCTAAACAAACACATCATTCCTGAAGAACAACCCCTCCACAAGATCAGAGCTAACACTACATAGAACTCTCCAGTGATGAGACACACCATATTCGTATTCCCTTGTTCTGAAGCTGGTACTGAAGTTTACTGCACCAGAAGTTTTGGCACAAATTACCAGTTGTCATAAGTGCTAGATGTTCCTTTGCTGGAACCTGGACACAGTATTATGCCAGGTCATGCCATGGACAGCCTCTGACTCTGGCAAAATAGGCTTCTCTTCCTGAACCACGTGCAGCTCAGGACTGCTCAACCAGAACCTGTTCATCTTCATATAGCCAAGCATGAATAGGATGAACACAGCCATTATTTGTCAGAAACCCACCATTCCAAGCCAAATTAAGATAACTTGATGGCAGTCTACTAAAGACATAACACCAATAAATGACCAGGCCTTAAACTAGGGTTTGTCACAAGCACACGGGCATAAGGCTTTTTATTTTGTTAAAAAGGGCAGCATTTACATTTACTTTGTGGATGCCCAAACTGATTGCAGTTCTGTCTTGTTGAGAGATTCCTTTTCACTTTCCATTTATTTTTCTGGCATCAGAAATGAGGTTTCATCATCAATGTCAGGCAAAAAGGAACTAAGGTGGTATCATAACCACTTACCACTCATTACATTGAGAGTGAAGAATATTAAGCAAACACTGCATTTTCTCATTAAACTTATTACAGCCATCTTGCTCACTGACATACTCAAACCAGGAGCATGGCTAGTGGTATCACTGGCAAGCATCATGCTCTTCTTTTTTCATTAGCCAGATGGTGCAACTAAAGCATTTACCAAATTTACTGGAGGTGCAGTCAAGACAATTAAACACAGAAAATTCAGTAGTGTAAAGGAATTACAGAAAGTAACCAGAACATATAAATAATGCCTTTTTCCCTCAAAAGTTGCTAATTTTTTATTGAATACAATTCCCAACTTTTAATTCCGCATTTGACTAGCTTTTCAAAGCAGTCAAGAAACAGGTACTTGTGTGTCTGTTGGCATCATCCAATTATTCACTATCATAGTTAACTGGATATTACATCTTGTTCCAGTCAATACCTCAATCTAGCATAGAATGCTTCAATAGATTTACAAAGAGCACTTCGTGCCATGCAATACAATTTTGTGCTTCATAATCTGCCCTGCCCAATTCTATGTTGATTTAACTCCATATTGAAACAAAAACACCTTATACAATCTTAAGAGTCTTGAAACATATCTAAAGAGACTGCAGCTGTCTCTTCCAGAAAGTTACAATAAAGCCCAGCATTTAGTTTTGAACTGAACTTTCAAAACAAAAGCTAACACAGCAAGACTTAACATATGAGGGCCCCATTACCATTAAAAATGAACTGACTGCCTGGTTGAAAACAGTAAGGAATATTATTTACCTTCACAGCACTATATGATGCTCATGTTTAATCTGAGGTGTGGGGAAAATGGACCAGAATTTGACAATGGGAGATCTTGCTTGATGAGAAGCTACTTAATTAGCTACTGATAACTTGGGTTTTTATGTTTTCTTACATTTAACTACTACCACAAAGAGTATCAAAGATTTAGAATGGAATTAAGACCGATTTAATTTCACAAAAAAATATTTGATTTCAGTAACTTTACTGAGCAGGGAGGTTATTAATTTGCTGTAGCAGCTTAGGAATACTATCACATTAACTTTTGTATCAGTTGAGGTTCTGAAGTGTATGATAAACTCTGCTTCTTATTAGCTTAACCCATTAAAAGAAAAAGCTTACAATGTCACTGCCGGAGAGTGATGATACCGAAGAGGTGGATGAGCCAGAGGATAACTGTTGTGTACTAGCCAATGACAAAGCCAATTGTTGGTTGTATGATGTTTCAGAGTCTCTGTTCTGCTGCTGTTCCCCATTGCACGGAGCTATCTGGTCTCTTATTTTCAACCTATTATCTGTTAACAGAAAACATAAGTATCATTTGAGAGCACAGAATACAAACCCGTGGGTCTTGAAGTCTAAGAAGAGCTGCAGTTTAACAAGCTAATTGAAAAACAGGCTCAGAGAAAACTAATCTTGGGTTAGAAAGTTACAAATTCCACTTTTTTTCCTACATATCTGACAACGAATAATTTCAAGGTATGAGTATTTTGAATGACATCAAATTCAAGAAAAAAAAAAAAATTAAGCTGTTTTCAAAGATTCCTGCTATACCTACCAAGCTCAGGTGATAAATTAATTTTGCTCCCCCACTTCTTTTTAATCCAGGCCCTGTAGTCAATCACTTCTTGGGTCACTTTGATGATTCTACCTAATGTGCTAAAAAAATTTTTCAATTAAGTATTAAACAAAGATTGTTGGTTACATATTTGCAAGCATTTCAATAAGCAATCAAATTATGCTAAAAGTCAGTTCAAAATATCCCTACCCAAAGAATCCTTTTGAACTTTCATTTCCTTCGCACATCATTTAATCCACTGAAGCATCACAATTTTAACATTAGTGTATTACTTATCTTCTGCCACACTAACATGCAAACACTGACAAACAGTAAGATTTTTTACTCTATATTTCTAAATGGAGTGTGTCTTATGTATCAAGACTGTACATGCAGTTATCAGTGTACTTGATAAAAGCAGTTCACAGGTTCTTGCATTTCTCTACACAGAAAATATTTTTTTCCAAAGAATCTGGATTAGAATGCACTGAAGACATTAACATCCCAGCCCCTCAGCTGACTTTCATGCTGAAGACAGAGACCTTCACTAATCCTCGCTTGCAAATTTATAATACAACTTAAAAGGTATAAGATCCCCACAACTATAAAGGAAGTACCATGGATCGTGAGGTAGTGGAAAAAATAAACAGACTGGCTCCAAAACCAGAATAACTTAGAGTTTAAGAAAATCCGTAACAGCAACTGGTTCAGAGAAAAAGCCTACCTGGTCCTGCTGAACAGTACCCAGTTATCAACAAACACAAAGCAATATTTTTCCAACATGCCTTCTCAATATTCAGCTATTTGAGCTGTGCTTCTTCTTGAGCTTCTTCTTTGTTTGAGAGCTAAACTTTCAAGCTTTCCTTTCATCAGGGACTAGTGGCTGAAACACTAACTATAAACTCCATGCTCAAGATAAAGGACTGACTACTGTACAAAAATGGGCTGTGAAAAGTTACCATCTGGGAGAAGATAATGTTATTTTAGTTTTGAAAATCTTTAACAGTTACAACAAAGCTTACTTTGTATTTCACATCATAAAGGTACATGGTACCTGAACCAGAATGTTCTTCTGGTTTAGATTTATAATGAGGAGGTAGGACATACATAGTTGAAATGTATTTAGAATACCTTTATTAGGTCATTTCATAGTAACACTTTCAAAAGGAGCAATAATTTTCCTACTGGCTTAGGAATTACTGTTTCATGCAAGACCAAATATCATGTCTTCCAACTTTAAAGACATGTCAGTTAATACTGTAAATACGTGTGTTAGTACTGAAAAAGGCAGTCCGGCATTTTAAGCAAACATTGAACCAAATAATGTAATCTAAGTAATAAGTCCAATAGCTGCAGAAGGGCCTCATGGACAGAATTAATGTCTTACACTATTTTATTTATGTAATGTAGATAAAATTACGCATGTTGGAAAACAATCTTGAATTTTATGTGCAGAATTAAAGGCATGATTGGTACACTCAGCAACTAAAGATATGGGTTATAATAGGTAATTCTTTGGAAACCACAGTTCAATAATTCAGTAGAGCACACTAAGAAAGGAAAAAATAAAGCAGAGGATAGTATTTTGTCAATGTACACTCTCATGACATAAAGGCATTTTAGATATTCAATGCAGTTCTAGTTTCTCAATCTCAAAAAGGAAGTTAAGCCAGAGGAGACAGAATGAAGACAGGGGTGGCCGATACTGCAGAGCAGCAGCTGTGGCCCTGAAGCTGCAACTTCCAAGACAGTAGCACCAGTGTGGGACTCATACACACGGGTTGGGTCTCCTCAGCACTAGGACAGAGGAGGACACCTTGCTGCTAAAGAGTTTCATCTGAGATGCCCTCAGAACAATTTAAGCTTTTACTCCAAGATAACCTACACATTTCACAACTACGCCTGCGTTCTTAGAACCAGCAAGTGAACACGGACTGAGTAACACAAGCTCTTACAGAAGAGGTGGCAAGACAGTCTGAAGCTTCTTAGAGTACTTTCCCAGAAGCAAATCAAGTCACGCATTTATATACCAGAAGGAAAATGAATTCTATAGAATGGTATTTTTATCAGCCTGGGTCACTGATACAACAAAAATGCCTGCTAGCAAATAAATGTAAAGGGTGAAACTACTGCTACACCAACAATTATTGCAGAGCTACGCATACAGAACCTGGCAACCTCTTACCATCTCCTTCCACAGAGAACAGAGATCAAAAGCCCAAACTCTCATTTTTGGTAGAAATGCAGGAAAAAAAAAAGAAATTCAGTAAGTTATCTGGTCAGGAGTCAAAAGGCAGATCCATGCTATGCCGCTCATACACCAAAATTAAAAACGTTCGAGACATCAGAAACTGAAAGGTGATTAAGCTTATGCTGCCATATACTTGATGAAGCAGCAAAGAGGAAGCAAGTGTGATCAAACTAGAAACTTCTCTCAAAAGCACCTTTTCATATGTATGGGACTACAGCACATCCACAGAGTCAGAGATCAATTTTTCAAAAATAAACATTTTAAAAATTGTGCTTATATCAGTTTACAACACTGAAAAGGCTCAGGAACATTAAAATTTATTAATCTGCCCCACCCTTAGTATGAGGAAATTCCACACTTCCGATTTTCTTTTTTCTGGCTAAGGCCAGAATTTCTACAGATACGAGACACTCCCACAGTTCCTCAAAGATACTTGTTTGGAAGACATGGAAATAACACAGTTAACTGGTTAATAAAATTAGCTTTCCTATGAAAGATGTCCCTTTAAGGTTTTTCTCTTATCGTACAGTAAAACCAGGAATAATCTATTTACATACTTAGTTTATTTTATGGTAAGAACTTAGAAGCTCCTCTTTTTACACCCTGCAAGCCTTCAAGTTCAGAGACACTTTTTAGCTGTTATTATAGCACAACTCTGGTGTAAATAAATCTTAAGATCACTCTTAAAAGGCTCAGATTGCTGACATAAGATGCAGTAAAACCAAATACTTAAAGCTCCAGCCAAGCTCCACATGAACAAGTGAGTATGAGAACAGGAAATAAACATCAAGTGTGTGAAAGAATAGTCAATAACTGTTCAGTAGGCCTTAAGTGAACTTACAAAATATCCCCCTGGTATTAAAAGGGCAATATAATCTAAAAGCAAACTGAGGAACACCTGAGAAGGATCTGCTTGAGCATGAGGATAAAAGAAAAAAAAAAATCAAAACCCTTTATCCAGACAAATATGCTGTGTAAGAAAAGTTGATATTGCTGATACCTCATGCATTCTAGTGACAGCCATCCACCATTTGAGATGTGAAGTAAAGACTGGTTCAGACAGCACACCTTTTTTCTGTGTCAGCAGATCTAGCAGGTAAATTTAACATTCCCTTTGACAGATCCCAGAACTCCCAGGACTACCTTGGCCAACCAGGGGCAACCCAAATCTAACATACAGACCTGCCAGCAATTAGATCAGTTGAACTGTACACTAGGAAGACACCAAACATCTTTCCACCAGAGAGACGGAAAAATCACTTTATATATGGCCTGGATTATATGGCCTTGGCCCTGCCAAGGTTTCCTCAAACTCTGAACTCTGGCCTGTTGGCATGAGACTCTCTTTTCCTCATCCACCTGCACCACATGTCTGGCACCAATCAGGAGGAATCTGTTACCAACCTGCAACTCTAAGAACCAAAGAAAGGTTTCAAAAGTTTAGTTATACCAGATAGGTACATCACAACAGAACTAGTCTTCTATTCTTCATCTCATATGACCTTGTCTGCCTCTCAAATGTGGCTACATTGCTGTTTAGAGATGCCATCTGAGCACATATTTGTATCTGAACCATGCGACAGGCCAACATGTGTGCCAACATCCTGATCTACAGACAAACGTATCAACTCAAGGTTGCATCTTTGTCACATCCAGATCAGCATAACTTACTGTTGTCAAATGGTACAATACCACTCTCACTGTCTTCCCTGAAACATGAACTCTCACACAGCCACAAGCTGGATCAACTTCTTGACATGACAGAAGCGTTGATGTATTTGTTTTCAGTCAGACCAGACAGTCCATCTGACTCACCTTCTGACCTCAGGATTGCTAGGTCTAATCCAAGGCAAGAGTCAGGAACATATAGACTGAGAAGGTAAAAAAAAAATAAAGGGGCAGCTGATAGGCAATAGCCCCTAGATAGTTAGGCTAGACAGGGTATAATGTGAAACTGCCCCTTAATATAGAGATCATGGACAAGGTAGTAACAGATAATCCACTGCTTCAAAGAACATGAATCAACAAGCAAGAGCTTGTTGTCAGACATCTGCTAAGGTTCCAGCTTGAAACCTTGTGTCCAATGAAGAGCAACAAAGCTGGTGAAAGGTCTAGAGAACAAGTTCTACAAGGAGCCACTGAAGGAACTGGGGCTGTTTAGCCTGGAGAAAAGGAGGCTGAGGGGAGACCTTATCACTGTCTACAACTACCTGAAAGGAGGCTGTAGCATGGAGGGTGTTGGTCTCTTCTCACAAGTAGCAAGTGATAGGACCAGAGGAAACAGCCTCAAGTTGTGCCAGGGGGGGTTTATACTGGATATCTGGAAAACTTTCTTCACAGAAAGGGTTATAACAGTGGGACTCAATCTTAGAGGTATTTTCCAAACTAAATGATTCTATGATTCTTGCATTTCAAGACCAGGGTATATCAGTGAAGAGTACGATCAGCTTGGTCAAATGCTAGAACGGCCTTTTTTAAAATAATATCCTATTTATTTGCCATACTTCACTCATGCTCCACCCCAGGAGGTGTTTAAAAGACACGCAGATGTGTTGTTTAGGGATATGGTTTAGTGGTAGACTTGGCAGTGTTAGATTAATGGCTGGAGTCGATCTTAAAGGTCTTTTCTAACCAAAACGATTCTATGAAAATATCACTCCTTACAGACTTCTTTAGTTAGTTCACTTAAAGTGACATGCATTTTGCTAGAGGCAGGCTATGGCCTAACACCATACTAAAGCTGTTCAAAGCACATACTGACACTGACCCTTAAGGAGAAGCTATTCTGTCCATAACTATATTTTACAGCTAGACTCATGTCCCCGCGGGCCCAAATATTAAGAAATCAATTGTGATTTTCAGTCACCTTGGCTGAACTCACACCACCAAACCTGACCTTGCATACACCTTGCACAGATTCAAAACGTATCAGTCTCATTCTTCTATTAGAACAAACATTCTTTGGAGGAAGGGTTTTCCTAACAAAATCTACTGTACTGTCTTTCAACCTCTCCTGAGCTTTCAGTTCTTCAAAAAGTCTGGGTGAGAAAGACTGGGGACAAAACAGTGTTAAGGTAATTTCTGCAGCTGTAAGAATTACCTTGAGGACTGATTACTGCTCCCACTCAGGCAGAAGATAGCTTTCAGCTCCCAGTATACTCCAGACATTGTATTTGGAAGCTTGAATGAAGATGCTGGTAAGAGTGATTTGAATCTACTCATTGTTCTGTAGGACTTGTTACTACAGAACATGAACAAGAAAAAGACCTATACTGAAGGACCAAAATCTGACTTTTTTTTCCCGCCACACTGGGAATATGAGAAGCAGCAGCTTGGGTAGAAAGCCTTAAATTAACTTAGGCTTGTGTTCCTTTGAATTGGACTGATCCTGAAAAAGAGCAGTAACGATGATCACCCAGAAAGATTTGAAATCTACTGAGATTGTCACGTACAAAATAGGACTCTGTAAACAAAAATTTTCCCTGGAAAGAACTGATACGAATTCAAACCCACCATGTAGTTCAAGAACAAACAGTTCCACTTCTGGAAAGCTATCCCCAATTATGACAAAACTGAATTAACTCAAGTCAGCCTGGGGAGTTGAGCCTCCTGCAAGTTACTTCCCTTTCAAATACTCTTCATTTAGTCTCTGTTGATCCTTCTAGGAGAATGTCATATAGTTATTCACTGTTCTTAGAGGGACCTTATTGTTTAGTTTAACCTACCACTAACAAGCCTAGCAAAAAGAAAAAAAAAGATCAGGACAAAGGGCTCCTGGATGAACAAGGCTTTAGAAGTCAGACCACTTGAAAAGTCTGTATACACAGCCCAAACCGTTCTGCCTAACAGGTGGAAAAAGGATCTAAAATACACCTGGACTGCTCAAGTACATCAGGTTTAACTAAAAATGAGACTGAGCATGGACTGCTCTTGAGCTTCTGCAACAAACTTGTTACCAAACCATTCATCATCTACCTACAGGTCTTTTGACATTGACAAGCCTGGTGCCGGGGGAACTACCTGCATACAAGACTTTGCTGAATGCTGTTCCTCTCGTGACACCTTTGACAGAATGGCAAGCCACTGGCATGGTGAATTCTGAGATTTAAACATCACTGGCACAGACAAAACAGAACCAGCAGACAGGTCAGATGTGTGACACCTGAACACTGCTGCTGGGCCTTCTCCCCAAGTTTGAAGTTGCAACAAAATTAAAACACTTTCCCAAATACAGTAAGAACTGTACATGTGAAGTGCACATACTGATGACACCTGAGGCTTCCATTAACTGCATTTACAAATATACTTTTTGATGTCTGTAATGAATACAGGTACCTCACGAGAGAATGACTATATCCTTTGGAGAACTACAGAGAAGTTAATGAAGGCCAGGACCCAAGATAGAAGGAAAACTTCAGGAATCCATAAGTTGTTCTATCTGTTCTTATATAAGAATGAAGTTTTTCTCAGCAACAAGAATTGTCAGCCAGTATGCATTTAACAGATACATCTTTAATCCATCTTAAAACAGCAGTCTCAATGTCAGTTTGAAACACTACCACTCTTCCTATCCCTCCATTACAAGCACAAGCGCAGTCTCAACCTTTGTGCATTAAATACCACAGAAAACCTAGAGATTCACAGGCGCTATTAAAATACAGTCAGTTTTAAATCCACAAATGAAAGACCGCATCTACTTTGCAATAAATTTACTATAGGAAAACTATTTCACCTTCCAATGACATCAATGCTGGAAGTTAACAGCTTAACTAGAGTTTGGGATTGCACCTACATAGTTTATGTCAATTGTTACATACAGTCATCCCCCGGGGAGGTCAAAGCCTCTGGGATTCTAGGGAAGTCTCAGGGAGGAAATGTCACTGATCTAGCCCAAATTTCTAGTGAGGGTTAGAATAACAGATGCCAGAGCAGATATATGAATGAAAATGCAACATGGCTGATATGTCTTCATTTTCTTTCTCCTCTCCCTTCCAAAAAACAGAAAACTTGCAAAGGTGAGAGCTGAGAAAGTACTCGTACAGTTTTTTTATGAAGGACATTAAGAACTGTATTAAAAATGGCATGTCTAGAAACATGCTAATTTTAAAGGTAGTTCTGACATTACAGCCATACCTAAGTGATTCTTTTAATAGCTTAATTACATATCAAACCTTCACAAACAGCTTATGTGGAGAGCATGTATTAAAGAACTAGGGAAATTTCTAGCCTTGTTGCCTGGTTTTGTGTCTACACAAGCAATTTCATCACACACATTTCTTTCTGCCATAGTGCAGACATACATCATACCAAGCAATAAACCAGCAGACCTTCCTCTGAAACACTTCAAGCAGAATGTTTGAGGAAAGACCAATTATCTTCTGGCTCCCTTCTGCACTAAGAGAACCTCACATTGGATACATCCTGTGTTTTGTCATGCTGTCTTCATTTCAACACTGCACATTGAGGCATTACACTCATACCAGTGGGCAGCCTAAATTTCTGGGCAGATTTCAATACAGCCACAGTTAAACAATAAATAACAACATTCCTGTTATTGACTTAGACTCAGACATTCCTAATTGATTACACAGACAAATGGATATTCAAAAAGTAGACTAATTACCTCTCAGAATCTCTATTTGGGTATGATCTTGCAAGTGGTGATACTGCATGGCTAAGAACAATGTAGGCATAATCAAAAACTTGTTTCACTTGCATGGCACCGTAAGAACTTCTGCCAACGTCGTTTCCTGAAATAATGTGACAGTCATCAGATCATCTTATTTTCATATCAGTTACCAGAAAATTATTAATACTAAAAGCTCAGAAGCCTTAACAATACAGCTTAACTCTGTTTAAACTGGTTAGCCCATCCTACTCATATCAGGAACAACTAAGTGTGCCTATCTCAATAAAAGAAGCTAACCTTAAGAATGACACTTCACATAATGCATTCAGATTACCACTTTTAAAATACCGATGTTCCAGTGCCTGAAAGAAACAAAGAACAGAGATGAGCTTCAAGCTCTTACAGCTGTCTTTTAAGAGGGAACCTACCAAGCTTAAAGCATGTCTCACTTACCAGTAGTGTTTCTGCAGGCCAAATTCAGCTTAAAATTCCACTTGTGCAACCACATTATCTTCATAGGGCCAGGTATACTTACATCAACTCCCACTTAACCATATCAAAACTACAGATTAATAAACGAGCTCATACAGACTATTTATTTCCACAGGATAAACCGGTTGGTCAGAATCTATTACAGAGGATTCCAGGAGTTGGTACAGCATTACTTTCTGATCAAGTTGCTTGCGCTTCTTGACTGCCCCTCTCTAAATGTCACTCTGAGTGACACTTACAGCAGAACTCCTTAAAATCCAGTGCCATGTGCAAGGAACTGTGGTTGTTAAGAACACACTAAAGCTTCTGTATATTGGTGACAATGTACAAGTATTGGTCTCCCATTTGACACCTAGAGAGATCTTGCTAGTACTAGGCAAGAAGAAACACTTGGCATTTTTATAGATATATTTGGCACCAGACACCAAAGGTTCACTGTCTCCACACAATTTAAGAAACACAAAGAAAACTTCCTTGAAAGTGCCTGTCTGAAATACAGACTATATCTTGAGTGGGTAGAAAGCTGCTTACAGTAAAATGTTTCCTCCTTCAGAATGACGTTTGAAATGCTGTGAGAACACTGCAATGGAATAAAGCACTGAACATGTTTATTTTAAGCTTGAAAATCAGATCAGGGCCTATGAACAGGCTTTAATGAAAAACCTGCTTTGAAAATCAATGACTAAAGGACAGAATCTATCCTTTGGAGGACTGAATCTAATGAGGCTGAATTTGACTTCAGAGGAACCCTTCACTTGCTGAACTATTTTGTCCAGCAAGTAATTACAGACAAACATGATCTAGATGTTCCTGCTCCAGCAAGGGGATTGGACTAAATGATCTTTCAAGGTCCCTTCCAATCCCTAACATTCTGTGATTCTGTGAAACATGTTAAAGTTTGCCATGCAGGGGGGAAAAAAACCAGCCTTGACTTTACTACTTAACAACACATTTTGGTCCTTCAAGATTCTCCAATCATAATGTTACTCTAACAGGAAAGCATAATCAATGAAAACAGATTGGGGACATAAAAGCATTTTGGAAAGACATAATTTCTTCAGTAATTTATATGGTCAAACAAAAGCTGATCCAGAAATACTTCCTGTTGACTGAAGTAACTGAGTGTCTTGTTCTGAATGCACTGCTGCAGTACCCAACAGCTACTAGGCTCAGAACTCCAGAAGCCTCTCTAAATGTCGTATTTGCAAGTGAACCCTATCCTAAAGTAGAGACCACTGTGGGCCTAGGACAGAGAATCCACGAAGAAACACATTGCAGCCAAGCTCAGAGCTATACTACAAAGTAGCAGAGGACTTTACAAAGGACTTAGTCCAAAGACAGCTGAATAGAGACCAAGGTTATTTCAGCGGTCAAGAAATCAGAACATGAAAATGTTAATTTTACTAGAAAAGCAAAGATTACTTCACTACAGGTTTTCCAGGGGCAGGACACATTGTTCCTGCAACAATGCCACCTCCCACATAATGACATGCTAGACATATGCACAAAAGAAATTGAGAAGCAACACAGAAATGGAATATACAAGTAACTAAACACACACAATTGCTCCTAACGCTAAATTTGAGTCCACCTACAGTCAGACTTGATGATCTTAAGGGTCTTTTGCAACCTAAATAATTCTATGATTCTGTAAATTCACATAGCAGGAATTAAGAATACACAATCAAGCTGCAATAATTCAGTTTAATCTGGTGCTAAGACAACTACATTTGACTATGCATCCTGCATGGAGTGACACCAAACAACCCCAGGCAGCACTACAGGCTTGGGGAAGAGTGGGTGGAAAGCTGCCTGACAGAGAGGGAGCTGAGGGTATCAATTGACAGTGGCTGAATATGAGCCAGCAGTGTGCCCAGGTGGCCAAAACAGCCAACAGCATCCTGGTTTGTATCAGAAATAGTGTGGCCAGCAGGACTAGAGTAGTCATTTTGCCACTGTACTCAGTGCTGGTGAGGCCCCACCTTGAATCCTGTGTTCAGTTTTGGGCACCTCATCATAAGAAGGACATTGAGGTACTAGAGAGAATGCAGAGGAGTCAAAGAAGCTGGTAAGGAGCCTGAAGCAGAAGTCTGATGAGAACCAACTGAGGGAACTGGGGCTGTTTAGCCTGGAGAAAAGAAAGCTGAGGGGAGACCTTAACACTGTCTACAACTACCTAAAAGGAGGCTGTAGCATGGAGGGTGTTGGTCTCTTCTCACAAGTAGCAAGTGATAGGACAAGAAGAAATGTCCTCAATTTGCACCAGGGGAGGTTTAGATTGGATATCAGGAAAAAATTCTTCAGGGAAAGGGTTGTCAGGCATTGGAACAGGCTGCTCAGGGAAGTGGTGGAGTCACCATCTCTGGAGGTGTTTAAAAGGTGTTTAGATGAGGTTCTTAGGGACGTGGGTTTAGTGCTAGAATTAGGTTATGATTGGACTTGATGATCCTGAGGGCCTCTTCCAACTGAAATGATTTTATGATTCTAACATGAAGACACTGCTGCTACAAACTGTTGGTTACTCTTCTTGTCAGTTGTTGCAACCTGCACCTTTGTGCCAGCAAAAGAAATCATAAGCCTTCCCTAATCCACTTACGGGAAACTCAGGCAGTTTAGTTTAAACCACCAATGAAGTTGTGTTTTGAGTCTTGATTGAAGCAGATTTGAGAACCGAGGCAGGATAGCTCATGCCACTGCATGCCTAGGTTCCTGGATTGCCTCATTCTGCACCTGCAATTAGTTCATAAAAACATCTGAATAAACAGTCTTGTTCAATTATACAGGCTGCAGAGTTTCTGGTTTGTGCTGAAGCTGAAAAGCAGGTATGGAAGCCAAGGCTATTATGTGAACTACTGTGAACTGTACCAGTCAAGGCTGTATAGAGGTGGCCCTACCCAATCCAGAAATCAACATATTAAAGAAGCCAGAAGATAACATATTTGCACTGAATATTTTCTTCTGAGAGACTGTCCTCACTAGCAGATCACACCTTACATACCTGAGCATCCCTTTTTTGTCACAATGCAGAGACTGATCAGTTAAAGCACATAAAAATGCTCTCACTCTTTAAAAAAAATCATAGAGATTTCAACCTCAAATGCACATTAGTAGATAATAATGATGTGTTATTTCATGTACAACTCAATCCTCATTCCTTCTTACAAATTCTTTGTGCCTAAAGGAGTATGTCTAAGATTTCCATCCCTTGTTAAGTATTTCCACTCCATCAGGTGGTCTTCTATTACCTGAAGCAGTTTTAAGAACATGGCATAGAAAAGATAATACTATGAGCTAGGACTGAAGCAGATCCATTTATGGTAAGCTACTATGTAGTAAGTACCTTTTCACAACATTCAGCATTAAAGGAGTTATTTCAGATGCTAACTTCAATACATTTGTGTATATGCATATATTTCATAGACGCACATATATATATATATGCAGGTTCTAATGACAAACAGCAAATATCGAAAAGCTTCAGTAAGTAACTTTGGGTAGCCACTAAGGCTAGAATAGATGAACCCAACAGTTGTTGTCAATCTCAAATCTTATTACTTCCTGTATTTGTGACCTATCAAGATGCAGAAGCAAGAGACATGAAGCATAATTAGTCCTGCAAATTGAAGAGTCTCTCTTCAAAGAAAACACGTTGACTTTAAGGTTTAGAACTTTTGTTAATGCCCATAGCAATTCAGAATAGAGAACGACCTTTTTCATAAAGGGAATAGCGCAGGTGGAACTCTAGGTCTTAAACTGCAATTTATCTACTCTTGCCACTGCCAATCTGAAACAAGACCAAAATCATTCCTGTTCTGAGCATCACAGACGACTGAAGGACCTTTGATAATCACCTGATTCACAAAGGCGTAAAATAAGATTTCCCTAGAAAACTGCTGAATAAATGCCAAGTTTTTTGGTTTGTTTTTTTTTTTTTTTTTTTTTTTACACCCTCAGATTAAAGATTCATCACTTGCAACCATGTCTTCTGAGACAGGATACCGATAGACCAACTCTGCACATACCTCTTCTGGGGTGAAATCATCTACCCTGCTCCAACATGTTCTGTGAACAGACTTCTGAATGTCTGGCTTTGCAGTTCTCATAAAAGAATATTTTCATTTTTTACACAAAGAAATAACAACTGCTTAGAGCGACTGAAATGGTGGCAGTTACAAGATGTTTATAGAAACTTCCTTCTTTGGACAATGCTAAGGGAAAGATTTTTCACCTCATTACCCTATTCCAGGACACTAACTCAAGATGAAGAATCTTAGGCTATGTATGAAGACCAAGTAAAAACTACCACTTCAAAATGCATCACCAGCTAGATTACTCTGATATCTCAAACCCAGATTAACGCATTTCCCACTTTAAGTGTAAGACTCCCAACAGCTTTGTTGGAATCTTAGTTCTCAAACCACAGAAATTACAATCTTTTAGTGCCGAGTAATAGGTCTTCAAGAATCTCAGAGGAAACCCTACAGCACCCAGGAGAATCTGACCAAAACCCACCACAACCAAAACAGCAACACAACAGGTTGATGCCTGTTCCTTCCAAATCTAGGAACTAACAGAATCTACTGAGCAGGTAGAACTGACATCATTTCTCTGTTAACCAGACATCACCACTTCCCACTGAAGAAACTTACAGGAACTAACCCCATGGAACTTCATTTTCTCCCCTATAAGGCTGTCTAAAGCTATTCTTACAAATACACCTTTCAACATCCTACTGCTGAACTAGTGCTTATGCTCACGGGAGGGACGTTCACACTACTTGTATAATCTGGAGAAACTGACAGACTTTTTTTCACTCCTGCATTTTTTGTCTGACTTCTGGATTAAGAAGTCATCATCTGAAGTCTTCTTCCAGGGCTTAACCAGAGCTTTAGAGAAACCTGTGATCAAGCTTAAAAAGGATCACTAAAAGATATTAAAAACCTGTGTGTGTAGTGCACCAATAGGTTTGAGGGAAAAACTCTACAGCAGCTTATGCTCTCTTAAATCAAAAAATATCTGTGTCCACTCTTTACCAAAATACTTGTTCCCATCACCTCCACAGTACTGGCACTGACCCTCACATGGAGTGAGACACTGAATGGATACGACCCCAAAATTATCAAGCAGAGATGACTTGTCAACTGGGCAAGGACCTGAACCCTTGGAAAAGTTTTTTGTAGTGGGACACAAGCAGTAACAGAACTAAACTAATTAACAGAATTCTAGATATTATCCACATGCACTTAACAGGTACTTTTAGATACTGTAGTAATATGTGATTAAGTCTAGATCTAAGGAGGCTGTATACATGAGATCTGATTCAAAGAGCCATCCTATATGTCCTATATAATTTTCCTCCTAGTGCCATCAGACAAGTTCTGAAGCTCTGTGGTAGCTGCCAGAAAATATCCCTAAGGGACACAATGCTCAGATAAGTTCAAGTTACTGTCAGCTTTTATTTCCCTTGCCATAACACTTTCTCTCCTGTAAGAATCACCTCAGCCCATAGGAATTAATCTAAAATTTAGTTCTTATCAACTCTTCGATACCATATAACTAGATATCTTTCTTCTAAATTACAGTTCTTTGCTTCTGCAAGTCCTCTGCTATGAGGAATGGTTCAGAGCCCCTACCGGACTCAGAATTTATTTTTCTTTCTTCTCTGAAGAGTCAAAGAGAAGAAAAAATTCCCAAGCTGAACTATTAGCCATGACTAAAACATCATGCAGCATACATAATTCCTTCTCTTTCAGTCCTCAGCAGACAGGAACAGAACTGGAGGACAGTAAACGTTTTTGACACTCAAGGAATGCGGCTCATGCTGCTACACAAATAGGTCTTCAAGCAAGTGAGTACACAGCTCCTGAAGAAAATCTCAGTCAATGAAAGTTCTGCAAAATCACACCTATGCCTGGCCAAGTGCAAGAGTCATGATGGACACAAACTCAGAGCTACAAACAGATCACCAATATCTTGGCTTGCAACCTGTTCTAGAGAACTACCAACATTCAGCATATTCAGTATTTAGAAAGGTGCCAGACTTCAGCTCCTGATCCATGGTATTTGCTTTAGAAGTGCTCTACATAAGCAGTCTACCCACGAGACATGACAGTATGGAGTTTGAATGCCAATTACATTCCAGTAATACTAATGCTGAAGTCTAAATTCACTGAAAATTGACTTGGTTAATAAGCTGTTTTGGAATTTCAGCTATTTGTGACAGTCTGAGTAGAATCCAAACTGAGTACTAGAAGTTGAACATTTTTTTCAGGAGCTCAGCCAAAATTAATCTTGACTATTTTGAAGGTTACTGAATCAAAAACAGATCTTAAAGAAAAAGAAGTACATACAACTAAAATTGGCCTTCTGTACAGGTCCCTGTGCAGCACGGAAGCCCATTATGCACATCAGACTCTTCACAGCAACACCATACTACTCCCTTGCTACACGTTCATGGATATAAACCCCTCCTTCTGTGCAGGCCTACTGCATCACGCTGCAGGACAGGTTCCTCATCTGGGGTGTTTCTTTTTCATATGGTATCATTTATCTCGAGTACAGCACCACAGACTGTGGCAGGAAAAGCTGCACCCTCCATTCTCATTCTATCACAATGAACAATGGAGAGCTGTTCCTACTAACAAACTCCCTTCCAGGATTTCCTGGACCTCTTTCTTTCACTACTAGAGAATCCTTTTGGACACTCCACACAGTTCTGACTTTCCAATGCATTATGTATCTGCACTTTCTACATGTAAGCCAATTTACTCAGGCTATGAATCTCACGAGCCTTGAGGTCCTTATCCCTTACCCCATCTCTGTAACTGTACCTCAACACCAGCAAAGTCTCCTTTCAGTGCAGCTTCTTAACTCATTTAACAAACTTTAGGGACCCTAATGCAAGCTCTGAGAGCACAAGTTGAGCCAGAGCTCTGGAATATTGCAGGAAGTGTACAATCTTACCAGGCAGGAGAGGATCCTCAATACACAACATGGATGGTCTGTATCCATTAGTCATGACTTTCATGATTTCTTCTTTGGCAATATAGGCACCTCCATTCTTTATTCTAATACCAGTTTTCAAGTAGTTAAAATTCCTTCCATAGAGTTCAAAAAATTCTATCAGAAGCATTCCAAGGTTTTCATCAGCTCTTCTGGCATCAATTCTTGGATGCAGCTGTGACACAGAACAGTTAATTATTAAAAATTAATTTCAGACCATAACAAAGTGCAACAAAAAGCTCTCATTTAAACAGCTGAGTATAATCTCTTTACTCGAGTCCAAACTGAGTCATTAATTCTTCATGTACTTAAACTACTTTCACATAACCAAAGGGGGCAGCACTTCAGCAGTATCTGGAAGCCAAAGAATTCCTTCTTCCCTCCTCTTCCAGCTTTTTGAGGATTAGTAAACTCCTTTCCCTAAGCCAAAAGCAATAAAAAAGTACTGTATACTACATTACAGCTTAGTAGCAGAGCAATACCTGTTTTTCCACAGAAAATCCATCAGTCTTAATGTTTTCAGAAGCAGAGGGGGAATCTATTTACCCCAATTGAAATAGTGTTTTTTTTCCTCAGTCTCCCTATATTATCTAAAACAATCATTAGCAGCAACAGGATATGTAGGTTCTTCCATCATCAGAGCTGCTGAGACACACACTGTACCTCATCATACTCATAAAGAGCTTACTGTCACGAAAATATATTGGAAGAAGTTAAAACTCATTAGCTATTTCATCATTTACCTACAATATCCACAGTTTTAAGTATGTGAGAACTTAACCTACACATAATTCAAAAACAAGTTGACTATTATTCATAATTTTAATAAACACTGAAATCAACCACTTTGCACATTCAGTATCAGTAAGTCTAGGAAGCAACAGACTTAAAACTGCATCCTGACAGATTTACAAAACACCAGTAAAATGACTCAGGTACTGGAACAGGCTGCCCAGGAAGGCAGCATAATCCATATCACAAGCCCTGGTATAGAAAGCAATGCCCAGCCTCTACAATTCTCACAAGGCTCTTGCTGCTGTTGCAGTTCATACAGTGAACAGTTCTTAGGGGTCTGAAAGGTCTATAGGAGCTGCCAATGACCAAACACTTAGAGCCATAACAATAAAGCTGGACATTGACAGGGGAGTCTAAACAAACAGCACATAACAGGGAATAAGTACAGAAACCAAAATATTTTAATGAACGCAGAAATAAATAAGAACACGCTTACCTGCAGGAAACTAATTGCCATTAAAATTAGGCTGTAAGAACTAATTCCACCAGTAAAAACTTCATTCAAGTCCCTCTGAAGGAGGAACTGTTTTAATACTAAAATCAAGTAAGGCAGCAAAGAATATTTCTGCAAAGCAAAATAAGTCTTATCAATGACCACGCAGACATTCCAAAACAAAGAAAGAAGTACACAATCTCAACACAAGATTCACGTTCCAATACAAAAATGTTATCCATTCATGTGCTATAAAGTGTTTCCACAAGAAGAACTGAAACATGCTTTTTTTTTTGTAATTCTAGAAACAGATGAGAAGACATAGCTCTCACTTGATCAAACAGGTTACATAGCAAATTTATTTCTTTTCCCTAAACAGGAAGATTTTTATATCCTTCTTTGAATGCCAGTGTCACTCATTATGGTCAAAGCTTTCCATCTAAACAGTACTTTTAACAGAGCATAAATAGTAAACTTGATTTTAAGTATATAGCTACAGAAGAATTGGTTTTAGACACTGTTTAGCAAGATACTGTTCATAATCAAACATCACTTAAATTCAAGGTAAGAAAAACTTGAACAGACTTGCTTTACAAGTGTAGTACCTATCTGCAGTTCTAGAAATGACTGTAGAAGACCTTCCATTGCACAGGTTCATCCACACAAACACCTAACACTCAAAGGCAACACTGAATAAATAGCAGTAGAAAATCAATTAAAATATCCACATTTAGTTAGCATTAATGAAAATAGTCTTCAGCAATAAATCTTCAAAAGTCTTAGCCTATACCAAAAGAAGTTAGTTAAGCATCTAGCACATCCTTGGTAGGTAGTATAACACGCATAATATGGCTGATACCTTCATATATTCCTTGATAAATCGAGCTGCCTTCACACCAGTTTCTACATTAAAACTGATGTCAACTTTCACTTCTGTCTCCTGGTCAGTAAGTTTTATTATTGGTACCTGAAAAGATTAACACAACATTTTACAAATAACAGAAATGCAATTACTGGTGCTATTTTTCAGCTTACTCACTTAAAACACATGAATATTATCAGTCCAAACGAATGCAACTATCAAGACAAGAAAACATGATTTTGAGAAAAGATAATAATGCTAACTTTACTGACAAGCAAATGCTTTTTAGTGAAGTGATTAAAAACGCAGGCAGTTATGTTCACATTAACTTATGATCACTTATGTATTCTCCCATAGATATTACATAACTACCTTTATAGCTGCAATATTGTTTTGTAAGAAAACTAAATTTACTTCATTTACTGACTCACTGCTGTTAGTAGGAGACATTCTGCCCTCATAACCTGTGGGAACTGCATTCCTCTGACCCAGCACTGCACCAGCCACTTGCTAAACTGACAGAAGACTAGCAGAAGAAAATAAAGCACGGTCTGTTGGTTTATCAAGCTGAACTGATTCCCTGCAGAGTCAAACAAAAGCCAGAAGGGGTAAAAGCAAAGCAGGAGTAGCAGCACTTCCTCCTCTGGCAGCAATAAATTATTATAAAACTACTGAATATGTAGTTCAGTCTCACATCATCAACTTGAAGGTAGCATCCTACGAAATGGTCTTACAATCATAAATAAATGTTATCAGGAGAAGTTTAGATTAAATTGAACTTCTTGCATTTTTAATCTGAGATTGAAAACAAACAAAAAAAACCCAGAAGTATAGCTTCATTCTATACCTACTGTAGACGGAATAAAATAAGAATAGCTAGTAAAATTGGCAAGTCTAGCCTAGGGCCATTTTACATATCTAACTGGTATCACTGATTCTGAAAATTCCACTCATTCTCAGGTAAACCTATGACTACCAGAGCTACTGTTATGTACTACTACTCCAACAGAAGCAATAGGGATCTTCTGACTTAAAAGAGTGACCCTATTTCAGAGACCTTAAAACATAACAGCTTACTAACAGAAGTTTGGAATACTCTGCTTAGTCTCCTGGAGAAAACGCCACTTGCTCAGTAATATAAAATTCTCATACTTTCAGTTTTTTGCATATTCAAATTGATCTGTTAGGCTTAGAAGACAGATGCAAGAGATATTACACATCAGTTTCACAAATGAAATAAAGCTTTTCAGTAGTGTATTTTGGAAGGAAAAAAATGTTCAGTTTGGAACGCTCTCCTATGCCATCAGAAACAAGCCAACCTGAAATATCAGGGTTTCAAGCAAGACCGGTCTAGTGACTGGCCCCTGCGTAAACAAAATCTTCCCAAAGGTCAGGGGAAAAATGCTATACAAACCGTTAACTTATTTTTCTAGATATTTTACAAATACTGACTTTCAATTCTTTATTGACAACATACGCAGAAAATACGGCCTTCCAGCAAATATGGTACACAGACATACCACTGTCCATTTAAAAAACTGTGTCCTATTGCTAAGTACACACACATTCTACTAATCTTGCACAGACAGAGCAAAACATCGTGCTTAAGACAACATCATTTGCTTCATGAGTTAAGAACGACATTTATCACTAACATCTTAAGGAGTCTGAAAGCTCTTCAGTTCCGTATTCTAAAGACTATTACTTACCGTAGCTTTATCAAGTACTTTAATGGAATATGGTTCAGCCACATTGTGTTTTCTTAGTGCTTGCTCTAGCAGCTGTAAAGGGGGCCGTTCCCATTTCCCAAAAACAACTAGATCAATATCACTGGACAAAAAGAACACAGCATAAGATTCATTATGTCTAAAACATAATACTCCGCCACCCCTCCAGGGTGACCACTTTGCAACTTTTATCTAGGTTCCCAATAAGCTTCCTTTAGCAATGTTAAGAGATGGTCTAGTGCACTTTAGGGACCAAAAGTAGTATTCTAGTTTCTTGGTTCCAGTTTTCTGATTATTTGAGCTCCTCTCCATTTTACCTTCCTTGCTCCCTCTGTTCTAACTTCCACAGCCTAATCCCATCCCTCATCTACCCATGTTGACAGGCATGTTAGTATTCCAAACTATTTTAATCAGTGATTGTTATTCATAGAAATGAAAACTGCAGTGTTTTCCTACTGAAAATTTAATTGCTGTAAGACACAGCTACACAGGTTTTCCACATTCATCTATTGAACCATTAAGCAACATAAATCACTGAATTAAATAAGACAATTGGCTCTCCAAAAAACGGGAAAATACAGCTGTGATGACTCCTCTGACTTTGCACAGTAACTTGGTGATCAGTGACACAGTCTCAGTAATCCACTTTATTTAACAAAACACTACTTTTACACACAGGAAATACTAAACATTCAGTTCCACTATATCTTGAAAACAAAGAGCCAAAGACTAACTCCAGACACAAGGAACAAAAGGTAATTCACCAAAGGACCAGTAAGTACCTAGCACAGTACAATGATATATCAAATACTTATCTCAAATCTCTAAATTCAAAGGCTCTTCATTTTGGCACATGGGACATTAGGCAAAAAATTTACTGTAAGTTTGATGGGTTTACACATTCCAGTCTAAATTTCCCTTTAAAATTTACCATTACTCTAAAATAAGACATGCTTTAATATAAAAGTAAATTGTCACTTACCTAGTTGGAAGATAAAGCCCTGTACTAAAGCTGCCAAATATCTGGACCTGAAAAAAAAACCCACAGCAGTGAATTATCTTGTAATTATGAATGCTCACCTCATTTCACTTCCATGAGACTTACGAGTTTTTCCAGACTCATTAAGGATACAGCCCAGTAAAAGCGTTACTGAACATACTTTCCTACATACTCTGTTAAGCTTGTACAAATACACTTTCTCTTACAGATGTAACTTTAGAGGAAATAATTTTAACATGAAATGACTACCAATACTGCTAGCAGCAGAGTGTAAACTTTTGAAACAAATCCTTTTCACTATTTATTTCCAGTTCGACAGAAGTATAAGCTGTTATAAATTTTCTTCCTTCTCCTTTCTTTCCTCATAGGACAGCTTTACTGAAATTTGAAGAGTTTAAGGAAAACATTTTTCAAAATGTTTAGGTTTAAAAACCAGCAAGTGAGTCTAAATATATAATTCAGATAAACATGAATACTCCAAATTTTACTGTAAGGATGACTATGAAATTGTGGTAGGTGTTCATGCACGGAAGAAAAAGTATGCTGAAGAGACATTTATACTCCATATCAAATACTTTAAGTATGCTTCCAATCTAGAGAATTAAAACATTCTTTCTCCTTTGATACAGCAGAGCAAAATATTAATGTTCACTTCTCTGAAGTGACTTATGAAAATAAAAGGGCGGGCAACACTGGGCCATTTCAGTGCTTATACTTGTTCCCACAAACTAGAAAAATGTTTTACTAAGCAAAATTGCAAGTGAGGGCAAAGCCAACGAGCTTCGCAGTGTCTTCAGCTCAGTACTGTGGCTATAGCCCTCACTCTCTCATGGAAAGCTATGAAAACACATTGTTCTGAAATGTTTTTCTGCTTGTTCACGACAACACTACTATCTGGTAATCAGAAAAGGTGATGCTACAGATGCAGCTTACAGAAAATTCCTTCTGGATGTTTTTTGTTTGGAGGAAACTTACTCATTGCATAATAAAGGGTTTGAAAATACACAAACTTTGGTTGCAAGATCTCAGGAAGTCAAGTCCAATTTTCCCACTAAAGCAGGGCTAAAGTAATTCTCCAAATCTCAAATTTCTGAAGAGTCAGAAAAAAAAAAATCTGGGTTTTTTAACTGTTCTTTTGTAAAATATTTGTTTTTACAAATACTTACACACTCAGGATACCTTGCAGAAATGGATACATAGGTAGTCAGTCTCACTTTAATATTCAAAATGAAGTTACAGTTCTTCACATCCCCAGTTCTCAACATGAAAAAAATTACCAGTAGCCTTCATTAACTTGGAATCTAGGTTTCAAATTTCCTCCTCTTTTTAAAATAAACTGCCAAGTACTGCTAGAACTGTAATATTAAGTTCCTTAAAACTGAAGTCTTATCTGTTCACTTCTAAAACACAGAAAGATAATAGCAAGCTTAAGTGAATCGAGCTCTACAATCTACTAGAGAAGCAAATCAACACCTGAGTTACACTCACATCAGCTGTAGGCCAAAGATCTTTGATGACCATTTCTATTCTTTTCACCACTTCTCTTCTCATAGCTGCTTCTTCAGGACGAGGGGACATGAAGTCATAGAAGTCAATTATTTCTTCATGTAGTCTAAATCAGAAAGTAGCATCAGTTATAATGACGATGTAACTATTACAATAAATTTCAACAAAAATGGGCAATAGGCTTTATTCAATACCATAATTTAACCAAACCCAGCAATGCTTTCAAAAAAGGTGAATGCCACAAGAATTAGGCTTTCAGATGGGAAACTGGAGGGTTTGGGATCTGGAGTTCGGGGCATATATATTCATCCTTGACTTTCATGGCAGCACCTCACAGTAATCTCAACAATACCTACACATCAGCCCTCAACACAGTACCTGAATGCCAAGGTGTCAAGAGACACAGGATGCAAACACTAGTAGACATTTACTAACCTCCTTACTGGCTCAATAATGAAGGTCAAATTCAATTCCTGATTCCTAAAAATTATTTTCTTTAAAAAACAAAGCATAGTCTTAAAAACTACACAATGATCCAAATTTGAGTTTTCAAGTTAATGTTGTGTTTGCTTTCAATGGAAAAGCATCAAGTCATGCCAAACAAAAACACTCAATTTCTTAAACAGGACAGTAACAACTACTGCTGCGATGGTTTACAAAAACTTTTTTTTTTTATGCTGACACATTTCTAAGATTCCTCTCTACTTCAAGAAACACATGAATTCAGCAGTGTAGTGAAATCAAAAAAAAAAAAAAAAAAAAATCCAATCCTTTGTTAACATACTTAGCCTTCCAAAAGGAAAATTTTATACATCTCTACTAAAACTCTTCCCTGAGACATTAGAGAATTCCCACTCTAACAGATAGCTTCCAACAGACCATACGCCCAGTTTTAAAGTGTCAGGATTCCTTCCTATCCACAAAGAAATTTTATCAGAAAAGTACTAAGATACTTCTAAAAAGCCTACATATTTACAATTACTGTTTGCCCTTTTTCTTATCTTAAAGTGGGCCTGGATCCACAACTGAACATTTAACTATGCAGTATGTTTATCAACCAAACTTTTCGATTTGTTGATGAATCTACTTGATTTCAAAATTTCAGAGCAAGAAAGAAGGTACAAACTAACATGCTGCTATTTTATTTTGTTTCTACAAAGTATGCTTTTTTTTTTCCTTCTCAAAGATGACACAACTAATGAAGAAAATTTTTGAATATACCTAACAGCAGTGGGCCACACTGAAAACTTCCCATTGTCTTGTTTATAAAAATCGGCAATATGCAGATTCCAACCACAGGGGTTGGTTCCAACCATAATATGTATTAACTCAAAAGACTTTTCTTTCACTCATTTTTTCAGGTCTTTTTAGTCCATTTTTGCTTTTGTCATTCACAGCATTCTATGAGAATTTAAGTATGCATCAGAATAAAGAAGTGCCTTAAAGTGCTGTCTGTTAATTATTTCATTTGATGTTTTCTTGCGGGGGGGAAAAGGGAAATTATTACTGGCAGTTCATCTTCAAACATAACACTTCGGAGGTTCTCAATTCATATCCACTTGTCTCTATCAACCAGCTCTTTTTCAATCTAGCAGTAGTTTTCATTTGAGTATTTTGCCTACATAGCCTCTATGATCTTCCTAAGCACTTGTTACCTCTTGAGTCAGGACTGTGACAGTATCCTAGTCATTAGGAACAAAATTTCAATTTGCAGCACAATGTAAATGCACATATAAGCAACATCTTAACTTCTTTTTTTTTTTAATGTAACTTCCTTCAACATACAGCATGAGTCAATTTTCTCAATCTCCTTCTGGCTTCTTGAAGAATTTGGCCTCAAGCAGCATCTATGCACCTAGCATAGATGTTCTATCATATTTTAAGGTGCCTATTATACTACCTTCCTATCAAAGATAAACATTTTAATTGACTTTTTTCACAAGGCAGTTTCACTACATTTACAGAAACACTGAGAACAAAACTTGTTGGTGAGATTCAGATTCACCGTACTCTTAACATAAGGTGGAAAAGATTAGAACACAAGGATGCAAAAGAGAGGCTACCTGTACTTGCTACACTATTCAGCTTGCTAATTTTCACAGCCTGGACGAACCTAGCATTCACTAATGTTATTACTGCTAAGCAGAGTAAACATCTGCTGCTTACAGGCTGAACTATGCAACAGAACTGACACCTTTTGTTTATCAAAATTTATCCCTTTTATTGTTTTAGGAAAGGCAGACACACTTCTAGTCTTCAGGTTAATATATTATTCAGGAGACATCCTCAGACTTCTCTGATATTTTTCCTTAAAGGCAGGTTTCTAAGAAAAGAGAACATTTACTTTACTCATCATTTACTATATCTACAACTATCATTATATAGAACATTGACTTGTTGCCTCAAGGGCTAACTCCAATACAGTGAAATTAAACTCTCAAACAGCATCAACAAACTAGAAAGTGAATGAAAAGCTACAGACTTTGTTCCTTCAAGTAAACATCCTGTTTCTTTTCAACATCATGTTTCTTTTCAACATCATGTCTACACTGCCAAACACATTAATTTAATCTAAAGGAACAGACAGAAACATGATGGCATGATTTATGCAAAACAACTGATTCTTTTTTAAAACATACTCGTTCTAGTAAGTAAAGAATATTTTTCTAACTGAAAAGTCTAACACATCAGCCAAGAATGTTTATAAAAGGAAAGAATAGATGCCCCAGTTAAAGCATGTGGGTGTAACACTAATGGCAAGTAAGAAACGGAGCTAAAGGATTGGGAAGGCATACACTGCATTTCAACAGATGCTTTGTTGAAATAAAGGTTACAAATAATAGCATACTTTCTTTCAACGAAATGTGAAGTCTGAAACATGCCTGAGGACTTTGCGGTCTCAAGGTTAAATGGTGAAAGGCTCAGGAGCCACTGTGCATATTTCTGAGATCTGTTGAACTTCACCCTTCACCTCCAGCCACTGCAAAGCACAACTGCATTACCAGGGAAATGCAGGTGAAATCTCACACAACAACAAACACACAAATTCAGCAGCTGAAATCAGCGTAACAGTTTAAAACTCAGCAACATGGTTTAGTGAAATAAAGGAAAGCAGAACATATATATATGATTGAAAGTAATAGTATATTCTGAGATAGACTTTTTCCAATATGATCTAAGATTAAGACATCCGTAAAAGTAGCAAAAATAGAACTATTAATATGACCAAGAAGAGCAGATGAACTTAGAATTCTTTTCTTTCCACCTCAGTCACAACACCCATCAGGTGCCTTCACTTTTGTACGCCAACCCTCCTCACTCCCAGTAACACACAGGTAAGAGTGTGTTACAATGTTCAAGACTTAAGAGGTGAAACTACAAAAACATAGGACTACGTTCACAGACTGTACTGCCGCAGCAAATCAGTCTCATATTACTACATAATTCAGACAATTATCTTTGTAACTGTACAGAAGGCAGCAAACTCAAAGACTGGCAGAAAAAAAAAAAATCTCAACTATACAGAATTTATGAATCAGAGCTGTGAAATGTTTAACAGGTAGGTACTCATACAGGAATACTAAATACTAAACTCATATAGGAATCAAGATGACTTTGCAAGTTAACTACTAAGGAGAAAATGAAGGAAAAAAAGTACTTTTTTTTCTCATTCACAGAACAAAGAGAGCAGTTAATAAAATATATTGTACTTTTTCCAAAAGAGATTGTATTGTTCATATTTCCTCTCTAAGCTTTCTCTTTGTCCCACACTCTTGCAAGTCAGAGTCAGTCCTAATTTTAGATTTAGTTTCTTCTAGATTAAATTCTGTATCTCTTAGGAGCACTTGATGGTTCACACACTCAAGAAACTAATTGGATTAATTTACACTACAAATTTCCAGGTTTAACTAACAGAATCTGTTGCACTTTGGAAGAGAAAAAGAAGCCAAAAATCAATCCATTTTTGCAAAGTCTGTCAATCCAATAAAACTCAAACAATTCCTTTCTTAATGGCTGGATGTTCTTTGAAAAAGCTGCATTATAAAAATGTAGAAAATAAACTGATCTATATCTCCAAGTTAATAGAACGCAAAATAGATCCACCACATAAACTTCTGGACAGCTGTACATTACTCCCGACTTAGGCTGCTGGACTTCACCACACCACCAAGAAAACATCACACAACTATTTTGTTGCATCAGTGAAGGAGGATACCATATGTTAAACCTTGGAACTGAATCAGCAAGCTCGCTATGCCAACAAATAGAACCGCTAAACACTGAAATTCCTGTCTTAATACTATTCTTCTCCAAATGCCCAAAGATAGCAAGCGATTAACATCCCAGACAAGTCAGAAAGGTTGCAACAGCAGAAACACATTAGTGATGAGAGACTAATTATGCCCATGTAGATCAGGTATGCATTACACCAGGTTAGCCACTGAAACATTTAAGAGAAACAACTCCTGACAATCTCAAGCAGCAGAGTTAAATTTAAAATGCATCCATCAAAGTACTACTAGCAGTAAACCCTGCGCATTCAAAGTCAGTATCTCTGAAAGGCAACAAAAGGTAAGAAAGACTTTTCTGGATTTAAGTACTGCATCTAACCAGATATTAGCGAAAAAAGAGCTGCTACTGCTTTGTCACAGGATTCCATCAAGTATCATCTCCAGAAACCCTGAAGTCATGTACGAAGCAGGAAAAGAGGATTGGAAGATTAAGGATATCAAAAAGGATTATGAGAAACAACTTAACGAGATGCAAACCTATGCTTGAGAACGGATAAACTAGCTCAGGAGCCCCAAAACCTGCTTCTGTTAAGCCAATTAAGTGATCAGAACAGAGGAAGTTAAGCAATTACAATGCATGACAAGTACAGAAGCTAGTGTTGGGGTTTGTTGGTTTTTGGTGGGGTTTTTGTGTGAGGCTTTTTTGGGGTTTGTTTTTTAATCCCCCAGAGGTTGCCCTGATCCCTAATTATGCAGGGAGAACTTGTCCCACACCAGCTTTTGAGTAGAAAATACTTCACAGTAAAATCTATTCCTGGTAATTTGGTATCTGCCAAAAGCAGCACTCACTTGGTACTGCATTTGTATCAGAAGAACACTAAGCAGCAATCTCTTCTTTTAATCTAAAAGCATTAGTTTTGACATTCATAATAGTCAAACTAGTCAAAAGAAGAATCAATTCAACACATGAATAGTTATCACTATATCAAGATGTCAACATAGCTTTCGTAAACAGAAGTAATGTCTTAAAGAAAACTATTAGGAATTATTTGCAAGAATCAGTGAACCACAAAGGAAATCCTGTTATCTACTTGGATTTCCAAACAGCATTTGATAACGGTCCCACATGTCCTTATGAAGACTTAAAAAGAAACGAAGCTGACATGGGATAAGAAAAAAGACCTTCATGTAGATAAAGAATTTTTCAACAGAAAACAAGTAGCTGGAACTCTTAGATTCCACATTAAAGGCAAGTCACCACTGAAGCCCCAAAGTGCCCTATGCTAGTCAGCATCCTTGTAAGTGATGTGGTAAGGTGACAAATAGTAAAGCAGAAAAGTCTGAGACTGTGAGGCTACTCAGTATAAGCCAGCTCAAGAACTGCAGATGGACATTAAAATACAGACTGCACAATGGAGTAGCAGGCAGAATTTGAAATAGGATAAATGTAAGCACAAGAGGCACACGAGAAGATTTTATCTTTACAAAGATGCAAGGAGGTGCTATAAGAATTCTGCTAAAAGGTCTGTCCCCTATTAGTAATCAGGAAAGAAAGTACAAGATAGAACAAGACAGCCCAAAATGTAGGAATACTGTGACACTATGACACACGGGTCTGGTTTATCTGAGTCCTGAAGATACAACAGAACGTTAAACTATACAGAGGTGATAAAGATCTAGAGGCAGGAAACGGCTTCAATGAAAGGAATTATTAAATAGACTAGAAAACAGACAGCTGATTCAACTCTTCCCTCTTTCAGGTCAGCTGCAGAGAGCACACATGGACTTCCTCATTAATGCATAGACCTGTGGCTGGCAGTAACTACAACCTTAGTGACAGCCTCAGGACAGAAAAAAAAAAAAAAAGGATCTTCACATAATGCATAGCTTAACTGAGGAACGCCTTGCCACAGGACACTGCTGATGCCAGAAGTTCATACCAGCTCAAGATAAGACAAATTCATACATAAAGTCTACAATAAGCTTATCAATACACTGCCTGTAGCCCCAGGAAGTCCAAGAACCATCAATCATTGAAATCTGAAAGATTACTGCAGGTAATACCACCACAGGCTCATGTTGATATATTCTTCTCCCAACATTTGGCATTAACCTCTAATGGTCTCACCCAGTACAGCTGTTTATGTTCTTAGTGCTAATTATCTCTATTGCCAAAGCCTAACAAGTGTGAAAAGCATCATGAAGCTGATGCCAAGATTAAACTGCTCCAAACATGTCCCATTCTCCTTCACACACAGATGTGAGCAGCTGTCATGCAAAGCTTTCTCATGTTTTACTACTGTAGCTCAGCCTTTCTGACCTCTAGTACTATGCTCTCTTCCAGGTCTACTGCTGCCAAAATATTTCTTTCATTCCTTTAGTGAAAGCATCAGTCTCTAAATTCATGCTAGACATCCACTTCACAAAGAGCTTTTGAGCTTTACGTACTTTAGTCAACTTAGTCAACCACAAAAAAGAGATGCTCTGTTCTTTTGATAATCCCTCCAGCAGCTTCCCTTGAATTCTGCTGGGTACCAACCTTTAGGCATGAAAACAAACTGTTCAACCACATCCTGATGCTCTCTCAAGTCTCTCTCTGGATAGTTACTATGACTAACAGGCAACTACTCCTGCCCTCTTCCTTGTGTACCACAGTATATAGCTGCCTCATTCTGCCCTGATTCTAAAGCCAGATGAAAGAAGAATGGAGTGTACATTGCCAGCATTGCCTGCCTCTTACATTAAGAACTTCACTACAGGTATCCACATAACATTGCAGGTAACAGACAGTAATGGTCTAACAGATGAAGGATAGCTCAATGTGTTGATTCTTTATCACAAGGTATTAGAGCGAGACAGCATCATTAAGTACAGGAAGGAGTTAGAATACCACCCTTGGGAATCCCTTAAAGCCTTTGCAAGTGTTGGACACCTCAGTGCAGACAGTAAAGGTTTCACAGAGTTTCCAAAGTCTGCGTTTTTTCAACTCAGCCAAAGTACAAGAAAATCAAATTTGCAAAAGGGGTTGACAGTGTGGCATCCCTTCACAGTGATTTGCATTGTCCAGCTCTGACAGCAGAATAAGAAGCAGCAAGAGTTGACAAACATGGAACTAGTGCTATGGAAGTTCTTGAACGCAAGGCACTTTAAATTGTGCATTGCATAAAACTTAATAATGGAATTTATCTTGGTCCAAGTTCAGCAATATAGCACGAATAAAAAAAAAAAAAAAAAATTACAATAACACTGGAATTAGAAACACTTCAGTATACAGCTGAAGAAACAAGCAAAACCTAATATAGACTTAATATACTGTAACACCACCACATCTGAGTAGCTACAGAAATCAATTCCTGGACACCACTTTTGGTACACAGTATCCTTCAGCTGCAAACTGGTAAACACTGAGGTAAGTCTTCTGGGGAAGCATCATCATGATCTTATCTTGCTTATGTCAACTCTCCCCAGATGAATCTGCTATGGTCACCAAACAATGCTGGCCTGAATCCTCCCTCAGCCTAATCACATGTGGAGGTGTTTGCACTCTTCTGCTCTACAACAGAAATTTCATGTCATTATCAAGAGATGGTTACTACTCATAAGCTATTTGCTATGTCTTAAGATAAAGTACCCTGTTAGCTGCATACCCAGACAATGCAAACCTAGCAGCAGAGGTTTTACTAAAAAGTTTAGAATAACTGGATGCCATATTTTGAAATAAAACTCCAGCACTTTTAAACTCTCTGGATGCTTAAATTAGTCAGACATATTTAAAACACTGACTTTACAGAAACAGAAGTTACTACTTTGATGTAAAAATAAGACAGATCCTAAGATGCTAGATGTCGTTTAAAACCATCTAAGAGAATCCTTCACAGTAGCAAGAAACTACATGTAGTTCTGCAGTCACAACAGTTTGAGCTAACCTTATGATAATAAAGTACACTTACATGCATCATATCTGTAATCAATCATTCTGTCATCTCCACTGTGCCATATTCCTAACCTAAACCTAAAACATTTAAGAATTTACACTGCTGTTATATTAATTACTTTTTTGAGGCACTGGAATAAATATGGCGTCGTTCTCCTCACTCCTTACTTTCCAAAAATCTGGGAAAAGATAACACAGGTCAATCTAGAGCATCCAAAAACAGAGATTTAGGATGAAATCTAATCAAGCATGGCGATTCACGCTTGCATTTTATGAGAGGGAGAATTTCCTTTACAACACAAAGATGGGCATGCTACTGTCAGAAGGTGGTAAATGCAATAGATGTGAGTCCACTGGAAAAAAAGGAATGCTGTACATAAAACAGAGCAAATCACAGCCTTTACAACAAAGTACTCTGAACGTCACCACATCTACCATCACAAAGCCAGTGACTATGATCCATTTCAAAAAATGGTGACAACTTGCACTGCTACAGACCATCTCCAGCTCTGAACAAGAAAGCAAGGACAGCACAGTACTATTTCAAAGCAATCAAAAGTACTACTGCAGACTGAGAAAAGGCAAAGAGATTACCCTTTAGTCAGCTACCAAAAGACACTACAGTAACACTCTGAGCTGCTGCATATCACTTAGAAATTTCAGCGCGTTATAGAAAAACATTCCGCAGAGAACAATTTTCATAACAGAGTAAGCTCTAACATTCATGCAAAAACTGAGCACAAGAGCATCAATGATCGAATCCTTCTTCCCATAATCTATGTCCAAAGCAGACTGCAACTGACAATTGTAAGGATCACATTCTTTGACAGTTGCACACACCAGTTTGACACCACTGAGGACACTCTGCCACTCAAACATCACAGTTATGGAAGTGATGCTTCAGGACTGGGCTGACAGTGCCAAGTAATACCAGGCAACAAATCAGGAATGTAAAGGATCCAGAAGAAACTTCTGTAGGGATCTGTTCCCACCCAAGTTTTTTCAGTGTATTTTTATTTGAAAAGGCAAATAATACACCAGACTGGCTTCAGGAAAATGAAATGAAACTCACCAGTAGTCAGAAATTACTGCAGTAGATACCTAAAGTGGCTCCACTAATTACAATATTTTTGTTATTCCAATCATGTAAGCATTTAATAAAAGATTCTAACACCAAACAGAAAATTGTTTTAGAATACACGTTCATCCAATATTCACCTTGGGTAACAGAACTCAAAGTTTACAGCAGAAACTGCTTCTCATATTTAAGTCTATGGTCTCAACTTACATGCTGTCTTTCAGCACTAGCTCCCTGCTACTCTAAGGAAAGCTATGCCATTGGTACAGTTATGTGACACAATGATATGACAAATTAATCATAAGACAGTCTGGAATTATGGAATCACACATGCTGTAGTTACCAGTGTCTCACCCCTTGCATAAAGTCTCACTGTAGTAATACAAATTCATGACAGAAGATCAAGAAACACAGCTTCCACTTTCAAATCACTTGTCATTAACTCATCAGCAAAATAACTTGTATTATGGAACTGAGTAGCGCAGCTGAAGCTTGGCTAAACAGACTCTCTATAAACACATACCTGAAAACTGGCCTAATCTTCATCAAATGAAAGCCAACAGAAAACAAATAGGCAGAAGATGCAAGATAAGGATATGTGACCAGTATAGGTGGTGCTACCTAACAACCAGAGGACAGAACCTGCATTGCCTGGATTCAATTCCAGGTTCGCCAAAGACCTGCTGGGTGACCTCAGGCAACTCCCTCACCCACCTGCCTGGAGATCTACCTCAGTGATACTGTTGTCTTACATACATAAATTAAAATATTAATTCAGTGTTCTACTGCATCTCTATAGAAATAAACCAAATTCAGACTATTTTTAAAATAACATTGGAATTTGAGACATACATCTTATTAATACAGGACTGAAAGCTTATGACACCTCTTAAACATCCAAATCTTAGTTTCCTGTAAGCAATTTTCATTTTCAGTGTCAGTCTGGAATTAAAAAGCAGTAGTCACAAGTCTTGCCTTCCCCAGCAGAGGCTACGGTTTGCAAAAACAGAACTTTAAAAACATATTTTAATACTTCTGAATAACTTTAATGCACTCAGCACCTGACAGTACCACCCTAAACAGAAACAAAACACAAAGTCCTTAAGTTAAATCTCTCAAATTTCTCCAGCTGTGAAAGTGTACCCTGTTATCTTTATCTATTTCCTTCTACAAATATGCAGTGCCTTTACTCCATGGGCATTCAAAGGTCTTGGATTTTAGGAGTCCCAAGAAACTATTTTTGAAATGACATCAGAAATCTGCTATGATCAGTCAATGCAGCTAGCACTTTTTCCATTAATAAAATAACTTTACCATTAGAAAGCAATATTTCCCCTTGATCAGGTATAATATAACAGCTGAAATACAGAAACCTCATGGAGCACTCCAGAGGTGCTTTGTTCAAGTTTGGTCCCTTCTACATGCTTGTCAGACTAAACTGAATACTCAGCATTACTAACTATACATTTATATGAGGTGGTTATGGGCACAGAATATGATAAGCTTCATATAAGTGTTCTCTTTACAAAGTCAAGATTTCAGTTAAGATATTGGCTGACTCTCTCTATGCTAGGGATAGAACATTTCCCTCAAAAATGTTCTGAGACCACATTGACTTTCATGCTTATTTCAGTGAGAACTGGGCACTTCCCTTTCAACTGATGTTCTTAACACCCTCCAAAGTAAACAGTCTGCTACAGCCTAAACAGAGGCATTTAAAAATCAGTGCAACAGTCTTATTTGAGCTCTTCTGAACTGAAGCCTTCCACTTTCCTCTTACAATTTGAATTGACCCCTAGAAAGCTGAGGCATCCCTCACCCATCTCTACTTTAACTACTGTAGGTGGCCTGACATCTTCGAGTCTCAACCTATCACAAAACAATGCCTATCTCCCTGTGTCTATGGGTTTCCAAGCCCGGCCTGCATCACTGCTTTGGCCAGGAGCCACCCAGCTAGCATAGACCAAGGTGATTTACAAAAGAACATGGTTTTGTGCTCCGCCATCCCGTACCATCAACCTTGCTGCCACAGCGGGCTCCAAAGGAGTCAGTGTGACCCCAACCCACCCGCCTCCATGCCCGGAGGGTGGCCACAGGAGAGGCTGCCGAGGTCCCCCTCTCCTCTCGGGCTGCAGCAGCCCGAGAGGCCCCGGCTGCTCACCCCTGCACGCCCGGGCTGTATTTCCTGGTCTTCCAGGGTGTGCCGGGGCTCTGCAGTGCTGGCTGAGGCTGCTGCCGCTGCTGGTGGGGGGAGTTGTTGACGGCGACGCCCCGGCTGCCGGAGAGCAGGTAATTCATCCCATAAGTGCTGGCTTTATTCTCTCGTTTCCTCCGGCCCGGATGGTACTGGTGCTGCTGAGGAGACGCCGGCGGCGGCGGGTGGGGGCTGCGCGCCAGGTGCGAGGGCTGGTGGTGCCCGTTCACACCGCTGTTCACTTTGTTCTCGTGGAAGTTAAAAAACTCCCCGGGTCCGGCCCCGCTGCCCAGCAGCCCGGGAGGAGCCACCGCCGCCGCCCGGGGGCCGCAGGAGGAAGAGGAGGAGCCGCCGCCTCCGCACGATCCCGAGGAGGAGAAACCGGGGCTCTCGGTGCCGGACTCCACCGACGAGCAGGAGGACGAGGACGACACGGACGGCGACTTCTGCAGCCGCCGCCCTCCTTCGCCGCCGTTCAGCGCCGCGGGGCTGGCGTTGGCAGCGGGAACCAGTCCGGTCAGCAGGGCCGGAGGGGACGGCGAAGGCGAGGGCGGCGAGGAAGAGGAGCAGCAGGCGCTGCCGCCGGGCGCCCCGAGCCGCACGCAGCTGTGGCCGCGGGGCGGTGAGGCGGCGGAGTCCAGCGCCGGGGAGTTAAGGCAGAGGTAGTGCGGGAAGCTGGCGCCGCCCCGGCCCCCCACACCCTGCGAGGTCTCCCAGATCTGCATCCACAGCGCATTCGCGGGGCCTTTCTGCTCGGGCTGGATCCAGGCCACGCGGGGATCCATCCACGCCCGCCCGCCTCCAACCCTCACGGCCCGGCCAGAGCGCCGCGCCGCCGCCCGCTCACCGCCAGCCGCGCACTCCCTCGCCTCAGCACGCCGGGCCCGGCAGCGGCACTAGACGCGGGCCGGGAGCAGCAGCATGTGTCGCGGGGAGGAGGGAAGGCGGCCGCAGGCGGGGGGCAGAGCCGGGCGAGGCCAGGCGAGCGCGGCTCGGGAGGAGCTGAGGCGGCGCAAACTGTACCCGGCCCGGCGCTGCCCGAAGAGCTCCCCTCGCCGTTCCAATGTGGCGTCCCCCTCGCCAGGGCCAGAACCGGGACTGCGCATGCCCCGCAGATTTTAAACCTCCACTGGAGACGGCCGCCCTGGCAACCGCACATGCGCGCTAGCCGCCCCGGGGGGCGGGGCCGGGCCCGCCGAGGCCGGTGGGAAGCGGGAGGGAGAAGGACGTCGCAAAGGCTTTCCTCGCTACGGCGCATGCGTGCCTGAGGGGGCGTCGGGAGTGCTCGGAAAGGTTCGGAAACCCTCGGAAAAGTTCGGGAGCCCTCGAACTCGTGCGGGGGTTGAGCCGGGCTGTGCTGGCCTCCCGCAGGAAGGAGGGGGCCCGGGGTGCACAGACATAAGGATGCGGTTGATGAGCAAGGGGAGGCTCTGCTACCTCTGTTTCTAGCGCCAAGAAAGTACCGTGAAGTACTGTGTTTCTGCTGGATACTCAGGTTTTTAGTGAGTTTGAATGGCTGGGTTTCATGTGCCGTCATCACGGTGGGCTGGGATCGAATGCAGATACACTGTTTCTGGCGTCGTGTAAAGATCTGCTTTAACAGCCAGCCTTCCAGAGTGATGCTCATAGCTGTTCTCTTCCTAATCCCGCGATTTGGCCTTCTCCTTGAGCAGCTTCAGCATGCATAGGGATCAAGTGTCCTCTCCCTCGGGTACTCCCAGAGTCTCCAGTGGTCCTCGAGTCACCAGTCAGCCGGAGACAGCCCTTACCTGGCTGCAGCACAGAAGGGAGAATGGTGTAGACGCACGATGACAAATTCTATCAGGGAATCCCAGTTACGACAGCTCTCCAATGCAGTTGTCTGGTATGTCCTGGGTGATCTAACAATTGACTGCCACAGGTGAGGAGGAAAGGAGAGGTCCCACTCTCTGTAATCCTGTTACTCCCTTTCTCTCTGCTCCTTTGCACCAGACCTGATATGGATCAGTGAGCCAATTTACTTTATTAATTCGGCAGAAAACTGCACTAGGAAGAAAAATGATAGTTTTCAGCAGTTCATTTTGAAGGAGCTTTGTCATCAGAACTGGTACTAAGAAGGGGGTGGAGAGAGGATGAGAGAACAATACTAATTTGTTAGCAGAGGACAGTTGTATTTGATACAGCTGTATTTTCTTACTATACTTTTAGACTTCAGAACAAGATAAACTGATTTGAGGGTGACAGCCTGATGTTTATTGTTGGAAGTGATTTAGAACGAGCAAGTAATCCATTTGCTTTTGTTAAGGAACAGATCTGTTTCCAGGAACAACAGCCAAACTACACATAAAAGTACACAATAAACTAAAACCTGACCACATGAAAGAGCTGTTAAGCTTGTCTCATATAAAACCATATTCACCAGAATTTCCATCTGATGAAACCAAAATGCCCTCCTAACTGGTGTGGTCAACCAGGTATATGCCTCTTCAGCACAGATTTCAGCCACTTGAGTCACAGGTAGCAGTCCTTGGTTTTATAGTTCATCTTCCCAAAGGATTTTGGATATTTTTGGTTTGGTTTGGTTTTAATTGAATTTTAATGGAGACAAATAAACGGGTCCCTCAACTCTGTTCTTATATAAATGCTACAAGAAGTAAACCACAGAATTATACTGTCTCTTTCTTCTAGCCCTGAATACTTCGCATTCTTGTCTCTACGATGGCTCAGGTTCAGCAAAGAGAGTATTTCCGCAAGCCTAGCCAGCGCGGTATGCTTGTGGTTAGAGTGGTTACTTTGTAGATTCAGTTTGAAGTACTGAGAATGCTGAGGAAGCCATAGAGCCCAGATTTCAATCTTTTTTAGTTCTGTGTTCTGACTTTGCACACAATGGGTGAAGTTCACATATTCAAGCCACTGACTTAACAGTTTTAATATATAAGTACACATCAGTGTTTTGAGAAGGAAAAAAAAAAAAGAACAAAAAATTAAAATAAAGAAAAAAAAGACACAAGGACCAATCTCACAGAGGCAATTCCAAGCTCTGCAGTTTCATTAGTTGTTTTCATTATTTCCCGTTCTGTCCTGCTTCCATCTTTTAAAGTCAGTGCTTCTGAGAGGGCCTGATTTTCCACTTCGCTAAAATTGTCTCCAACTTCATTTTGAGGTCTAGCTGGTAGAGACCACTGGTCTACAAGAAGCAATAACTCAAAAGCAGCTTTTGATTGAGGAGAGACACAGTATTCCTGAGGCTCTTGTCAATCCCAACACTGTCTTGAAAGGGGCCAGGCTGTCTCCTGAAGTAGCTACAGTCTTCTCAGAAGTGGTTGCCTCTCACTGACTTAATCTCTGATCCTGTAGACAGAATAATAACACCCAGTGGCCTGTTGTGGCACAAGGACAAGAAAGATTATCATCTTTAACATCAGCTCTTACTCTCTGTTTCCAGCATCTCCAGTGAGAAAGCTAAATAAAGCATGTTTCTAATCTTGTCTTCTTAAAGCAAGAATTTCCTTCGCAAGGATTAATTTTTTAAAAAGACTGGTTGATTTGAATTCTTTTGTCTTCTACTGAATGAAACTATTCACTGAAGGTAAGACTCAGGAGGTTTGAAAATCAAATACAGTTTTGATCATCAGAAATTGTTTTTTTTTTTATTTTCAGAAGAGCTTCTTTCACACTGGTGAACTTGTGAGAACCCAGACATTGAGAAGATCGTAACCTCAAGAGACACAATGCCTTGTTTGCTGTGGTGAAGTTCAGATGCTTGATTCAGATTATTAATGTCATATTAAAATGCCTCATGCTAGCATTGCCTGTCTTATGCCAGTAACATGATGTCCTTATATCTGCTATTTTTCGTGACTTCAGTTTCTTTAAGATAGTATTTAACTTTGAAGTTATAGAACTAATGACTAAAAATGTAGCCTCATTACTTCTGAGGTCATTTAATTAATCTTTTATAAAGTGTTTTAATCTAGCTGCTTGTCACAGAAAACTATGGAATAATTAGTGAGGGGGCAAATTACTGAAACTAATTATCAAGATTATGCTTGCTCAGCATAAAGCTATATCCATATCTTTAGCATATAAGGCAGTGTGGCGGGGAAGAAAGCTGCTCTATATGGTTTCATCCCCACCCCTACCTGGCCTGTAGCCTTGGATGGTTGTGCATGGGGGAGCTCAGTGTACTGGCAATTAAGATGAATGGGGAAGTGGAGTGGTATGAAGATAGCGTAGCCAGGCCCTGTATAACAAGGCAAGTACAGGAACCAGATGGTATAGCCACTGCCAATTTTAAAGGTAAGGTGTAGCTGCTGTTAATTAAAGAGGATGAGTGTTCATTTCTGTCCAAAGTGCTAGTTACTGAGCCAGAAATTTGTTTGATGAATGAACTTTGAACATTATAATCTCATTACAATTACAAAACACACCTCCATCTCAAAGGATACTCACCCCCATCACACCCACAAAGCCCCTCTGAGCAAGCTCAGTTGAGTTTTTACCTTAAAAATCAAAGTGAGAGTTTTAAACCAATCAGCAACAAAGGTAAGTATGACAAGAGTCACTCAAGCTCCACCTGAATGTAGGAAGTAGTAAAAAATAATAGAGGAAGGGTGGGGGAAAGACCCCATCACTGAGAAGTCAAGGGAGCAGCATAATAAGACTTCTGGGACCAGTTGATGGGCTGAGTCTTATCTTCCCTGCCCTCAGGAGGACACTCTTGGGTAAGATTTGTGCACTTGGTTGTGCCAGGTTTTGCCTGGGACACTTAGACTTAAAGCTTGCATTTGTAATCACATCAACAGTGCTATACAGTCATCTTAGAATTTATATATATTTGGTACCAATAGTTATTTCTTGAAACATTTGTTTTCAACTAAAGTGTATTTTGCAACTAAAGTGGTTTTTTTTGCAGACATTGTATTTATTAACAACATCTAAAATAAGTTGTACCTGTTGATATAATAAATCTCATTATTTGTGGATCTAGTTGTGAGAATTTCTTATTGGATGCACTCAGACTTATAATATATATTATACTATTTGTGAATCTGTACAAGCACATAAATTCAGTGGTCACAACTGTCTCAGAACTATCAGTGAATCCATAAATCTGTGTGAACTGAACGTTATACCAGCTGTCGAGCACGATCAGACTTATAGTGCCGACTTGAGGTTATTTGGTGTAATTGGGCACCACTCAGGGGTTCAGCCCAGCTGCACCTAAACTGCCCCAGTGATTAGCTAGATCGCAAGGGAGCTTAACTTCTGCCAAATTAATCTTCTTAATGCAACAGAAAAATACAGCCGCAGCTCTCTCTTGGATTAAGATTATGTTTCAATTTCAGCTTCAGCTAAATACATTTTTTATTTTGCAAGAGTGGCAGTGCTTAGGTCTTTGGTAACCTTGTAGTTGATGACTTTGACGTCCTGATGACTGCAATTCGAAATCCATGAATGGTTCATATGTTTTGGTAAATAATGGCAATTGAATTGAGTACCTAAGTGCTTAGGGCAGTGTTACCCAATGTTTACTTTTTTTTTTTTTTATGAACTCTCTAAACTCATTAATGCAGGTAAAGGCAGCTAGTGTCTCATACATTTAATATGGCTCAGTTTACACCGCTGGAAATTATGACATGCAAACACGGCATACCTGTGTTATGCAACCTTAGCTCTGCTCTCTGAAGCTGGGAGTTGCCATGGGTGTTATTCCACCAGGTCAGTGCTGTAGCTGAGAGGCAACCAAGAGGTTCTTCAGTGGTTCACACTCTCCAGGACATCTCCAGGATTTTGTCCCATATGACCTTCATTCTGGTCATCCACAGTCTCACTGCAAGCATCTGATACATCACCTCCTTCATGCACCTCAGCTCTGAGCTCCTTCATACCCTTTGTGTCCTATTGGATGGATGGAGAAGACACAGAGAGCAGGGTTCAGCAGTATTTCTGATCAGTCATGTATTTGCTGAAGGCAGGAAGAGGAAAGAACCGAAAAAAGAAAACTGGCCTTGAGCTGGGTGCCATTAGCCTTCCTGGCCACAAGGGCACAGTGCTGGCTCATGGTCATCCTGCTGTCCACCAGGACCCCCACGTCCCTTTTCCCTACACTGCTCTCTAACAGGTTTTTCCCCAACTTATATTGGTACCTGGGGTTGTTATTGCAAGACTCTACACTTACCGTTGTTATATTTAATTAAATTTTTTCCCACCCAACTCTCCAACCTGTCCAGGTCTCACTGGATGGCAGCACAGCCTTTTGGAGTGTCAGCCACTCCTCCCAGCTTGGTGTCATCAGTAAACTTGCTGATAGTACACTCAACTCCCTCATCCAAGTCACTGATGAATATATTGAATAGTACTGGTCCCAGTACTGACCCTTGAGGGACCCTACTAGATACAGGTCTCCAGCTAGACTCTGCCCCATTGACCACAACTCTCTGGCTTCTTTCCTTCAGCCAGTTCCCAGTTCACCTCACTACCTGATCGTCCAAACCACATTTCCTCAGTTTAGCAGCAAGGATGCTGTGGAAGACTGTGTCAAATGCTTTACTGAAGTTAAGATAGACCACATCCACAGCTTTACCATCATCTATCCACCTGGTTATGTCCTCATAAAAGGCTATGAGATTGGTCAAGCACGACCTTCCCTTGGTGAAGCCATGTTGATTGCCCCTAATAACCCTCTTATCCTTGATATGCCTTGAGATGGCACCAAGGATAAGTTGTTCCATCACCTATCCAGGAATGGAGGTGGGGCTGATTGGTCTACAGTTACCCGGGTCCTCCTTCTTGCCCTTTTTGAAGGCTGGAGAGACATTTGCTTTCCTCCAGTCCTCAGGCACCTCTTCTATCTCCCACAACTTAGCAAAGATGATGGAGAGTGATCTACCAACGACCTCAGACAGCTCCCTCAGCACCCGTGGGTGCATCCCATCCAGACCCATGGATTTATGGATGTCCAGATTGCCTAATTGCTCCCTAACCCATTCCTCATCAACCGAGGCAAACTCCTCCATTGTCCTGCCTTCCTCTGGGGCCTCAGCAGTACGGGGCTCCCCAGGACAGCCTCCGGCAGAGTAGACAGAGACAAAGAAGGCGTTCAGTAACCCTGCCTTCTCTGTATCTTCTGTCACCAGGGCACCCACCTCATTCATCAGTGGGCCTACATTGCCTCTGGTGTTAGTTTTATCTGCCATGTATTTGAAGAAGCTCTTTCTGTTGTCCTTGACCCCTTTTGCCAGGTTTAATTCTGAAGAGGCTTTAATTTTCCTAGTTGCCTCCCTACACTCTCTGGCAACAGCCTTATATTCTTTCCAAGTGGCCAGCCCCTCCTTACATGATCTATAAACGCTCCTCTTCCACTTGAGCTTACCCAGCAGTTCCCTGTTTAACCACACAGGTCTCCTGGCTCCCTTCCTTGACTTCCTAGGTGTTGGGATGCTCTGATCTTGAGCTTGGAAGAAGCAGTCCCTGAATGCTAACCAATCTTGAACCCCTTTACCTTCAAGCAGCCTCACCCATGGGATTTCCCCTAGCAGTTGCTTGAAAAGGCCAAAGTTGGCCCTACTGAAGTCCAGGGTTGCAATTCTGCTCGGTATTCTGTTCCTGCCGTGTGAGATCCTGAACTCCACCATCTCATGGTCACTGCAGACAAGGCATCCCTCAACCTTTACCACCTGGACACCTTCATGTGTAGCCTCATCTAGGTGTTCCTGCTCCAGCAGGGGGATTGGACTAGATGATCTTTCGAGGTCCCTTCCAATCGCTAACATTCTGTGATTCTGTCATTCTGTGGGGTCATGAGAGAAAGGCTGTCTAGCCAAGGAGATACAGCTCAAACAAGTGACCTTCAGAGTGTGCTGGTCACCAGGACACAGTGTTGGGGAAGAGGTAAAAGGGAGGAAATTTCCTTAGATGCACTCTCGTCTCTCTTTTCTTTTTTTTTTTTTTCCCAGTAAATACATTCCTGAACAGGAAAGCAGAGATAGAGTTTTCCTCTCACAAATGGAGCTGATCACAATGGGGAGACAAATGGAAAAGCAGAACAGGAGTTTCTGATTCTTACAAGGCATGATTTAGGGCATGCTAGTAATCTCTCCTCTGGAAACATGGGCTTTTACCTTCTCTGCAATGGCTTCTGTCTCACATCCAGGAAGGTCTGGCACAAGTAACCCTGAACAGGCTAAAATCATGTCATTTTTTCCTCCTCAAATCTTCTACTTGGCTCCTTCATGGTTCATCATCCTCTTCTGATAAGCACTGCTTGTCAGCCAAATGTAGGGTGTTGAGGCATATTCAGAGCAAATTAAAGTGCAGAGGCTGGAACAGCTGTCAACAACCAGCCGCCTCCTCTTTTCACTCCAGCCTCCCCCACTCTCACAAGGGTTGCCAGCCCCGTGTCAGAGAAGCTGAACAGACCATAAATCAACAGCTGAACAGCTGCAGCTTCCAGCTGGGCATGCTCATACACATAAAAATCCTTTTCTAGCTGCCTACATAAAACAGCCGGGTGGTAAATGGAGAAAGCATGGGAGGTGGTTTGCAAGCCATTCAGTCGCACTTGTGGTCAGGGTGGCAGCTTGTGGGGCAGAGGTTGCATGGACAGCCAGGCATCACTCTTGCCTCACAACACCGGGTGTGTGTCGACTCTTCTTGAGGAACTCTGTCTTGGAGACCCTTCCTCACTGTGTATGTTGTATAGATGTTCAGTACCACAACAGGAGCAATACAAATGTGTCACCTTGATACACCTGCATGCTATTTCCATTGATATATTTAGGGCTCTGATAGGAATTACTTTCAAAATGCTACTTTATGATGAATAGTTGTCTTGGACCATGACAAAGCAATTAAATACTTAACATAGCATTATTTACAGTTTTCTGTGACAAAACAAATAATTATTTAATTGTTCCATTTCAATAATGTGTATGCAAATTTTCAAATTGTTCTTGGGTTCTATTTTGTTTGCCTTCCTCATCTAGACAAAATTTGGAAGGATATAGATTTTGGAAAGTTTGTTTTTTAACTCAGAGGTTAGAAATTTCTGTCTTTAAGACTTTTCATATTTCTTAAGAGAGAATATATTTCCAGCACTAACATCTAATTGAAGAGAATTAAATCTTACATACTTACTTTCTTCAAAGGCTTATTTAGACATGGAAGTAAATTGTGATAACAAGCACAGAGAGGGTTTTAAGAATAATTTTAGATGTAGAAAATAATATGTGAGAGAGATCATAAACAAGTGAAGTTTATGTTAAATATCTATAAAGCTCTTGAAAGTATTTTCCTAAGTGGGATCTGAAGAGTTGTGTGAAATCAGAAGGTCTGTCTACCTGTCCTGGTTAATGCAGAACCCTGCAGAGGGTCGCTTTTGTAAGGAGGATCATTTGCTTTTGAATGACAGTTTGAGAGAACACGTTAAAAAGACTCTCATGAAAGTTTTGGGGAATGAACCAGTCAGGATTCTCTCCTTCCTCATGTTTGCAATCTAGGAGGTCCCAGGATCATCTTTACATTGTCGTTCTCCTGGCTATTTCGTAGAGGACAGCTGAGGACATAGAGAGCCTGCTTTGTGAATCCTGGCAAGGGGAAGGGATCCCAGCTCACAGCGTGGTTGCAATGTGCTCTAAAATTGAAGGAAAAAGTATATTGGGCTAGACCTTTTCTGCTTATAGGAAAAGAATCTATACATAATTAATTGTTCCTCCTAGGAACAATATTACAATAAAAATGCTTTCCTTCAGATGTGTTGAATGTAAGCTCTCTGCTGAGGAGAGCAAGATACCGTTAAAAAAAAAAAAAAAAAAGACAGGATAAAAAAGTGCTAAGACATACGGGACAAGCTGTGAGAGAGCTGATGTAAAATTTGCTTAGTGAGGATGTACCCTGGAGCCCTCATCTGCCACATTAATGTGGCACCAGATAGAGTGCCAGGTGCTTCTATACTAAACCTGGAAGAATCATTTATGCATAGCAGAACAACTGTGGATAGAAATAAAGAAAAGTTACATTAAGTGTGAGCAAAGACTATCATGGTGAAAGATGTAGCTCAGTTTTATTAGCTTCCTAGCTAGACCAAAGCCATATTTGGTCTTGTACAATTTTCTAGAACCTAATTTCTCTTGCATGGTCAGCTGCCTAAGTATCTTTCATTGGTTCATTCTGCCCACTGTCTCTCATCTATAGGCAGCACATGCACATAGCTATACACATTCACTCTTTAAATAGAAACTGCACTCTGTTGCAATGCACCTCCCTCTCCTTAAGTATGTCCATGTCCTGCAACCCACCTTCAAAGCTATTATTTTTAACTGTTCTTGAGCCACAACTAAATCACTTGGACATCTCAGGAAGGAGATTTCCAGAAGAGAAGCAGCTTGATGCCAGTATAGAAGTGCTGACCCAAGCCATATTCACATAAGTGAACAGAAGAGTGCAGAAGATGAAAGGAGAGTAAGATATTTTGGCAGGGTTTTTAGGTAACATTAATGTGCAGCAGCTGTAGGATAGATTAGATAGTGACTGACAGGGAAGAATAATATGGTGTAGAAAGTCCTTTAGAATGAGAACAGAAACAAGGATGGAGAAAGTGTGATTCAGTAAGGGTATGACTGAATGTTTAATCTGATATAGAGAAAGACCTGGACTGCGAATAAGGAGAACAAAGGAGGTGGAGTGCATAGATGTGGGTGTTGTCCAGGGGAGCAGGAAAACTGGCAGAGCACGGGCTCATCTGTCAGCACACATATTTGGGCTGTGAAGGAGCTAAAGTCAGGCCCAGGCACCAGCAGCACAGTATTCAGATGCCTCTCCCCCAGGCTTTCTATCAGCCCTCTGGCTTCCTTGCACCAAATCCTCCTGAGCTCAACACTAGAACCCTATAGCACTTTACAACTTCCTCTGTCTCCCTTGAGATGTGAGGAAGAGCCCCACCATCAGTTCTTTCCAGTGCATGGACATCAGCTGGGACTTCTCCAGGACTTCTTCAGTTTGTCCCCCTTGTTGAGGACAGGTTAGGGTGCACAATGCGCTACTTAGCCTGACTTTAAGGGTCATATTCTCAGATAAATCACCTCTGCAGTTACCCAAAAGGAAGAAGAAATGGTCTGTGATGTCTCAGAGCAGATCTCACCAATCATCCAATGAAGTTTCAAATAAAATCAGCTAGAACAAAATATTTATGGTATACATTAGGAAAGATAAGATGTTTTCTAGATCAAGTAGAGCTCTGGCAGAGTACCCAGCCTTGCTGCCAAACAGCTGTCCTTTCTGCTGGAGAAGGAAGTACATTTTTCTTAAGGCATCTATACAGAGGTTAACAGAGGCAAGAGACCTCATTCACGCCGACCAGAACTACCTGGAGGCTTCACTAATATCCATTCCAAATGCTTGCTGGAGAGCCTTTAAGAAAACTGATTTACTTAAAATGAAAGCCCATTCAAAGACTGCCATTCAAAATGCCTATGGAGGCATACTTCCCTAGGCTGAAAAATATGGTGTTATGGAAAACAATCTCTATAAATAATAGAGCTGTGCTTTGAATTTTGTGTTTTTCTCTACGTATTATGCTACACTCATGTACTTTAGAACATATTTAATTGCAAATTGATAATAAATGTGGGGCCAAACTCTGCTTCTGATCAGGACCAGCATTTCTCTTTCTGCTTCTCCTGTATACAGTACTTTGCCTAAAATTCACCAGCACAAACACAATTGATTCTATGTTAAAGAATCTTGATGTTATTTAAAAACAAACAAACACAAACAATAAAAAAGTTTTTTAAAAAGGCAAAATTTTGCTTCAGCAAAACTAATACTAACTAAAACTAACTAAAACTAAGACTAATACTGCCGTACTAACGAGAACAGTAATGACACACTAATACAAAATCATGTGAGTGACTTAGAGAAGCTTGCTTTTTCTAGCTGGCCAGTCTTGCTTTGCTTTCTATGGATGCTCAGCCTGCACATACATGGGCCAGTTTGCATCCCAGTTATTTTTATATGTGAGTACTTCACTTCTGGGAAGCAGATAGAAAAGTTGAATTCTTTGTGTGAACATCACCAGTAATTCTGTTTGTGCAAATGGTTGTAGATTTTGCATTTATGCCACCATTTCAGATTGCTAAAAGAAATATATTTTGCTAAAACGAATTCAGAGCAAAAAATATGTTCTAAAAGTTAGATCTTGTTAGTCAAGAAACAGAAGAAGTGTTAGAGATGACCAAGCACAGCGAATTATTTTCAGGTATCTGGTATCCAGTAACCCCTCTTGTGATCAATTCATGAGCTAGTCCATAAATTCATTATGTGCAGAACAATGTTAAATTAATAAACCATTGAATAACTGGGGGTTTGTGTGGGGGTTGTTTTTGTTTGTTTGGGTGTGGGTTTTTTTTTTTTTTTTAAGGTTTTTAGAGAAAATCTGAGCAGAGATAGACTAAATACACCAGCAGTTGGAGTGGAGCTGTGGATCTCAGAGTTTTTTTGCATGCTCAGGTGCTGCTAGATGCAGAGAGTGAGGATCCAGGGCTGCTTGCTGGATGCCCTCTATGTCTAAGCAGAATTAATGGTGGATCCATACTGTGCCTCTGTGTGTATGTGTGCATAGCTGTGAGCAAAGAGGGTCTGTACCAGCAACTGCAACAGGGCTGCAGACTCAGGGGATCATATGTCCAGGTGCCAGTGACCAGGGAGACTGGGATACAGGGGCAGTTGTTGGGCATACTGGGTGTCTGTCATGGTTTAATCTGAGCTAGCAATACAACCACGATAGCTGCTCACTCACTCCCCTGCCAACCCCTGAATAGGGGAGAGAATTGAAAGGGAACGGAGAAACTTATGGATTGAGATAAACACAGTTTAACAAAATAACACTAATATACTACTACTATAAAATGGAAATAGAATATAAAATGAAAGATGATTCCTCACAAACTCCATCCACACCGAGCAGCTGGTCCCAGACAGCAGCACCTGGTCCCAAACAGCTGATCTTGGAGAGAAAAAAGAGAAGAGAAAAAAGGCAGAAAGGCCCAGAGGCCTCTGCAAAACAGCAGGATGGCAAAAAGGCTGAACTTAAGAAACTCTCAAACAGAACTCCCCCAAAACAGAGACGGAACAGATCTACTGTCCCTGTCTGTCCCAACTCCATTATTAGCCATAAGATCCCAGCTCCCCTTAAATATGAAGCATGACACTAATGGCATGGAATATTATTAATCAGTCCGGATGTCAGTCAAGCTCTGCCCCATCCATGCCCCACTTCCCAGCTGCCTCACATCTGTAGGTAGAGAGCTCAGAAAAGTCATTGGCTCCCAGACAACAATAATTAAAAACTTTAACACCATCCCAGGGTGTTATCTTCTTGTTCTCAAACTCAATCCAAACCACAAATGTGCTAGCTATGAAAAATAGCTTCTTGAAGAAAATTAACTCACTTCCAGTCAAACCAGCAGTGCCTGAGCGCAGCTGCTGGAGGGATCCACCCTGTATGTTTGTTTTGACATATTTCCCACTAGCAGATATTCAGCCTGATCTGCCAGAGAGGAGAGCAAGATGAGGCTGTTGGTGCTGTTTGTGTTTGCGTGTATGCAGTGTGTCTGTGTGGCCTGCCATGTATATGTGCATATATGTGTTGCACATGGGCATTTTTATGTGTGCCTACTGGGAATATACGCTTGGCCTTGCTACTGGTTGTACTGGGGGGCACAGGGCTGCAGGAGCCTCACCTCTCTCAGGCTGCTCAAGCTGGCAACCCCTAACACCTAGAAGTTACAAGTATGTTATACTTCATCCTACATCTGTGGACATTTAGGAAGAAAATTAGTCCGTTACAGTTTAACATTCACATAATGAAAGCTACAGCAGCATGTCTGGAGCTTAACCCTCAGGGTAATTGCTAGAATTACCAACTACTGGGTGAAATAATGTTGCACATACTTTATTGTTTGATGTTCTTTGCTCTGATATGTTGTTGTTACTTTCTTCTGCTGAAGGAGACAAAAGTCTCTCTCCAAACCCTGAACAGGAAAACTCAGTCTTCCTTTATTCTGCTAAGTCTTCAACACTGAAAAGCAACCCATGATCAGCAAGCCACAAACTCTGCTGCCTTAAAACTAGGCACTTCTAGAGAGCTTCAACTGTGTCCATACCATGTAATGTCTGGTGAGAACCCTGGTGTCTTACCTATCTCATGGGCCTTCATACCTGTTGGCCTAGATGTCCCGCTGACTCCAAACACATGTTCTGCTCTCAGCACCTCATCCCATGCACAGCACAGCAGAAAAATGAAGTCCCCTTTGGGTAGGACAGTTCATTCCCTCCCAGAGGTTATATTTTCTTGATCATTTAGCTTTCTGTTCGTAACACTAAGCTGCTGTATGCTGTCTGCATAGCTATTCATATATTCTAAACTACTTTTCCTAGTATTATCTTAATTCTATCAGTAATGATCATATAGTGTATTTTTTTATGCTAAATATTGTGCTTAATCTATTAGGGTTTATTTCTCAGGCCTAAAAATTTGCAAGGCTTATTTAAAGCATCCTGAAGACTATTTTTATTTTTGATTACTGATGTTAGTATATGTTAATGACTGTTTTCATGCTTGACCACTTCCAAAACACTACTGGGGACTTTCAAGTCAGTTCTCCTGTTTCGATACAATCACCATTTTCCAAAGAGGCAGGCTGAGAATAGAAGAGGAATCATACTTACCCTCGCAAAACATTAAAATTCTGCAAGTCTACATTACTGCACTGAGCTTCTTTCTCACAGATTTCCTCCCAGGGCCACCTGCATATTAGCAAAATCCTGGCTCTGCATAGCGCCTGGTTCCTGGGCTCCTGCAGCAAACACAACACAGGGGCAGGAGCCGTAGCTAGAAGCCTCTCAAGCTGTTCACTAATACCAATTGAAAAGGTTGGATCCCAACACAATAATTGCAGGTACCTGGGCTAGTTTCTGCTAGCTCAGGTTAGATAAGCCTTTATTTAGTCTTGACAGTGCTACTCAGTATATTCCTGTTCATGGATATGATCACATAGCTCTTTCTTTTCTGGTAGATGCATATATCCAAGTTTGTACTGTTTTTGCCTTTCAATAGCCCAAGAGAAATGAAGCATGCCCTCCTAGAGCAGCCAGAAGACATGGCTTCCCTAGTGCTCCCTCTTCAGATCCAGCCACCTGTGCTCTCACAGAAACTGGACAAGTAAATAGGCATTTCCTAAAAAACAAAAACAAAACCAACCAAACCAACAACAACAAAAAACCACAAAACCAAACAAGAAGAAACAAACCTGCAAATATGAGGGAGCAGGGAAAAACATCACTGCAAGGCTCTTGGTAGCACACTGGTAACACATCATCTCTGGAAAAGCATTACATCAAATATTGTACCAATCATAATATAGGTATTCTTCCACGTCTGTGAAGAAATAACTTATTGCATCTGCCATCCACAAGCACACAACAAAACATAAGGTATTGGCTTTGCTTTCAAAACAAACGTGGGAATCAAACAAGAGATCTACAAGACAATTTTAAGAAGCTCAACAGCAAGTTGTAGTTGTGCAACCCTGTTTTAGATTTATCCCTCCAGCTGTTTCACAGCAGGAATTTCCATAGATGTTTGCTCACATGTGTTTTTGTGTGGTTATATGGGCACACACATGCTGACAGACACATTGCATTACTGCAAAAAGTGGTACAATTTTACCCAGAGGTCTGTTTTCCTCACAAACCTGACTGATGTATGCATGAAAGGCTGCCCTGACAAGTGCAGTTATTGGTAAAACTTGGCAGCATAGAACAGGCTTGGACATTCTCATACTAAAATTATTACTTAAATTAACAAACAGGTTTGTTAGAGGTGTTTTTCCTAAATAGGCTGTAAAAACTCTGTGGTAGGCACTCAGGATTTCTTGCCTGCTGAAAGAATACAAGTTCATATGAGAAGTCATTTGTACTCATTCCTCAAATATACTGCTGAACCACAATTAAAATAGTTGAAACAGAAGGTGCTACAGTTATTCCAAATAAAAAGTTCACCAAGAAGACAAACCCAAATGAGTAGCCTCTGCTTCTGTTAATCTTTGCTCTAGCAATAAGTGTAGAACATGTCAGCTATATACTTTGTTTTACATAATTAAGAATGCACACTAGACAAATTTATCATGTGACAACTTTTTTGAGTGGAACTCATTAAGTTCACATATGCATCTAGGTTATTCTAATACAACCTTTTACAGTCCTCAAGACCTCATTAGAGATAATGAAATCTGTGGAACAAAAGCCTTTGTCAACCTCCACAAGTTAAATCAAGTATTACTAACAGAAAAAAAGTATTCAGCAAGACACCGCAAACCATATTTTATTAGTAGGTGATTTTCAGGAAAGATGTATGCAGTCTGTATAGAAATGTCTCTTAAAAATTGCTACACATATTATACCCAATAGAAAGCATATATGTTTTCACCTTCTGGAATGAGCAGAACAGAGTTCATTTTCACACCATATATTTTCAAGAAAAATTTCTCAGTATCAGATATTTTCTAACAGAAAAATTCTGTCAAAGCTGCTGAAAGAATAAGGAAACAAGTAAAATATGAAAAATAAATAGTTTTGTTTGGTTTTTTTTTTAAAAAAAAGACAGTTCTAGCATTTGACCAAGTTGATCATACTTTTCACTGATGTATCCTGGTCTTGAAATACAAGAATCATAGAATCATTTATTTTGGAAAAAGCCTTTGAGTCCAACCATTAAGGTAGGACTGTCAAGTCCATGACTAAACCATGTCCCTAAGCACCACATCTACATGTCTTTTAAACACCTCCAAGGATGAGGACTCTACCAGTTCCCTGGGCAGCCTGTTCCAGTGTTTGATAACCCTCTCTGTGAAGACATTTTTCCTAATACCCAATCTAAGCTTTCCCTGGTGCAACTTGAGGCCATTTCCTCTTGTCCTATCACTTGCTACTTGGGAGAAGAGACCAACCCCCTCCATGCTACAACCTCCTTTCAGGTAGTTGTAGACAGTGATAAGGTCTCCCCTCAGCCTCCTTTTCTCCAGGCTAAACAGCCCCAAGTTTCCTCCGCTGCTCCTCATAACATTTGTTCTCTAATGAACTGCCTCAAATGAGTTCTGTACTTTACTTAAGGAAGGTTGCAGCAGTATAGTGAGAATATAAAATAGAAACAAAGAACAAACAAAACCTTCTTCTGTTTGTTGGGGTTTTTTTAGTAATACACAAATTAAGCAGAATTTCTATATACACTGACATTCATATCCCACAGACCTTAGCTTTTCCTTTTTTGTAATGAAAGAACATCGACATGCTATCAGAGCATCCCCTTTCAGATACCTATCCTGCTATAGGTAAACCATAAATTAACATTACGTGAGGAAACCAGCTGAACTTTTAGTCAAGATAAACATTTAGCAGCATAGTACCAAAGCAAAACTGAGGCATCAGTACAAATTTTCCATAAACAATGGTAAAAACTACCGAGTACAGAGAGTTACAGCTTTTGATAATGAGACATACTGAATGCCAAGCAATTTGTCTCACTCTTTACTATTAAAAGAATCTTTACCTTTTCATAAAAGGCGAAAAAAAACCAAACCAAAACAGCAACAACAAACAACCACAAACCAACCTGGTGGATTAGAGACTAAAGTGCTGCAGCCACATCTTTTTTGCTAGTTGGTTGTCCCATTAGTGATCTTTTTAAAACAGATATAAAGATATTAATAAGACGCAAATTCACTGTAAACTATGTGTCGAGGGTTAAGATTGCGGGGTGACAATCAAACCCTGGCAGATGTATTGTTAATCTCCTCTCCCCACCCACTTCCCCCTTTTTCCCCTCCCTCTCCCCCCTTCCCACTCAGGACAGGCGATCGGGAGGGAAAGGAGGACAGAGAGAAGAGAGTTGGAAAAATTAAAGATGTTTTACTAATGCTACTAATTAGAGAAAATGATACAAAATATACAAAACCAATCTTGAAAGTCTCAGCAACTGCAGAGCCAGCACCCAAAGTCCTGGATTAGACTCTGTAGCCAACCGGAGCTGGATTCAGGCTGTCACTAGGCCTCAGTTCGCAGGGACGACCAGCAAGGTCCTCTCCTAATGTCGGCCATAAGGAAAAAACGGACAAGATCCTCACAATCTCCCACTTCTATATGAATGGCATGTTATACACAGCTGGTCAGTTTCTGGTCACCCGTTTCTCATTGCCCCTCTCATGAGATGTCCATCCTTGCTTATCAATAAGTTTGCATTCCATTGCTAGGTTTAACAAAACCTGTATCTGGTTTTCCAGGAAAATGCACCTAATATGAAGGCTTTAGCTGACAGGCAAAATTCACTAAAAGAGAAACTTGTTTTTTAACAAAACCAGGACACTATGCAAATATTTAAATATCTAGAGTAAGTAGTGTTATTTGAATCCTGTAAAGTATTTTTTCCCCCTAAAGCAGATTTTGATGGCTGAATGATTTAGACACCAAGACTTAAACTGCCACAGGGATGTGGTAAGGCTTAGAAATATCTAGATACATAAGACTAGGCTTCTAAAAATTATCTTCATAACATGCTTTAAGTGATCCTATTGAACTTTTACTGTCCACTAAGTCCACTTCAGTATTGAGGGGTGAATCCTCCTCCTCACCATCCTCTGCCTCAGGGAACCTGAGTGTTCATGAGGCAAGCAAGGATCCAACATGAAATCAGCTTGCGACAACAAAAATAACAGGGGAAGCCTCACACTTCCTGTAAAACACTAGGGAAAGATGTAAACATTAGAGAAATTATTAAGTAACTTGAGAATCAAGTAATGACACTGGCAAAAGAATGAGTATTCCTATGTTCTCCCAAAGCTGGACTTTTTGGATATCGGCTGAGAGCAGGATGGGTCACCCCAGGCAACTTTATGAGGAGCAACAGGTAGTCCAAGGGTATAGCTGTATTAAGTTATCATCACTGCAGGACTGCTAATTTCTCTCCTTTGACTATTTGAGTCAATAACACTGCAATTTTTTGTTACAATTATTTACACCACCGTATAAATTCTTAATGATACCCAATACTACAGTGCAGTAAGTACCATATAAACATGGCAGGAAGAGGAAGAAACAACTGTTAAGCAGAAACTTGGGTCACAAAGTCCTTTCTTCACTGCTCATTTTCTGAATGTACTTTTTTTTTAAATTAGTAACTCAAATACTAAAGGCAAAATTCATGAGATACACTAGTGCAGTAATCAGAACAACATAACAGTAAAGACAGAATTTCGAGCACTAGCCAAAACTTACTGAAATACCATACTGGAAAACTCAGCATCTTGAAAAACTGTATTATCAATTTGTTTTGAAGAACATAACCCAACATACACAGTATAAACAGATCAAAAGACACTTAGCAAGTTTTACTTCCAGTGACTTCTAAAGTATATTAGCAGCAGAGTTCCTGGGTTTTAAGTTTTTCATGTCTTTGTTTTTAATTATTACTGTTTGATTGTTGGGTTGGCTTGGTTTCTTGTTTGTGTTATGCGTTTTGTTTGTTAGTTTTAATTCTGTAGAACTGTAGTTTTGTGGGGTTTTTTTTAGCAATTCTAAAAAATCCTTTAATATCACAAGCATGCACAAATGTGCCCAAAACTCAAATCTGTATGCTTTCATGCCTTTGAAACCCTTCTGAAGTATTTCAGGAGGAAAATGCAGGGGTCTAAGAACTGACATTAATAAAACAAGCAGCACTAAAATATTCCAGATTTTTGGAGTATAAAATCATCTTGACTTATCAACAGGAGAAGGAAGACACTTGATTTTTTTTTTTTTTAAACACACAGCATAGTAAGAGAATTTTGTAAAAAAGTATAAAGTTAGAAGATACTACATAATTGTTAACAGTGCTAGACTGGCTTAAGTATACCAAATAAAGAATGCCTTCAAAAAAAAAAGAGATGAGTGGGAAAACACATATTGAATACTGAGATAGTTATCAATTTTGAGAGGTAGATAACAATCTTAGTGTATTATTTGGGAAAGGCAGCACTACAACTGTTTATGTAAATAGCATTAAGTATTATCTATACAGTGTCCATACCCATGTAATAGCACAAAGAGAAAGCAGAACACCGACTCCCACCTAAAAGCTGGTATACTTAATGTCTTTGGTCTGCATCATCAGTTCTGGAAATGCTGTCAGGGGAAAGAAAGGATTAGAAAGGCAAGGGAAATAAACCCACACACATAACCCCATTTGTGTATGCAGGCAAGTAACAGGCAGAACACAGCATGCAGGTTGCAGTGAGGGTGACTGGGCCCACAGCACAATCCTCAGGACAGTGTGGGTAGAGCGAGTGGGACCACCAGAACCTGCACTTGCAGAAAAGGAAGCATCAGAAGTCCTGTGCAGTACTTCCCATGATGTGAACTCAGACGCGTTGCTTAATGTGCTTATGATGGTGCTCTGCTGTTGGAAAACCATTTCTGTTCCTATTCACCATGTCCATCAGATTCTGGGTTTTCATTAGAGGAAGAGCAGTAAGTAGTAACAGCACTGATGCCAAGGCTCTGTCACAGTGATGATCAGGCTATGTTGTTAACCTACCAACACCTGAGTATTAACCATTACAAAAAGCATCAGTTTAAAAAAGTGTTAAAAGCACAGCTCAGTACACAAATGGGATCACAATTTTTCTGTCTTTTGGGTAGTCTTCAAATTTCTCAAGGTACCATCTGAAAAACAAAGACAAATCTGATGAGTACTGAGTCTTCAAGTTGCTATTAAGGAAATTAAGTTATTGTATAATGTGTTCAATAACTGCTGTTTACCACACTCATCCTAATGACATCTAATTACCAACTACAATGAAACAAAGTTTCTGTTGCCAGCAATGGTAATTCAAACCAACAGATGTGGTGAGAGCAACCAGGAAAGAACCACCTGTTGTTGCAAAATGTGTTATGCATCCTGAGTATTTGCATTTTCAAAGGAAAACAAAGCCCAGCCAACGAATGACACAAACTTTCAAGGGTGTAGCATGTCAAATTGTATAGTGACTTCATGTGGAAGCAAGGGATACTTCACATACTGGAACAACAGTCCTTTTCTGCATAGGAACATCTAAAACCTGACTGGAACTTAAGATAATCAAAATCAATGTGACAAACATTCCACTAGCCTTACTGCTAATCCCCTTCAAAGACCATCCCTATTTTCAAATCCAGACAAATTTAAAAGAATGCATAGCACTATAAAACGGTATTATTTGTCTGGTCACCTTAAATATTTGAAAATGGGAGTAAATATGTGTTATATGTTTTAATATTTTAGAGAAGCTGAAAAATATATAATTAACTTCATCTGGGCTCCTCAAAGGCACAGGTATTCATATGATCAACGGCTAACTAGAAGGTCAAATCTATAATAAACAGAGAATAAAATGTGCAGTACATGATAACCTGCAGCTATGTCATACCAGCATTACACTATTTATCCTTTTCAGTCATTTATTTTAAGTTTTTCATACTTACAGACCATTCCAAAAGTCTTTCTTCACTTCACATGGATTCACTATTTCTAGGTTTTTGTTTGTTTGTTTCTCTTTTTTGTTGTTGTTTGTCTTTTTTTGTGTTGGTTGGTTTGGGGTGGTGTTTTTTTTGTTTCGGGAGGTTTTTTATTTGGTTTTTTTTTTTCTGTACACTTCTTCATTTTTATGCGTTTTTCCTTTAGTGCAAATTGCTTCCTTTAACAAAATTTAGCTTTTCAGAATGCTCTGTAAGTCAAGAGCTCTGAAAGAGTGCAGTCAAGGCTTAAGACAGACAGAAATCAAACATGGAGTTTAAGCCTGAAGAACATAACATAAGATGAGGCTGAGGAACCTGGCATTATTTAGTCTGGTGAGGAAGAGACTAAGGGACCCTGTTACTGCTGTCTACAGGTACCGGATGGGGAGTTAAGACAGTGGACCAAAACTATGAATGAAGTGCAAACTCTTGCAGCTGGAATGCAATGTCCCCATGCAAAAGTGCAGGCCAGAGATTGAATGGTCAGATAGTAGCTCTGCACAAAAGGACATGGACATCCTGGAGGACAAATTGAATGTGAGTCAGTAAAGGATCCCTGCAGTGATGAAGGCTAACTACATACTGGCCTGCTTCAAAAAGTATAGAGCCACCAAGTCAAAGGAATTGATTACTCAGCAGTTGAAAGCCTGTGTCTGCATTATGTCCTCCAGTTTTCAGCTTCCTGTACAGCAGAAATGTCCCCAAACTAGAGAAGAATCCATCATTAAGATGACCGCATAGCTGGAACATGAGGAGAGGCTGAAGGACCTAGGCTTGTTCTGCCTCGAAAAAATGTCAAGACAGATTTAATTGCAGTCTTCTACTACCTACAGTGATATTAGAGAGAAGGCAGAGCCCCACCACTCCTGGAGGCACACAGCAAGGGGATAAGTGGCAGGGGATAAGAGCTGCAGCACAGAAAATCCCAGCTGGACATAAGTGAAAAATCCTTCTTTCCCCATGAGAATGAAAAAAATCCTGTTCCACTGCTTTGCCAGAGATGTGCTGAAGACTCCACCCTTGGAGACACTCAAAACTCAACTGGATGAGGCCTTGGGAAACCAAGTATAACCTTGTGGTTGGCCCTGGTTAGAGCAGGTCACACCAGGTGCCTTGGCCATCTTCAGGTGCTCCTCTCAACCTAAGATAATCTGCAACTCTAAGTAACTGCAGCTGGTAAAACAAGCTGAGATGGACACAGGTGACAGGCTTTGGAAGGTTCAGGTCAGATAGCAGGAAAAACTTGTTCACTGAAGAGGTAACACAAACAAGGTGCAGGAAAGCCTTTGTTTCTAGAGGTTTTTCAAGACTCCACTAGACATAGCCATGGCTGCCCTGACAGACAATGCAATGGCATTTTTACCTATTCCCTCCATAAACTCATGTTTATTTCCTTTTGTGCCACTAAGTTTCAGCATGAGAACCAAAGCAGAAAGATGAAAATAACCAAAGTATGTTGGTGTTCAAATTCTTTTAAACATGCTATTCCTTAAAGATAATCCTTTCAAGAAACAAGTCTTATCAAACTATGATCCCTCTGTTAGCAGGAGAGCCACATTGTCAATACAGTACATTAGTAGTCAGTTTAAGTACAGAGCAGAGACTTTACTTAATATAATCTACCAGAATCAAGTGTATAGACAGTATGAAAACAGTTATAGACAATGTGATGTAGACTGGACTATAAAACGTGCCTGTTACAAAATAATTTAGAGTGACTTTCAAAATTTTAATATTGAAACAAATTTGAGCTGCAAGGTATAGTACATGTTCAATTAAGCTCATAATCAATAATGACAATTTTCCAAAACTTTTCTATCTTCTTTACCAATTCAGGATGAACCATGTTCATTTAAACATGATTTTGACCACCCCATTGTACATTATGTTTATGCTCAGTACTATCCCACTGAAATTCAGCAGCACTTAACACTACTCAGAATATTGTCTACCATATTCTCCACTGCGGCAGCAGAGTCTTTTACAAGACTTGCTTTGCAACATCCCTGTGGGATGAGGCATAATTTGTGAAATGAAGATAAAGTGTGGCATAGAGACAACAGAAATTATAAGATACAAACACTTACTGGTGATGTTGTTTTGCCCTTGAACACAAGATGAAAAGCGTACACAATGCAAATGCAAGGCTTTCAATGGTGCAGCAGGCAAGGGCAAACCCAAACCATTCCAGGATCTCTCCAAAAAAGTTGGCTCCGCTGACATACTCAAACATTCCTCCTGAAAGCAGTACTGAGTTATTTTAAAAGCACCTTAATCAATGATATCTCCAATGCTATCTTCTGCTGTAAGTCAAATAAGAGCTATATGACCAATGTCTCCATGCAATTTTTAAAGAAAGTGGAACCAGAGTTTCTCAGTTCAAGCGGTACTAAGAATGAGGTCTGAAGTCATCCTTCGAAGACAGACCCTCACCAGCTCCATTCTTCCTCTTTAAGTCATGAAACAAAAGCAGATTTATCAGTAGCAGAAGCAAGCTCATGTTTCTGTAAATAATTACTTAATGATATTAAACTGGCTCTTTGATCATAAACCAAGCCTTACTTTAAAATATGTAAAAATGTAAAATATGCTTCCCTTTAAGAGTCACAGAAAATACTCATAGGGTTACTTAGCATACAATGTTTAAGTACTTCAGAAATTAAGTGTAATTATGAACAATATTATTACAAATTGAAGTCCCAAATTTATTATGTAGCTTAAAATGTGTTGCCCCTTTCATTCCCAATTCCCATCATGTCCACTGCTTCAGCCCTGACACCCAGTGAAAGAAGTAATTGGCAGTCTGCGTTAAATATGTTTTAAAGCCAATTATGCATAAGCAATCAGTACTCACCTGCTAGAAATTTTATAAAATAAAGAACTTTCACCCTAATTCCAAAGTTAGTGTACAAACTGATAACATCTCAGTACATGCTGTACCAGTGAAACTAAACAAACAAGTATTTGCCAAGTGTAATAAAGGACATTTTAACCTTGCTTTAATGACTTCACTTTTGTGACAAAAGTAGAATTCTAACACTTAAACTGGATAAGGAATATCAAAAAGACCAACTCCTCCTGACTGTGCAGCAAATAACATCTTATTTCTTTCAGAACTTTTTTGTGCACCGAACACAGTACAGTATGTTCATATTCATTTTTTACATAAGCTTGGCTTTACATCTATTCAAACCATAAAGTTATCTTTCTTGGTGAAAAATAACAGTCTATTACATTGTATGTCTAGTTATTCAAGTTTTAATAAAACAGTCTCCCTAAAAACCAGGAGAGCGCAACAACTGAAGGAAAAACTCTGAGAAACAGCAAAACTCTTTTTCTGCTCTCACCGAGTGTAATATGCCTGGAAGAGTCTAATGTTTCCAAAAGTGTCAAGAAGCCTTAACACTTAGTAGGGTCCATAAGAAGTCCTTTCATATCCTCTATTTTCCCATGATGGCCAGTATTTATAATGTGTAACTTCCTTTGGTTTTCTGTCCTCTTTTCCCCTGTATCTCCCTACTGCAGTAGTTGTTGCCCTCTAATCATCCCTGTTTATGCATGGGACAACACACAATGAGTCAGCAACACACAACTGCCAAGTTCTTTCTGCCTCCCCCTTTTGCCCCCACACTGGGATAGAGATTTCGGTCTTCTTTCTCCACCCAGCTGCTGATTCTCACAAAAGTTGTAGAATGCTGTATTACATTTTTAAGTTTCAAAAACACAGCCAAAGTTGGTCAAAAATTTAAAGACTCGCACAAGTCACATAATATCATGAAACAGATCCCTTAAAATACTTGGCTTAGGAGGAAAAAAATAGAATCTTTCCCACACTATGAAATCACTTACTGAAGTAGGCAACAAACTGCTATTCCCACTTTCTTCTTATATCATAAGTGACTATCTCCCCTAAACACATCAAGCTTTAGAAGGCTATCTTGTTAGGTTGGATGGGACCCCTTGAGATCATCTAGTCTATTCCACCCTGGCTTGAGCAGGATTCCCAGGACCACATTCAGTCCAGTTTGCAGTACCTCTACAAGTGAAGACGCCACAACCTTTCTGAGCAACCAGTTCCAGTGACCACCCTCATGGTAAACAATGCATTCAGATGTAATTTCATGTGTTTGAATTTTGTGCCCAGTGTCTCTGGTCCTGTCACTGGGCACCACCGAGGACAGCCTGTCTCTCTCTTCTTCATTCCCTCCCATCGTGTATTTACATACATCCATAAGACCCCTCCTGAGACTTTTCTTCAAGCTGAACACTCCCAACTCTCCCTGCTTCTCCTCATATGAGATGTTTCTTTTGCTATATAAATTTCTAGCATTTTTACTCACCTCTTGGTATCTTGTAACCAGTTTCCCCAGGTTTTCTCAGATTTCTGAGAATATGATCAGAATGAATATTGATTGCCATGCCGACCAACCACCCTATTAAACCTGAGGAAAAATATTTAAAATACTATATTTAATACACTGAGCCAAGGAACTTTTTCAGAAAACAAGCTAGTCATATATCTCATATTAGGTATACTGTGTCAAAGTAGTAAGAATGTAAGCAGTATAAGCAATCCTGGTGAAATCCTGCACAACCCCAATCCCACAGTAAGCTCTTCAGTAAGCAGAGCTCACAGTAATCAACAGATCTCTAGACAAGAATAGTACTGTAAGTATAGAGTTTATTCTTATGTACAAGACTTTTGTATGCATGTGCATATATAGATATATGCATATATAGATATGTAATGTGTATATTTTCTTAACTTCCACATAAAAAAACACATTAAAATTTTAAACACTGAAAGAAACAGCCATTCTCCTTCCTTACAGAGGAACACATTTTAGTCCCTTTTTTTGTTACTGACAATATATCAGTGTTTCCACAGCAGACTTCTGTGTTATAAAAGGAATACTAAAATTGTGAATGAATTCACGCCCCATTTACTTGTGTCATTAAGCAAAATGGTTTAACAATTTACACCAGGCTTTCACAACAACTGAGATTATCATCACATTCTGCATCCTTATGTCTTATTGCCATAATTGCATGGGATAAATCAAAAGGAATTTAGGACTGAAATTCTGTATTTTCACCCTTCCATTCTGAGTCTTTGACTACATGTTACCTATGTTCTTTTCCTTTGAAGGCAACATCCCTTGTTACTAGGAACAGACAAGTTTTGGGTTTTGAGGGTAGATCCATTGTGTTGTTGTGAATCCACCTCCAACCTTATTTTTATTTAAATTACCAAGAAAACGCCAGTGATGTGCTTCTAGAACAAAGTCACTTCAAACATCAGATAAAGAAAGCTTTCTTTGCCTTTTCGCACCCATAACTTGAATATTTCAGATCGTTCTCTTTCAATACAGAGAAATGTAGTAGTATGACGATCTTGGCAAACACAATAAGTGGACATCCAGATGTATAAGGCTGGGTTGCGAGACTAGTAACTTGTCAGAGCACGCTTTACCAAGACTTAAGCTACACTTCAAAGTGAAGCCACAGCTGTAAGTGGACTTTGCCTCTCAAACAACTTGTTTGATAGGCAGCTTTCTTCTCTCAATCCCTCATGAGCTGTGTTCACCAAAAAGACCTAGCTGTCTGTTTCCATGTGGATTAGAAGGAATTGACTGCTCTGCAGAGTAACTGAGGTTTCTGCATGAGAGCTCTCTCCATATTTACCTATATAAATTTTAAAAAAAGTGTTGATTAGCTCGCTACAATCTGCTTACATTACAAAACCAGAAGCAGAATTTAGTCCTGCAAACGAGCATATTTCAAACTTTTATTCATATAGCACAGTGCACTAAGTTTCCATTAGCAATCAAGGTGTGTAGACACCATATATAAAGTTATCTTTTGTAGTAAAATTTTTTCTTAATCCTTCCAACTATATATTTAATGTAATTATATCATCATGAGATAGATTAGATCAATGTAATGAGGAATTTACAGACCAAAAAGCACAGGGTGCATAATTCACAGAATTATAGTCTAGAATCATAGAGTCATAGAATCACAGAATAGTTTTGGTTGGAAGAGACCTTCAAAGGTCATCCAGTCCAACCCCCCGCAATGATCAAGGACATCTTCAACTAGATCGGGTTGCTCAGAGCCCCATCCAGCCTGGCCTGGAATGTCCCCAGGGATGGGGCATCTACCACCTCTCTGGGCAGCCTGGGTCAGTGTTTCACCACGCTTATTAGAAAAAAATTTCTTCCTCATGGCTAGCTTGAATCTCCCCATCCTTTAGTTTAAAACCATTGCCCCCTGTTCTATCATAACAGGTCCTGCCAAAAAGTCTGTCCCCAACTTTCTGATAAGGCCCCATTTAAGTACTGAAAGGCCACAATAAGGTCTCCCTGGAGCCTTCTCTTCTCCAGGCTGAAGAACTCCAACTTTCTCAGCCTGTCATCACAGCAGAGCTGTTCCAGCCCTCTCATCATATTGGTGCCCTCCTCTGACCCCTCTCCAACAGGTCCATGTCTTTCCTCAACAGGTCCATGCCTTTCCTCTACTGAGAGCTCCAGAGCTGGACACAGGACTCCAGGTGGGGTCTCACCAGAGTGGAATAGAGGGGCAGAATCACCTCCCTCAACCTGCTGGCCACACTCCTTTTGATGCAGCCCAAGATACAACTGGCCTTCCAAGCTGCAAGCACACATTGCCAGGTCATGTCCAATCTTCCCTCCACCAGTACCCCCAAGTCCTTCTCCGCATGGCTGCTCTCAATCCCTTCCTCCTCCAGCCTGTATTGATTCTGGGGGCTGCCCCAGCTCAGGTTCAGGACCTTGCATTTGGCCTTGTTGAACCTCATGAGGTTTCACAGGCCCACTTCTCAAGCTTGTCCATGTCCCTTTGGATAGCATCCCATCCCTCGGGCATGTCACAGTCCACCCATCAAATCCATACCTTTCCAATATAGAGAGAAGGATGCTGCAGGAGATCGTGTCAAAGGTTTTACAGAAGTCCAGACAGACAACATCCATAGCCCTTCCTTTGTCCACTGATGTAGTTAGTGCATTGTAGAAGACCACTAGGTTGGTCAGGCAGGAATTGCCCTTGCTCAAGCCATGTTTACTGTCCTGAATCACCTCCCAGTCCTGCATGTGCCTTAGCAGAGCTTCTAGGAGGATCTCTTCCATGATCTTCCCAGGCACAGAGGTGAAGCTGACAGCTCAGTAGTTCCTAGAGTCCTCCTTTCCACCCTTTATAAAATGGGTGTGATGTTTCCCTTTTTCCAGTCACCAGGGACTTCACCTGACTGCCATGACTTCTTAAATACCATGGAGACTGGGTTTGCAACTACAGCAATTAATTCCCTTACAACTCTGGGATGCATCTCACCAAGTCTATGGACTTACGTATGTGCAGGCTCCTCAAGTGGTCATGAACCTTGTCTTCACTTACAGTGGGAGGGACTTTGCTCCCCAGTCCCTGTCTTGCAGTTCATCCACTCAAGAAGTGTGGGAAGAAAGCTTGCCTGTGAAAACTGAGGCAAAGAAGTTGAGTACCTCAGCCTTCTCCTCATCTGTTGTTACCAGTCTTGCTCATCAGGGGGGTTACGCTTCCTTTTCTGGTTGACACACCTGTAGAAGCCCTTGTTATTATCTGTGTCCTTTGCCAAGTTCAGATCCAGCTGCACTTTGGCTTTCCTGACCCCATCTCTGCACAACTGGGAAGTGTCCCTGTGCTCTTCCCAGGACACCTATCCCTGCTTCCACTGCCTGTGCATCTCCTTCTTGACCTTCAGTTTGATCAGCAGGTCTCCACTTGGCCATGCTGGCCTCTTGCCTTCCTTATCTGAGTTCTTACACCCAGGGATTGAGAGCTCTTGTGCTTGATGGAAAGCATCCTTAAACATCTGCCGGCTCTGTTCTGCTCCCTTGTCCCTGAGGGCAGTTTCCCAGGGGATCCTGTTCACAAACTCCTTAAAAAGCTGGAAGTTGGCTTTCCTAAAATTCAGGGTCCTGACTTTACTCTTCACTTGTCCCACATGCGCCAGGGCTGTGAATTCCACCAGTGCATGATCACCACAGCCCAAGCTGCCTCCAATCTTGACATCACTTATTAGCTCCCTTGCACTGGTGACCATCATATCCATATCACTTTTCCCCCAGTAGGGCTATTACCTGTCTGAGGAAGTTACCCTCAATGCACTCCAGGAGTCTCCTGGATTGCTTACATCTCACCATGCTATTTTTCCAGCATACGTTGGGGTCGCTGAAGTCCCCCAGCAGGACAAGAGCCTGCAAGGGAGATGCCTCCTGCAGCTGGAGTAAGAAGGCTTCATTAATAGTCTCCCCCTGACTGGGCAGCCCGTAGTAGACATCAACCACAAGGTTTCCTTTGTTGGCTTGGTCTCCAATTCTTACCCATAAGCTTTCGACTTGCTTGTGGCTATTCTTCAGAGACAGCTCTTCACACTATCCAGCTCCTTCCTGATGTAGAGGGCAACCCCTCCACCCTTCTTTCCTTGCCTGTCCCTTCTGAACAGCCTGTAGCCATTGATCACCACACTCCAGTCACCAGATCCATCCCACCAAGTTTCAGTAATGGCCACTAGGTCATCGCCTTCTAGCAGCACTGTGGCTTCCAACTCGTCCTGTATGTGCTGGTGTAGAGGCACTTCAGCTAGGCTGTCAGCCATGTCACCTTCTTAGAAGAACGGTCAAACACTATTGAATTCTACCTTTGGGGAAACAGATAATTTTAACTTTTTTCCTTCAAAATAGATCTCTATCCAAACAGAGAATATTGAATCCCCACTGCATCTGGTAACAAGAATAGCTTGCTTCTCTTAGTGCTTAGTAACTACGTATCAATTTGCTAATTGCCAGAGAAGGGATGTTACTCATACAGCTAAATAAGCAAGTCATTATCTGTATCCATACAATAATTTGAAAGGAAATTTCTTAACAAGCACAGAGGTCAATTCTACTTAAATGTAAACAATACTACTAATTTACTTCAGTATTAGCATGAAGAAAAAACACTACACATAAAGTTAGCGTTATTTATAGAAATTTAATATTCTTTCTTTCTCAGGAGAGGAAATTAGAGGCCTTTTGATTTCTCTGAAATGCCACCATAAGTTTGGAGAGAGATACCTGTCTGTTCTGTGTTAGTATCTGTAAATTAGCATATGAACTACTAAAAACTTCTCAGATAATGTAAAAAGACTGGAGGTTGCTTTAAGAGTGCCCAATTACTATAAAAGACTAGTTTGATTCTGTACATTTTTACCCCTCCTACTTGAAAACAACCACGTCAGAAGGAAACCATCAAATATCTCATCACAGACAACAAGCCAATGAATGCAGGCTATTTTCACAGCACCCCTCTCCAGTTTGAAGATCCACTTTCCCCTGAAGTACTGCATATCCACATCCCCTGTGCCTGTACTCTGTGAGCATTGTACTTCACTGTCCTCATATTCTGATCCTCACCATGGCTCAGCCCTAGGACTGCACTCTACAAAGCCAAGAGCTAGTTATGCACCATGACCTTGGCTTCCACCACAGAGAAATGTGGCTATGTAAACAGGAAGGAAGCCACAGTGCACTCCAGTAGATTCTCAGATCCACATGATGCATCACACAACACAGATGACCTCACATCATAAGAACCATGAGTAAGTATATATTACCAAATAACATGGTGCAATGGAAGAGCACATGTGTGTTGTTGCATCAGTGCCCTCTGCACCCTCTCCCATACAGAATATCGCACAGAGATCTACTTATGTTCCACAGGCTATTTCAGAGTGACAGCATGGTAACTGCTGTCTGGTTCACCTCTCCACTCTAGGTTTCAAGAATATGAAGTGCAGGATGCTGTACAGAAACAGCAGGAAGACAGTTTATACAGCTGCATGGAAAGTGCCTGGTAGACACTTCAGTTGAACCAGTGCTTCATCTCAGATTGTGTGGTTAGTCTCTCCAAGAAGACAAGATCATTTGGAGCCTATATTCAGAGAGATACTGACTAACCCATGGCCCTCAGCTGTGAGACCACATCCAGATATGGACATTGCTCATGCTCTCTTCATGTCTGTTCTGTGTAGGGAGCAGAAGTGACATGTGTACTTGGTTGCCTCACTGCCAGATAGAAGGCCTCAGGCAATAGACTAGGTGCTGATGTTCTGTCACCTGCACTTTCTGAGCTGTAGGTATTGCTCTGTTTCACAGAGCTGCTGTGAAAAAACGTGTTTTGATGCACAGAAGGGTTAACAACATTAGAAGGAAATAGTTGAGAGGGGATTTAAAGGAGTAAGAAAAGAGATACAGCATACTGCAAAGGGTTTGATGAAGCTAAAGCAAGCAAAGGAAGTAATGAGTTTTCAATTATATGTGCAGACAGATCAGTGAAGAACACAAGGGTGAAACAGGCAGGTGCATATGTCCTTGTTCGTAGCATTAGCCACTTCAGGGTATCATGAGTACTCATGGTAAGTTCACAAACTTTTCATTGGCACACATATGTAAGGCACATGCTGAGATATCATGATGTTATTCCCACAGTGATTTGCAAGCTCACGGTTTTATCAACTGTTGTACTGCATGTGAAGCAGAACATTTCCACTTCCTCTGAAAATCAGACTAGTTCACTGCACTAACACAAAGTCCAGAGAAAGCATGAGGGAATGACAACAAAACCATATTGCTGCTCCAAATGAATTGCTAGCATAGATACAAGCTATTGCTTTTCCAGAATTAACTCCTAAATATCTGAAAACAGTCAGTCTATAAACTAAGGTTCCACAGACAGAGAAAATGAGTTGTTTGAAACTCACTGCCATGATGGTTAATCAGTCTGACTTTCCCAAATTTCTGTCTTCCATGCACATTTATCTAATTTCAGCTTTCAACTACTGAACTTGTTTGGCTGCTACTTAAACATTATCCCATTTATCTTCCTCATGTAACTTCATATAGACTGAATAAGTTTCTTGTTAGCCTTCAGCAAATATACTTTCTTGCTACTGTTATTTTCTGCTCTTCTGTTCTTTTTTTAGTCATTTTAAACAGAGGCCTAAAGATATTGACAATGTTTTTGATGAACTAGAACATAATAGTCCAGTTGTTCAGAGAGTATCCAGCGTAAAATACGGCATTTCTGCATTTGAGCAACTGAAGCTACAGGCATAAACTACAGTTATGTGGAGGTACTTAGCTAGGATGAATACAAAATAGCAATTTTAAGTATCCACTATGTTCCAGTTACATAGACATGCACTACAAAACAAACAAGCCCAAAAGATGTTCTAGTTACAGGACTAAAAGAAACAAGAAGTCTTAGGTTTAGCTGTTTCATAGCCATGTTGAACTTTAACTAAAGATTTTTTGTAATAGTCTCAAAAAAGTTAGTGAGTGACACTATTAAAATGGATGTATACCAGGAATCTCCTAGTTTCCAGCTACAGCAAACAAGAAAATTAACTACTAGAAAAGTTATAGATAGGGATTGAAACTACTATAAAATTATTAAAAATGTCTCTGAATACAAAGGAAAACTAGATCTAATGTTCCCAGTGTTTTAACTCACCTGTAATGAAACGTGGATCTTTTAACCAGCCTGAATGGTACTTTGCATAGTTGGTTAAGCTTCGGCCTTGCAAGTATCCATTGTAAACACAGAACAGAAGTGCTAGCACAAAAATGAAGAACGGTGTTGGTTTTCCTTGCCGTATCAGAAGAGGAAATATGAGTGCCCTACGATGAACAACAGAAGGAAAAAAGTTGCATTAACAAACAGAAAAGACACTTTTGATGTCCAAAACTGTAATCTATAGTCCATAATATCCTGCTTTTCAAATTCTCAGCGGCATCCGATTCCAGTTTGGGAGGATAATTACACCTGCTTTAACACCTAAACATTAATTTTGTTGCTTAATGGGAATGACAAGATCAGTCCTCTGAAAGAAGTTTAGAATCTTGTGTCCAAGGCAACTACTTCGACCCAAGCAGTAAAGGCAACTGATGTTAAGCACAGTTTATTTTTGTCCTCCTGTGTTCCTAAATCCTCAGAGGTATCATCAAGCTTTCTGAAACAAGTCAGGTCTCAAAACCCCTACACCAAATCCACCAGCACTTCCATGAGTGTAAGTAAATCCTATTTAAACTAACCTGAGCTCAGTTCCTTCTTGCCCTAAAAGTCACTTAAAAACATCGTTGCTTTGCCTTGACATTCTTGGTCTACCCTACAACACCTGTTAAAGACATGACAAATCCACAGCTGCCATCCCATTTGGGAAAGGAACCTTGATTGCTTTCCATGGAAAATTACGCAAGTAAACAAACAAGCTCCAAACAAGAAAAGCAGGTGAATGATTTTTGTACTCTGCCCCACAAAACTAGCCAACTCCCCATCTCCTATCAATTTAATTACAATCTATGACATGGAAGCTGGATCGTTGAAGCCTGAGCATTCCCCAGGTGTTTTCCAGCTACCCTACTGCTTCAAAGGAGCCTTTCTAGCAGAAGCAAAACCATAACATCTTTCAAGACAGCATAAACTCATTAATACGGTTATCTAAAGCCCACTACATTACAATGAATAGAATTGGATAACAGAGGTCTCTTCCAGTTTATATTCACTTAGAGAATAGTCCCTTGGTCAAGCAATAGCAACAAACAACTAGAAAAAAGAAACTACAGTACAGTTTAGCTTTCTGTACAAACCTTTGCCTTGTGTTTCTAGCTTTTCCCAGACATTGAGAATGAGTTGACATCCCAGGCCAAAGCTAATCTCTTCACTCTCATGAAGGAAAAAGGAGTAAAGAGACACTCCTGGGTTTGCAAAGCCAGTCAGCCACCAGGCCAACTGTACATTGCATCCCTCTTGACTACAGCAATGTGGAATACTGTTAGTCAAAAGCAAGAGTCTCTTGCAATAAGCACTGGGAAACAACTGCATATCAAGTCACACACTCAGTTTAAAATTAGCCTGACAAATCTATCTCTGCTGTGTTAGTATAGTGGCAAAATTACTCGTGGAGTATTACCAGTAACTATTGTCAATGACTTGAAGGGAACAGTGAAATCTTACCTGAGCTCCAGCTAAGCTGCCTGCTCCTGAGTCATCCTATAAAACACCCAGACACCATCGACTGCACGGCAACATGGGGCACTCAGACTCAGCCCTGACAGTATTTTTTTTCATATGTTAATATAATGATGGAATATCCTAAGATAGAAGGGTCCCATAAGGATCATCAAGCAAAAGCCCTGAAATAAACACTACACTGAAAGACGTAATTGGAAAATAACTGTTTCACACAAGTGAAACGGCATTGTATTAGGATCCACAGCTGAATTTTTCTTGTTGGAACAGTGTCCTTCAGACTACCTTGGTTAAGTCACTGGTGAAACAGGGGTCATCACGAGAGCTACAGCTATAGCGTACACACATACAGACACTGACAGAACACCGCACACTCAGTTTTTATGCCATTTCTGAAAGGTGTCACACACCACGCAGCAGCAAAATAAAGCAAGGAAGCACAGCACCACCGCCGTTACTTGCTCGGTTTATGTCAACACACAGAATACCTTAATAGAAAGAAGCAGAAAAACTACTTTAGTGATCATTATGTTAAATAGTGAGTATTAATTAATAGCAGAATTTCAATCCCTGCAGTCAGGAAACAGTAGTCAGGCGTTTCTATCAAGATGAACCCCAAACTGCCACAGGCCCGCCTTCCTGCGCTATCAGCCGCCCTCCCGCCGTTCGGGCAAACCTGAGGGGGAGCACCCGAGGGGCTACCCCCGGCCAATCGCTCCAGCGCTGGCGCCCGCCGGCAGCGAACCCCCGCCCCGGCCGAACGGCCGCACCTGTGCGTGTAGTGCACGATGAAGCAGCCCAGCAGTAGACGATTGGGCCAAGCGGCGGAGACTGCCCCTCCACAGGCAGCGAGCCCGAGCGGGACGAGGAGGGAGGGCAGCTCCTGCAGCGCCCAGGCAGGGCGGGCGGGCAGCAGGCAGCCGAAGCGCCGCGAGGAGTACCGGCCGTAGGGCATGCGGATGAAGCGGAGCAGCAGGGCGGAGGTGGCGCCCAGCGCCACCAACCCGTAGGAGAATAACTCCAGCAGCCGCCGCTCCTCCGGGCCCGACACCCGCCGCCAGAACTCGCACACGCCGCTACTCAGCCCCATCCTGCGCCGCGGGCACCCGCAAAGCACACACACACTCCCCGCGCCCCGCCGTCTCCATTAATCGGCTGGCCGGCGGCACGCCCACCGCCGCAGTGAACCAATCGGCGCCGGGAACGTGCCCGCACCACCCCCTCCCCACCCGCCGGTTGGTGGGGCCGTCGCAGGCGGTGCTTGACAACGGAAGTTCTGCCCGTGCGGTGAGGGGTAGCGGCGCGACGTGCCACTCCCCACCGGAAGAGAGCGTGGAGGGGGGGGGGGCTGGCGCAGGCGTGCGGCGGTGGGAGCACGCGGTGCCGCAGCGCTTGATCCCCGCGCGGGCCGGGAGCGGCAGCACCGGTGGCGGGGCGCACGCTGAGGCTCGGGCGGGGCCTGGCCGCCATGGGCCGCCGGGCGCGTGACCGCAGGCGGCAGCAGCAGCAGCAGCAGCGGCGGCCGGAACGGGACGGGAGCGGCGGGGACCAAGCGGTGAGAGCCGGGCCGGGGTGGGGCGGGGAAGTAGCCGGGCCGCCGGACTTGACGGGTGGCGGCGTGTTTCAGGGCTGGGCCGGCGGCTACCCAGAGATCGTGAAGGAGAACGAGCTGTTCGAGCGGTATTACCGGGAGCTGGGCATCGTGCCCCGCGGCGAGTGGGACGCCTTCATGGCGGCGCTGAGGGAGCCGCTGCCCGCCACGCTGCGCATCACCGGCTACCGCAGGTAGGGACGGAGGGGGGACTTGGCGCTGCCCGCTACCTCGGTACCGGGCACCCGCTGGTTCTCCCTTGGGGACGACCTGCTGGCTGCAGGAGGGCTGGAACACCCGGTCATCTTGCGCGGGTTTCTCCCTCTCCCCTCTGCAGTCACGCCAAAGAGATTCTCCACTGCTTGAAGGAAAAGTACTTTAAAGAGCTGCAGGACCTGGAGGTAGACGGCCAGAAAGTCGAAATGCCACAGGCGCTGAGCTGGTAAGTGAGCTGGGAGTGAAATAAGGAGCCCTGCGTATTCCCTATCTTGAGCCTGACAAGTTGTTTTCTTTCTTTTTCTTCTGGCCTTTTTTCCGTCTGTTTTTCACCAGGTATCCAGAAGAGCTGGCGTGGCACACTAACTTGAGTAGAAAAATCTTACGCAAGTCACCAGAGCTGGAGAAGTTTCATCAATTTCTGGTTAGCGAGACAGAATGTGTAAGTTTTGGGTAGATCTTGATTTTTTTTTTTTTTTATTTCATATCCTAAGCAGTGTTTTATTTAAGTGCATTATGAGAAATTGAGGCTGTACCTTTTCTTTCAGAAGTTGATTAACTCAGAAGAATCTGGATTTTACATTACTGTTAACGGTGATTCATCCCATGATTCTGGCACATAACTGCAGTTAGAAGTATTTCTGCTGAACTAATTGCCTTTTTTTGTTTGAGCATGGGAAAATGAGTCCCTGTCAAATAATTAGTTACTGTTGGAAAACAGTTGTCTGAGTCTGCTAAGAAGTCCACGTGTATACATACCAAGACCTACCTTCAGTGAGAGATGTTTCTCACCTGATTGAATCCAGTTGCTCATATCTTTTAAGCAGAAACTTTTAAGCAGAAACTACACCCAGCAGAAACTACACAGAATTAATCCAATTCGTGTAAATATGAAATTATCAGAAACTTCAACTGGGTGAAATACTGTGATTTCAGTTGTTAAATGCTAACCTGAGTTTATAATAGTGTGGTTTTGATTTCTTTATTATTGTACTATATAGAGATTTAAAAACGTATCACAAAAGAAATGCATTCTTTCATAGAATAAAAAGGAGCTCATTTAGTTTGGTTTTCTTTTCCTCTTTTCAAGGGAAATATCAGTCGTCAGGAAGCTGTTAGTATGATCCCACCTCTGCTGCTTGATGTTAACCCTCATCATAAGGTAACTCTGGAATATACAGTATAGTAGATTTTTTCCCTAAAAGATAGTTTGATATAAACCACAAATTACAACAGCAGCATCAATACACAATTCTGGCTTGGGTTGATGTGGTTTATGTTTTCTGCACGTAAGCAACCACAATCAACTAGTGTTCAGCTCACGAATACAGTCAGTGCAACATGTGCGTTTTCAGCTAGATGTAATACTCATAAAAATCACTTTGTTTTAAAGTAGTTGCATAATCTTACTTTCAAAGTGTAAATGTATTTAGATGGACCTAAGTTAATGTGTTCTTGTTTCAACCCCCTTTTGAAGTAAAATGACTGGTTTTAACTTCCTGCTTTTTTTTTTTTTACATCACACTGTGAATAGATGTAGTTTTTGAGATCCAAGTGATGAAGTTCTTTGCCAGGTAGTTTTCACCCTTCTGTGCCTTTTGAAGAAGTTGTGTACTTCTGCTCTGTAAATCTGTTGGTTGAATTAATTTGGGTGATTTGACATGTGCTGTTGATGATGCCTAAAGAGCATAGGCGGTTAACTTTAGCTGAGTTGTCAAAAAAATGCCCATGGTATTTTCTAATGACAGATTGTAGGAGTGGGGATATCTGATAGTAAACTTCAAGTTCTAACCTTAGTGATGTTTTTACATACTGCATTTGTTTGCAGAATGAATCTATCAGTGGCCTTATTCTCTCAAACTGGTAAACTAAGGAGATATGCCGTGCTATCTCAAGCAACCGTGTTGTGTACTTCTTAAAATTTTTACACTATGTCTTAAAATTTTAAGTTTTCAAACTTAACGTATATAAACATATAAACTGACATGTTTTCGAGACTCATTCATACATATTATTTCTTAACTTTTCAGTTTATTTTCTCATCCTCTTACCCCAGTCCTGTATAACACAGGGCTGGTGGCTGTGTTTCGTGAGGAAAGGTCTTCTCATTTCTCTTAAATAAATTATGAATTGAGTGATATCTTCAGGCCGAATGTGTCATGGGTGCATTTTGAGTTTTGTCTGGAGCTGAACAGGTAGCGAATGTGTTCAACTTAATGTAAAACACAAATGGTGAGAATATTTTTGCACACACCTTATTTATATTGTATATACAAAGGTAGCAGTATTTGGGTTTTGTATTGAATTTTTAACTTTGGTGACTGTATTTCAGCAAGCGCTTTCCAGAAGCGCCTATAACGTTTGACAATTTTCCTCATAAGTCAGACTCAGAATAGGTTCTTTATCCTCTCTTGTGACAAGACAGGAAATAGCTGCTTATGGTGCTCTTGTTTGGGACCTTTTATGGTTCTTAGTGCCTTAGTTTCTGAACCGCTTGTTATGCCCAGAATTACAGGTTACTTTTAATGCTTAACCAGCACGTTCTGTACAGCATGTCCTACATGCTGATTTCTATTTTACACAAGGATCAGCTTGATGACTGTCAAACCTCTGTAGTTGTGTTCATTTTTAATCTACTTTTCATGATTCGGTTTTCCTTCACCATCAATTTGCTGGACCAATTTTAGAGCATGTTTAGGCTTGCTTATTCTTCATTATCTTCTGCATTATCTACAAAAGTAAGTAGAAACCAGTAGCATCACAACGGTTGTTTTGAACAGCAGATATGATGCTCTCTTACTGAGTATGTCTCATGATGTGTTAACACTGCTGCATGGCAGCACTTATCATGTGTTCTTTGGAACTGTCCGTAAACACTCTTTGCGTTTCTCCGTGGTCTTGTCTTCCAGTTTAGTCCTGTTCATGCCAGGGGCTTGCATGAGGATCTGAGCAGATCTGTCCCCATCTTTTATCCTGTTGCATGATTTCAGCTAACTTTTACTGGAGCTAAAGGTCCGGAAGATAGATGGGAGTCATATGTTTCTGAAAATCTGTAACTAGGCAAGAGGAAAGACTCTAGGTTTCCTTTCTTAACAGTGTTAGCTGTCAAATGATTTGCTGTGAAAGTGATTCTATGAATGACTTGATCACAGGCTAAGTTTGTGATGAAGCAGGAGGGAGAAATACGCTAGAAATCAGATGTTGGTGTCTGTGCAGTTCTGTTCTGCTGCCCAATGACAGTTTGAATATTTCCCAAGAACTTCTTCCAGGATCCAGAAGCAGGCAGCTTATACTGCCCTGATTTTTTGCATTAAGATGGAAATGAGTGAGGAGGGGTAGCAGTTTGTTTTTATGAAATCTACATGATCACCATGGCAGATAGTCTCTGATTAATTTGTTGATAGTTAAATAAAAGTTTGGCTTCCTCTTGGATGTACCTTTGCCCTTAATGTTTGTTCGTATTTGTAAAACTCCAGTTAACTTCAGTTGGAATTGCTTGTGAGCTGATTAAAGGATCATATCCTGTATGTGTAGTCAGATTTCTCTTTTATTTTTTTTCCAGCTAATGTATTTCTTCCTTACAAACCAAAGTCCTTGTTATATTTTAGACCCTCAGAGATAAAGCTGCATTCCATGATGCAAATGGAACTGTACTTTGTGTTTTTGCAAACTGGTATTCAGAACAATCATAATTCTACAATTGAATGCAAAAGTATTTAGACAAGAACACACTGTAAATTTCTCAAGTACTTAAAAAATATGAGGTAGGACTTTTTTTAACTTTCTGGTGTTTGTAGATTCTAGATATGTGTGCTGCACCTGGATCTAAGACTGCACAGCTCATTGAAATGTTGCATGCAGACATGAATGTTCCTTTTCCCAGTAAGTCTGGAAAAATTACTGAAAACTTTTGCGCCTTTGAATTTCTGCTTTTTCTTGAAGAATATTACTTTTAACATCACAGATAAGTAACTGCATTTAACTACATATTGAATACCCAAAGCAGTTGACCTAGATGGAAAGTACTGCACTACTTCCTTGAAACTTGTAGGCTTCCTTGCCTTGAAGGAGAAGGATGGATTAGACATACATCTTCACAGTTCGGACTACAGTAGGTGTGGTCAGAGGTTAAATTCTGCGTATAAATCAGGTTTATTTAGTAGATGGTGGCCTATGAGCCCCTGTGTTTTAGTGGTATCCTGCAAACACTGGATTAAGCTGCTTTAGCCTTAAAATGGTCATGATAGTTTGGTTTTTTTTTAAAGCTTCAGAATCTTTGTTTTTCAGTCAGATGCTCACAGAAAATACTGCCCATAGAAATTGTGACGTTGGGGGAGTGGATTCTTTCTGTGTTCCACTGAAAATCTGCTGATGTACAGAGATTCTTTGGAGGCAATGGAGGTTTTCTCTGTTACAAGGGTTTAACTTTGAGAGCGAAAAAGTTCAGGGGCCCTTGGTTGTGTCTTATTTCCGCTGCATGGAAGCTAGAACTCTTGAGACCATATTTGACACATCAGTTAAACCTCAACATACTTGTATGTTATTTTATGTTCAGTAGGGGGTCCTCTATTCCATAAGCAGCCTTTTAAGTAAAAGTCTCCAGTGAAAGATTTACACAGCTTTAAAGATAAGGCAGTAAACAATATAAAATTATTCAGCTGTTGGACAGTAAAGCATCTTCCCACTATTTTGTGTTCACAGAGGGTTTTGTAATTGCTAATGATGTTGACAACAAGCGCTGCTATTTGCTGGTTCATCAGGCTAAGAGATTAAACAGTCCATGCATCATGGTGGTAAACCATGATGCCTCCAGCATTCCTAATCTACAAATAGATGTTGATGGAAGAAAAGAGGTTCTCTTCTACGACAGGATTTTATGTGACGTCCCCTGCAGGTATCTTGCTTGTAATCTTCAATACGTGGATTTTATTGGACTAAGTGCAGCGCTAGAATTTTTGTATTACTGAGTTACACTTTTTGTGTCGCTTAATGAGCTATAGTTTATGCTAACTTCCAAAACAGGTGAATACCTTAAACTGTCATAGGTGAGAGGACATCAAATAAGGTGAACTTTTTTCACTACAAGTGATACTTAAATTTGGCCAGTTGAAGGGCTACAAATTTTGAGCTCTGACTCAAAATATTGAAATACAAAGACCATGTAGAAACAAACAGTACAGCATAGGAAAACTAGGTAACATGGGAGAGGGGACTGTTAATTTTTTTTCTGCTATAAAATTACTTTGTTATGACATTAAATTTACCCACAAATAATATGAATCTGTTCAACCTGTTACAGCGGAGATGGAACCATGAGGAAAAACATCGATGTGTGGAAGAAGTGGACAACACAAAACAGTTTGCAGCTCCATGGGTAAAAATGCTTATTACACATCTGCACTTCTTTCATTTCTCTCTCCTCCTTTTACCCTATCTTTAACATCTGCGTGCATTTGCATGTTAATATATGACAAAGCAGAGACTAAGAGTTGCTTTTCTCTCAAGTCAAGATCTTATGTGCTATTCAGAGAAAGTGTAGCGTTTCAGATGTGAGAAGTGGAGTGTGTGAATCAAAATTGTTTGCATTCTTATGAATATCTGACATTAATATTCATTGAATTAATTTAGACAAGGTAGCTAACAAAAACAGGGAACAAATAATTTGATTGGAATTCTAGTGTGTTGAAAAAACAGTAGCTTCTAAAATGTATTAGTAATGTTTTAATGTCTTTAGAATATTAGAAGATCATACATAAATGGTTGCAGTTACCTGAGATTGATTTATGCTAACTGATGGTGTATGAGTACTTAGCCTAGTGCAGGTACATGGTAATAAGCAGTAATTTAAACATAGATGAAAAAGCTTAGAACATTTTACTGTGCAATTGTAACAGGCTGGGAATGTGGTCAGTTACTGTGACTCATCTGAGTTATGGTGACTTGTTACTGCTTGATAGTTAATTCATAATTACAGGTTTTGTTTTAGTTTTAAGTATGCAGGTAGGATATAAGCTGGTGATTCAGCTGAATGATACTTTTGTTAGAAGTCAAATGATAGCTAAGATCTGTTGTCCATAGTATTTGTAACAGTCAGATTGCTCCTCATTTTAACTCCAGATTTCTGAGAAGACTTAGATTTTTAGGGTGTTATTTTTATAGTGTTGAGTACTTTAAAATAAACTTGATGAAGCACTAGAGAGAACAAAATACAGAATGTTATGTTAAAAGCTACCACGCAGTAGTGTTAATGTGTGACCTAATCGTTGTTTTAATAGGTGTAACTGTGTGTCTGCAGTATAGACTGCACTAAGCTGACTTGTTTAAAACTGACTTCAATTTGTATACTGGTGACAGCTGTGGAATTTGGTATGTGCTGGCTTAGTCCAGGGAGAGTTATGTGTCTAGCAATATAGTTTCACCTGTAAGAAATTTGATGGCAAATCTTTCTGGTTCCTGAATGATAGACCAAGAGTGTTCTGTTAGATTGCAGTTAAGAATTGCAACCCGTGGTGTTGAACAGCTGGCAGAAGGCGGAAGAATGGTATATTCTACATGTTCGTTGAATCCTATTGAAAATGAAGCTGTGATTGCATCTCTGCTGGAAAAGAGTCAAGGTGAGAATACAAACTTGGGCAGAGTGGGTACATATTTTTTCTCAGCCCAATAAAGGATATGTGTGTGGTAGTGTTAATAGTACTAGTAATAATAGTACTAGTAATAATACTCTAATAAGCTTAGAGTAGATAATGTACTCCTAGTATGCAAAACTTCAGCAGTTTTTGGTACCAGTGGTATTTAATTGGTGTTCATATGAGCAGTCTTCTTAAATAGATGTAAATCAGGTGCAGATATAAAACCTGAAGAAGTCATGTTAATAATATACAAAAGACTTCTACAGATCAATGGAGTTCAGGCTATGTTATCTGGCCACTGCTAAGCCATTCCATTCGTTGGAGTCCATGTCGTATTTCCTTTGGAAAACATGGCGTGGGACATTACTGCTGCATGCTATAGGAGTGAAAAGCCCAGAGTGTGCTTAAGCAGTTAGAGGAATGTTATTGTGCACCAGTAGGTGAGAGTCACTGATACCTTTATCATCCTTTGACCCACATTTTTACATGCTGGGAATTTTAATGTCTTCAGGGTCATGGGTTTTTTTACTTTTGCCTTGCATATGAAGGCTTGCTTAAGTTGCTGTCAAGTCTTCATCATCTGAAGTAACAAGGTGGAAACATTGAGATGAGCTGGGAAATTGCACTGAATCAGTTTCTGATGGCAGGGTTTAGTAGCCCAAATTTCTGGTCTTGAGCTGATGGACACTGTTTTTTCTGTGTCAGAAGCCTCAAGTTTGGAGACATCTAATTGGATTTTGCATGAAAAGTTCCACTGACTTTGTTGAGCCTTGTACAGAGCAGAAGCAGCTGTATTGCTCCTGGAGCTGAGCTGGTTCTGGAAGTAGAATAGCCTGTTTTGTGCAGTCTTTACTTCGTGCCAATCACTATTCTGACCTCAAATTATGCATGAAATTTCATTGTCTCAGAAGCAGCAGTTTAGCTGTGGTGCCTGCAGATAATTAGGAACTGACTATTTAGTTTCCAATCAAAGGACATTTTTATTTAGAGGTGGTTTCTTTGGCAGATTGAGTGAAAGAACAGCATAGACATGTTTCTGGTAAATTATCGTATGCTTGGCTTACTGAAGGCTGTAGTATGCCAGTTAAGTTTAGTGATGACAAGATTGGAAAGCGGTAAGGACTAGTTTGGATAGGAGCATGAAGCAGTAGGGGTGTTGATGGAAGCCAATAATGGCAGTATCTAGGGCAAAATCAGTACTTGGAAGCAAGGGTCTTGAGTGGCTGTGGCATGTGGATCTTGTTTCTGTCCAGTGGCAGTATTCTGAGGCTTACTGGGAGGCTCTGATGTGTCCCAATGAGTGAATGTTATCCTTGGGGCTTGAACATGGTGCAGCTCAAGAAGGGTGAGGTAGTAGTGGTCTGCAAGGGGTATTGGATCTCGAGGATTTGCTAGGTCAATCCAGAAGGTTTGTTGGTTCTTCAGTCTTAAGTTCCTGGCTCTGTGTTATACTGCTACTTGTGGGGCAGATCAGAGATTGCTCTCCCCTTGGGGCTGAAGGGGTAAAGAAAATGCATTTTTGTACCATGTTTCTCTGCTGGGAATTGTAGTATTTCTGACAGACCATTTAATGACCGATGAGTCTGATGTAGTTTTGAGCCATCAGTTGAAGTCATGCCGTAGGTGGGCAGGAATATTCGAAGGAGGGATGCAAACATCAAGTTTAATCAGATTTGAAATGTCATTTTGGAGTTCATCTATGAATTCATGTGTCACTTTTTCATTTATTTAAAAGACTTGCTTAAACTGTCACTGTAAGAGTAAAAGGTTAGTCTTGTAGAACAAGTTGATAAATTGTGTACAACATGAGGAAAAGCCTACCTAATTGTTAAGAAACTAGGTAACCAGAATCACAAAAAAAAGAAATTTTAAGGTTATTCTTCTGTAGAGAGATGACCTATTTAAACAGTAAGGTTTTTGTATTGTTCTTTCTGGACTTGGGGCATCTTAAAGTTTTTATTCAGTAGATTAAGTTATACTCTGTTGATGTTTTTGTAGTAATCTGACATATTTTAGGCCCATAACCTTTTGTCGTGTTAGTTTGATAGTTCTTAGATTCCGTTAAACAGTTTGGAATTTTCCGTTCCGTTAAAAAATAATAAACTCTTTTTCCTCTCGCGCTGAAGTATGTTAAGTTTGTAACACCATAAAATCAGAATACATCAAGCATTTTAAAGGCTTAGTCATCCCAAAAGAGTACTTTTCTGAAAAATGCTTAATCAGCATAGTAAATGCACATACTAAGTGAGAATAAAAACTTCTCTGAGTGCATTGCCTCAAACACTGATGTTTAATGATACAGGTTGTAGAGTATTACTCTATGCAGTTGCTGCAGAAAGTATCTAGCCATTATATTTCGGTTAGTTTATAGGTTGCAAAATTCTGTACTTACTATGAATGGTTCTTACCATATTTTAACTTTCGTGATAGTAGTTGTATAACATTTTGTTCCTTGAAACATTTAAAATGCAATGGTCTTAAAATGATCTTAAAACTTGAGGGAAAACTATTTTTATAAAAATTAATTAGGAGCACAACTCTCAAATTCTGTTTTCAAGAATATTTGTATTCTTGGGTTTCAGGTGCCTTAGAACTTGCTGATGTCTCTTCTGAGTTGCCAGGTTTGAAGAGGATGCCAGGAATTACAAAATGGAAGGTACTTATCTGATGTTCCTGTGACGTTCTCTGTCTATGGTAGAGTGTTAAATTAGGGAAGTTTTGAAGTAAAATTGCAAAACATTAGATAGAGCTGATGTAATGGTGATTTTACATTTAGACTTTTAGACAATATAGCATTGTAGGGGACAGCACTAAAAATCTTTCTGATGCTAAGTCCTTGTCTCCTCATCTGCTCTCCTCTTTATTCTCTACATTTCTTTGCTCTATTTCCTCTACTGCCTTAATATAATTCCATTTTATATTGCATGCAGCATGTGGCCTGTAGATGGCAACATAATTTCAGCCGCTTTTTAAGTTATCCCTTCTCTACAGTCTGTGAGTGTTAGATTTTACTGTTCTTTAGCCGGTCCATTTGAATCATTTGGAAGTAAAAGCTGTTGAACCCTTTCTGGAAGTAAGCTATAAAATCTGCAGTTGTGTGAGTAATCCTAGAATATCAATAGAATCCTGTATTCTGTTCCAAGCCTTATGTGATTTCAATTCTGAAAATAGACTGGTAGGGAGGGGCAAAAAACACTGAAGCTTCTTTATCTTCCTGAGTATAATCAGAAAGAGTAGAAGGCTGTCCTGGTTGTAGAGAAAGAAACTCTGATTAAATTTTAGTTATGAGCATGTGCCTAATAACATCTGTTGAAAGTTTGCAAGACTTTCTTCAGCTTTTATTTGCTGCTACTGTATTTTGTTCAGGCCTCATTGTCTAGCTCATCATTAAATGTATTTACTTCCTTTGGTGCTGTTTTTACTCGGTGTAGTCTTTTGTTTCCTGGTGAAATGTCTGTTCAGTGGGAGTTCTGTGACTGTTACATTGAATATTCCTGAACACCAGTTGACTGTAAATCTCTGGAAACAGCAAAATAAAAACAAGTGTTTTTTCAAGGGACACTCCGGTGCTTGGAAATAACATTCAGTACTCTCTCCATAAGCCAGATGATGAGTGAACTCAAATGAGTTGTTTCAGAATCTTGAAGGAAGAGGCCCTTTAAACTTCATATATGTTACAACACTTTTAGTCTTCATTCTACACTAGTAACAGTGGCAAAATACACAGTAGAGAAGACTTCAGCATGTCCTTTGATGCTTTGCCATTCCAGCAGTTACATTGTGTGGTTAGACTGGTAAACCAAAACTGAACACAGCAGGGCTGTTACGCATTTATTGTAGTACATCAAAAATAGTTCTAGACTTGTTTGTACTTCCAGTTATTTAACAGTCTCATTGTTTGTTTCTGTCAAACTGAACTCATAGCTTCCAAAGAAGAACAGTTCAGAATCTCAGTGTATCTTGTCTGTATCTAGCAATATGACATGTAGCATATTGGACTTAAAATACTAGTTCTGGAAGTACAGTCATTTCTGTTTCAGGGACATGGAAAAATATAATATTTTAGGTGTGATCTGATCAGTGGCTGAGAAATTCCAGACTTCATGATGGTGAAATCTGTATTCTAACATCATTAGTGAAATTGTAAGCTAGATAAATCTTGCATTTCAGTTTCCACTAGAATAATTAATTAAACCTTCAAGACAATCACAGTGAGATATATGAAAACATTTTATTATACTTGCCAGTCCTGAAGTCACCATCACCGTGACTTCTCTATTTTGTTGTCTTAACAACAGAAACAGGCCTTCATTTCAGATATTAATTTTATGCATTTGCCCCACACATTCCTGGATGTTACTTTTATTCTAGCCCTAGTCTCCAGTAGAAAACGAGGCATCTAGACTTCTGAAGTCAAATTTTCCGTTTGGCTTCATTTTTTGGTTGGTTTTTGTTTTTTTTTTTTTGTTTGATTTTTTGTTTGTTTTGTTTTGTTGTGTTTTTTTTTTTTTGTGATGGTGTTTTTTTTTCTACTTTGCTACTCTTGCTTAAGGAGCATTCCAAATGCTTTGCTACAAGAGTTGTGGTTCCAGCCTTCTGCTTGTATCCTAAGCATCTGTCAAAAGCTTTGACCCTTAGACAGAATGAGATGTTATGTCCACACAGTATCTTAAGAGTGGATTTATAGATGTGTTCTGAGTCCTAGATAAAGATGCGGACACTAGAAAATTCATGGGGACATGGTTCTTCAGTAACTTTCCTTGAAAACATTTCTGTGACCTATATATGCCTGTGTCATGGGACTCTGTGCTTACCGAGCTGTTGTGTTGCACTCTTGGATCTTTCCCGTGTTATGAATTTGGAGTTCCTCATTTCTAGTTTCTACTGCTAGATTGCAATAGCTCTTTTCCTTTGTATACTGCTTGGAAGCTGCCTATAGCAGAATGTCCCACACCCAGTCTCATGGGCAAAAAGAAGTAATGTGTGCTAAATCTGATGGTTTAGTAATCTTACTAATCACCACTCTCCTTCCTTTAAATGTTGGTATTCTATATGTTCTGGAAGATTAACAGATCACTGTAGCTGATTCTGCACCAGTCTTTATTTGACTGCACACTTCCTGAAGCATATGAAGTGGAGCAAAGAGGTACAGCTGGCAAGAATCTCCTGTTCTGAAGTGCATACATACGATGCACAAAGGAACAACACACTTCAAAGAACTTTAATTTACCATAGCAGAAAATAACTTCTCTTTTTGCCATCTGAACCTTGGCTTGAAAGTATTTTAATACTTCTTTGTTTTGAAAGTACTTGGTTTGAAAGTATTTTAATGGTTGGACTTGATGATCTTGAGGTTCTCTACCAACTGAAATGATTCTATGATTCTAATTAAAACCTGTGAAGTGGTGACACATACTCTGCACAGTATGTTTACTCCTTTGAAGGTAATGCTGAAAGATGGGCAGTGGTTTGAAGAGTGGGGAGATGTGCCTTCAAACAGACAAACACAAATACGTCCCACTATGTTTCCAATAAAAGACGAAGAGAAGCTAAAGGCAATGAATCTAGAGCGTTGGTAAGTTTTCCCAGAGTAGATTTTTATGGGATTTTGATGGTTACCTTGTATGGTGGTGGGCAAATTATAATGAGGTCAGGTTAGGAATGTGTTGCAGTATAGACTTGTGCTTGTATAGGTCTGAGTATATTTTGATTGCTTCATATGTAATAGCAGTACACAATATTTAAATTCCAGTGAACTGGGAGAAATTATTTAAAAATGTTCACAAGGAATAGTTATTCAAAAAACGGGTGAAATTCTTTGCATCCAATAGAGATACATATCCATAATTACTGGAAAAGTATGTAAAACACATTTTAACAGTGTGACTTATTTTCTATGAAGGACTTTCCATAGCTATTCTAAAAACAGCGTTTATAAATGAGTCATTAAAGCACAGATGTGAATGATGAAATGAATGCATTGCAATGATGCAGGTTACTTTGCCAGAATGCTCCATTTTAGATCCTGTTTCTAGCTTGATAAATTAAATCTGCGAATCCTACGAGTAATACTTAGTTTACCCTGAGAGTAAATATGTGACACTTCTAGTGCTTTGTGAAAGCCTGAATGCTGATGATGAGTACACTGCGACTTTTTTTTTTCCCCCCACTCCCTCCTAGTCTTAGGATATTGCCACATCACCAGAACACAGGAGGTTTCTTTGTGGCTGTGTTAATCAAAAAATCTCCAATGCCATGGAATAAACGCCAGCCTAAGGTAACTTCTTTTAAGAAGAGCTAAAATGTTAACTTTTAATAACGTTTATTGATTTTTTTTAAAGCTTACATAATAGAAAACATACTAAAACTGTTTCATATCTACCCTTCAGTTATAGTTCAGTGTGTCAATTAAAAATAATTCCTAAATCCCTTAAGAACTTGGAAAAAAATCTCCTTTTAAAATAGTAAAAATAAGGAGGGAGGGATTTTGAAATCATAGCAAAATAGCAAGATAAAACCTGAATCTAAAATTGAGGCTTTAAAAGAATTCCAGCAGCAGATTAGATTGGGTAGCTAAAGCTGCCACTTCCTTCAGTTGTGTGTGGTCCCTCTGCTGAAGGCTTTTTTTTCCTGTGTTGTAAGCTAATTCTGATTTTGGTTTATCTTACTCTGTGGCTGGTTGCTCGGGAGTGATTCACTAGCAGATTAGTCTGGCAGATCAGCAGCAGGCGAATGGATGTAAAACTGTTAGGAGCAGCAGCAGCTTCAGCCATCTGACTTTAATCCATTTGTTGTCAATTGTCTTTAAAATCCTGTCAACAGGATTTGAAGTTGAAATGACTTATTTGATCTCTTAGATTGCTCATATCTTTAAGAGAAACTTCTTGTGTGAATCCCTTTTAGGTGCTTCTATTTATGTGATTTGCTTCATTAGAACACCTAATGAGTGAAATGTATGTGGCAGCATGGAAAAAACATTCAGAAACAAGCGTCATCCAAATCATTTGTGCTGTTCTAAGTTAATTGTAGCACTCATGTGTGTCACTTTCGAGTGCTAGGAGGAAAGCAGTAAATACTGATTTAAAATAGTCTTTTCTGTGAGTGCTCAAGCATTGTTTTCTAAATGGTATAGAAACAGCTTTATTGGACAGTTGGTGAGAAATCGTCTGGATCAGTACTAGAGGTGAATGCAACTTATAATGATATCTTGACTTAGTAATCAGTTTAGCTCCCTAAATGGATCTGTTTGAGCTCTTATATACAAATTGATACGAGTTAAGCACATGCTAAGAGAGAACATAGATTTGTTTTGTTACAAGTTAGATGCTGCTTTTGCTTTATTGAAAATACTGTAATTTGAAACAGATTCATCAGAAATTACAACAAAGAACAGAAGATACTGAAGTGACAGCAGCTAATTCAAAAAATGGTTCTGAATGTATTACTGAAGAACCAACACTTGCTGAAAATGAAGAGTCTAAGAAAACGCAAGAATTGCAGGATTCAGACACTGAGCAAAGCAAAAAGGAAGGAGTATGTGGGTAAGAGACCATGTCTAAGTATTAGTCCTGTGACAGCTTTGTAATTGCTGAGTATTCTATAGGTCTTTTGTTGTTGGACTCATTTAGAAGTTGATCAAGAAGAACTAATGAATTTACTTTCAGAAGCTGACCTTTGGAAGGTCGCTACTGTTTTCACAATTACTCCCTCAGAAACCTCAGTTTACTTGTTTTTCTGGTTTCTGTAGTGTTGCCTTAGTGAAGCACAGGAAAATGTCAGTATTCTGTTTGGCATACTATTCTTACCATAAGGCAAGTGTTGACTAATTGAACTGAATATACCGATTTAAAACAAAGTACTTTTACTGCAATTGACAATACAATGCTATTTTCTTTTTAGACCACCACCATCTAAAAAAATGAAGTTGTTTGGTTTTAAAGAAGACCCTTTTGTGTTTCTCCCTGAAGATGATCCATTGTTCCTTCCTATCCAGTAAGAAAAAAATGTTTCTGTTTCTGCAGTAAGATTCCTAGTAGTTTAGGAATATTACTAGTTCAGGAATAGTTCATCACAAAAGATGTGTCTAGCTGGTAATACATATAAAACTTTTTCTCTACCTTTTCACCAGGTTCCCCTCTCCTCAACACTTAAACTCTCTTAAATGAAATAGCCAACTATAGTTTGCACTGGAAATTTTCCAGTGTATCTTAGTGTCTATGACAGCTTGTCCTTTCTGATATCATACATCTTAGAAAGTCTAATCTTATTTTTCTGGAGCCAAAATGTTAAGTGTTTGCACAGACAGCTTGAGGAAATGGTCTAACTCATGCATTTTGAGTATGTAATTTCATCATTCAGTTAATCAAAACAAGTATTATGGCCACAGGAACTTCTATGCATTGGACCCCTCATTTCCCAAGATGAATTTACTAACTCGAACTCAAGAAGGAAAGAAGAGACAGCTGTACATGGTTTCTAAGGAGCTAAGGAACGTGCTTCTGAACAACAGTGAGAAGATGAAGGTATGGTTCATTTCTTCACGTTTTCACAGCGGAGATCATAAGCATCAGTGGGTGATGTCTCCTTGAACTTTGTTGCTGAGCTTATTGTTTATATAGAGGGTGAGCCCTTTGATGGGCCTTTTCTTTTAGTCTGAATCAATGTTTTCCTCTCTATCCCTCCTCTGTTAACGTGAAGAGTTGTCTCTGAGAGGTAGATAAGTCTCCAAGATTAAAATTGGTATGCTTTTTGGCAGGTGCAAGGGAACTTAAAAGTAGAGGATGGGAACAGGTAACTGCTTTGTGTGTACCAGCATTGTTATGTGGTCTTCAGGTACCTTCACAAGTGTCCATTAACACTGTTGTATTATGAGCCCTTTAATTATAAAAATATTAAGAACTTCAAAAGCCTACCAAAAATAACTGATAACTTCAGCTAAATTATTAGCTGGATATGTTACATGGGGACGTTATTTCAAAGTAATTTCAAAAACTGAACGTATTGAAAAGTTGTTAAGCTGAATGATAATGGAATAAGAAGTAATTTTTTGTGAATTAGAGTTTGTTTATTTGTTTGGGTTTTTTTAATATGACTCTCCATGGAACATGCCTTAAAAGTTGTTGAATAATTTAAGTCAGAGTGAGGTCATCTAGTCCAGCTTCTTCCTGCCCCAAGCAGAACTAACTTCAAAGCTGGATTGGATACAGTTTGGGGCCTTGTCCAGTCAAATCTTGAAAATTTCCAAGGATATTCATTACATCTTTGCAACAGATTTTGAAATGGATAAATAATTATTCTTTCATCCCACATGCAGGAAATGGCTACATAATTGACAAGTTTTTAAGAAAGTCATGCATTATATTAGGCAGTGAGACTTTGAGCACTACAAAGGATATAGTGTCCTAATATTAAGCACTTGTGCATTTTTAAAATCCTGTCCTTGTTTAACTTTCCCAGAATCACTCAGAAAATGCTTGCTTGAACTAAAATTAAAATTAGATCTTAATAGTTCATTGCCCTCATTTGCCACTTCCTCACAGTGTTCAGTTTTCAACATGGAAATGAGTAAAAGGCATTTATGTTCAGAGAGAACTATGTTTTCATAGCAGGAATTCCTTTTTCTCTTGAATGAATTTTCACATGAATTTAATTCAGTGTCCATTGCAAACAAGCGAACGTTACCACAGAATTATCGTTTGTTCCTCCTTTTAGTCAAAGAGTTGAGAAAACAGAGTGGTAATTTGGAATTTATAGTCCTTAATGACGCTTATTGGCTTTGCTGTTTGCAGGTTATTAACACCGGGATAAAAGTCTGGTCTCGCAACAGTGATGGTGAACAATTTGGATGTGCGTTCAGATTAGCACAAGAGGTAACTACATAGTATTGTATTTTCAAAGGAGATACTTTG